>NC_138035.1:63569866-64136567 GCF_964106645.2 Podarcis pityusensis
CCCTTCTGCAAACCACTGTTCTAAATCTATACTGTCCTCCTGTTCTCAGGAAGGTTGAGGAGAAGGGGAGGGGTCCTCACCATTCCTCCTCAATCCAGCCCCTGACATATGACTACTCAAAGCTCACCTGATAAGGTGATCTGAACTAGCTCCATGCCACAAATTTCTCCTGGTTCACCACAACCACCATCCTCCATCTGTTAGTGAAAAATGTATGTGAAAATCATCACCAAAAAGAAAAAAGAAGTGGATTTCAGTGGGATTCTTAGGTGGGATGTGAGTAAGTTTGTGTGTATAATAGTAATAGTAATTTATTATTTGTACCCCGCCCATCTGGCTGTTTCTCCCCAGCCACTCTGGGTGGCTTCCAACAAAGATTAAAAATACATTAAAATGTCACACATTAAAAACTTCCCTGAACAGGGCTGCCTTCAGATGTCTTCTAAATGTCAGGTAGTTGTTTATCTCTTTGACATCTGATGGGAGGGCATTCCACAGAGCAGGTGTGTGTCTGTTGCTTTTCTGGTGTCTGAGAAATGTTTGTGAGTATCCTTCCTTTTATTGAACAAATCAGGTCTCTGGCAGTTGGTACTCTGCAGCCTCCCTAGGTGCCTGCACTTATAGGAAAGCCTAGCCATGGACATCATGGGGTTTTAAGGAAGTGTCATCTGGGGAGGCTGCCTCCAAGGGATGTTCAATAGAAGAAGATGTTCAGTTTCACACACATACCCTTCAGCCACCTCATAAGTAAGGTAAGTACTTACCTTACCAACTTGCAACACAGGACACCATTGCTGTTCTGTCTCTGTCCTATAGCTTCCTGTGCAGATCATAAGTGATGGACCCACTCTTTCACCATGCAAGGTGTAACGCTGGCCCAATAAGCATTGGAACTGGGCCTCTTTCTCCTTACAAGGTATCACAATGAATTGGGGGGTAGAATTCCCCAAGAGATTGCCTTTTGCATCAAATAAAACATCTCTGCCTTTGCCATGTGTCTCGGGACAGCAATATATGAGCAGCTATAAAAGCCTAATTACCAGCAGGTAGTCATTCTTATTAATGTCTATACCTTAGTGGGGGCAGGGAAAAAGGAAAAAAATGCATTTCAAATCTATCGTAAAATGTAAAGGTGCTTTTGCTAACTTTATATGCATTTGGGGGGTGTTTTTGTTAAGGGGCAGGATATTTGAAAAAAGGAAAGAAAGAAAGAAAGAAAGAAAGAAAGAAAGAAAGAAAGAAAGAAAGAAAGAAAGAATTTCTCGAGCTGTTTACTTCTGTATATTTTATTCCCTATTAGTTGTGTATGAATTATGCACAGATAGATAAGTGCGGAGCATGCATGGTGAATTTTTAACATTTCAAAAGGCTTTCCTCATCATTATGGGAGGCAGGTACAGTATATCTGCTCTTCCAAATCCTTGAGAAAGGAGCTCTGTAGCTTGGAATTCAACGAGAATCTTTTAGCTTTTTATTTTTATTTTTTGAGGCAAGATACCTTTATGGTGTGCCAGGTTAAATGTTTTTAATGGATCCCTCTGAGAAATAATATAATTGGCATGGCACAATCATGCTCTCCTTCCACTTCCCATGGGGTGACATTTTAACATTTTATTTCCTCCACAAACAAAGGACTTGGGCTGACGGCTGCCCCCGTCTGTGGCATGCGCTACTCCTAAGTGGTGCTATTCCAGAAAGGATGAAGAATTATCAGTTCCAGTGTTGCATACCATTCGTGGTCATAGAGATCCTGGCAAACCTTCTAGCTCCTGCTATTGCTTCTCCTGTCCTCTGTGTTGTACATCTTCACGTATGATAGTACCAGACCTTCCAAGTGTCCCTATTTTCCAGGGACCTCCCTGATTTAGAGAAACCATTCCAGTTTCTGACTTGATCCTGGAATGTCCCACTTTTCCTTAGGATGTCCCTATTTTTGTTGGAGGTTATGGAGTTATCTGTCCCCCAAGCCGTCTGTAGGCAATTCTGCATAGGGAAGTTTTTTAAAAAATATTTATGATGTTTTTATATATGTTGGAATCTGCCCAGAGTGGCTGGGGCAACGCAGTCAGATGTGTGGAGTACAAATAGTAAAATTATCGCTATGGAATGGGACATCCCTATTTTCATTGGAGATATGTTGAAGGGTATGTAGTACACATGCACAGATGCTGGTATTCATTTTGGCCAGTGCTCAGATTACATACACCCCATGTGTCAGGAGCTGGAGTCAGGTGTAGTTCAGCAACCAAACAATAAAGAACCCAATGTCAGTGTGGTTATCTCTTTATTCAAAGACATCAAAACAGCACAGGCCTAGTGATCACAGCACCCCTTCCCAGTAGGTCTTGCTCCAATGAGGCAGTTGTGAGGACTGGAAGTTCCCGTCTTCCCACTGCTATCTGAGGACCCACCCCTGGTTCCTTCCCCAGCAGCCTAAGGCTTCATGGTCTTGCTTCTTGTTGCTCCACCCTCTACATATTCTGGGAGACCAGGGTGTGAGGGGAGCTGGTCACAGCAGAAAGGGGAGATTCCCTGGCTTCTTGAGCAGCCTGACTCATCTTTGCCTCCTGGTCCCCCCCTTCTCCAACCTCCACTTCCGCCTCTGATTCTGGACTGCTCTCTGCCATAGCCTCTTCCTGCTCACTCAACCCTGTTACCTCTTCTGCTTCTGAGACCTCCTCCTCCCAGTCTTCTCCCTCTTCTCTATCTGGCCATCCATCGTTATCCCACCACCAATCCCCTGTCTCTGAGCCTTTTTCCAATGGGTTCCCCAGCTGTTGCCTCCACTCCTTTGCATTCAGCCAGTCCACGGCCCTGTGTTACCAGCTCCCACCCCCTTAGTTACCATTTTTAGAAGGAAGAAGAGTTTGGATTTGATACCCTGCTTTATCACTACCCTAAGGAGTCTCAAAGCGGCTAACAATCTCCTTTCCCTCCCTCCCCCACAACAAACACTCTGTGAGGTGAGTGAGGCTGAGAGACTTCAGAGAAGTGTGACTAGCCTAAGGTCGCCCAGCAGCTGCATGTGGAGGAGCGGGGAAGTGAACCCGGTTCACCAGATTACAAGTCTACTGCTCTTAACCACTATACCATACTGGCTCTACAGGATGCTAGTGACACTGGTTTGTGTACAAAGGGGGTTCCATCCATCCATACATCCCCTCCACTCTTCAGTCCTCTGGAGCAAATTTGTGGACATGGGAAGAAGGGAAACATTTCCATTGCACAAGTCTAAATCCTTGCATCAATGGAACAATCAAATTGGTTGCTGCCCACTGTGTCCCATGTGACCTAATGTCCATTCCCAGTGGCTTAATATGGATGTTTGGGGCATAATAGTGTCCATGGCACATAGTCAGTCAATGTTACTCTTTGCAAGTGTCCCCAGAAGTACAAGGGGAACACTCCCAACACATGGAGACAGTCTAGGAGGATGCCGTGGTTAATGGTCAGTGCTTTTTTTCCTTAAAAATGTTTAGGGGTACTCTCATTTTGGCTGGTCCCCCTGCCCCCTTCCTCCCCCCAAATCCTGGACTAGGGACTTGGGGCAGCAGCAGCACTGAGAGGATGGGAAGGTGCCTGTTGATGGCTTGGTTGGCTTGAGCGAGGAGGGGCCCCCACTGCATCTGCCCCAGACTCCCCTCCCCAGACACTGGTGGGGAGAATGACAGAGCTCCAGTCTGTGCTGCTACTGTGGAGACAGCTGGCATGTCAGTCCATTGGTTGGTCAGGGCAAGACAACATGTTTAGGGGTACATGCATATCCTTGCATCCCCCCAGAAAAAAGCACTGTTAATGGTATCAAAAGCTGCCGAGAGGTTGAGACCCCTGACCCTCTCACAATGAAGGTCATCGTCCCCTGTGAACAGATCTGGATTTAAGCCAGCATTGTGTGGCATAATAAAATAGGGGGTACAGTGGTTCTCAAATGCCTTGGTTCTCAAATGCCTTGGTTCTCAAACACTTTGGTTCCCAAATGCTGAAAACCCGGAAGTACCTGTTCTGGTTTTCAAACATTTTTCAGAAGCTGAACGTCTGATGTGGCTGTCGGCTATTGTTTCCAGGGCGCCTGGAATGGATTAAGTTTGGCGCTTTTGTTTTTGCTATTTATTTTGCATTTTTGTTTTTGAGGCTTTCTCAGTTAATTTGTTTTTGTGACTGTGTGGAACCCAGTTCAGAGATGGACTGATTGATTATGTGACTGCAGAAATAGATAAAAGCCCCCCATCCAAACAACGACTATCATCAGTGCAGGGAAGAATTTTTTTTTTTTTTAAATTTTTATCATCTACAATACTGTCTTATTTATTTTATAGTATAGTACATTGATTATTGCTTTCATTTTATGGATCAATGGTCTCATTAAATTGCTGTTTTAAGGGATGTTTTCAAAAGTCTGGAACAGATTAATCCATTTTGCATTACCTTCTATGGGAAAGTGCACCTTGGTTTTGGAATGCTTTGGT
The DNA here is from genome assembly GCF_964106645.2 of Podarcis pityusensis. Taxonomy (NCBI): domain Eukaryota; kingdom Metazoa; phylum Chordata; class Lepidosauria; order Squamata; family Lacertidae; genus Podarcis; species Podarcis pityusensis. The sequence goes on from NC_138035.1 coordinate 63,574,333, forward strand.
TTTGCAACGGACTTCCAGAACGGATTTACTTTGAGAACCAAGGTACCACTGTACATATTTTCATGTGGCAATTTTAGATGGAAATGGGAGATCAAGTAACCCTTCACCACAATTGCAAGCCATGTTTCCAGGCAGCTTAAGCTGATATTGAAGTGCTCTGCGACAATAAATCCTCAAATAAAGAGTTAATATGTGAAATATTCAAGACTGACAGGAGACTGGTACTTAACACATCTAATAAGTCAGTGCATAATCTAGTCACATCCTTCATTAACATATGTTGACAAAGAGATTCACTTAGCCGAACAGTTACCATAGTTAACAATCGTGCTATTAAAAATAAACCCTAATATGTTGGTTTAGCGGTGAACTGTAGGCAAAGTAATTAAGTGGAATTAAAACATTTGTGTTCCCTGTCAAGATAACTCTCTTATGATCTGAAACAAGTTTTCCTTTGACACATTTTGAAATTTTGAATGCATCAACGTTGACTACTATTAATCTTGGGGCTTTGCTTCAGTTGAATTATATTCATATGTCAGGTATATATTTAGCTGCAATTTCAAACATTCTAGGGAGCGTTTGCTTTCAAGTCTCAAAGTGAAAGATCGCGAGCAGCTGATTTCTTTATGTGTAGGAGCGTTGCTTTGTGAACTGTCTTCAAAGGAGCAACTGAGCTATATTTTATTTAGGGAGAATCTCAGAAGTCTTATAGCTTTAAAATGGGGCATGTGTAGGCCCCGTAGCTCATATGCCATGCTTGAAGAAGGTCTCAGGTTTAAGCAATTTCAAATTAAATGGATCTCAGGGATAGCATTGGGAAATGCTTCTGTTGAAGACCCACCAAGAAGTTCTGCTGGTATAGACAATACTAGGCTACCAGATGGACCAATAGTCTGACTCTGCTGAACAGGCAACTGTAGCCCCTTGATGTTGTTTGGCTCCAACTCGCATTAGTTCCATCCAGCATGATCAACCTGCAGGTTCATCTTACATGGACTCCAGCAACATCTGGAGAAGCACAGGCTATAAACCCCATCTGTAGAAGACCAGAATGGAGACAAGTTGTGAGGTTGGTGTGGTGTACTCCAGCCCATGTATTTCCACCATGCCAGGTTCCTCACCAAGGGTGCCAGCTTGAATAAAATATTGCGGGGCCCAGGTAAGCCCTGCCTCGCAAAATTGACCACAAGACATGGCACACATACACTGTTTGAATGGCAATTGCCACAAATATTTCCTTGGGGGAGGCGAAGGGACCTTGGACCCTAGGAGTTGGAGTCTTCCCCTTCCCATTAAGCAGGAGGTCAGGTAAGCACCTGTGTCGTGACAAGTTGTCTGCTAGTGATCTTCCTACAGGATTTCTGTACAAATTATATCAATATATTAACAGTTTTTGCTTTTTTTGTTTGAGAGCTGTTCGGTACATTATGAAGCACGAAGTACAGTGGTACCTCAGGTTAAGTACTTAATTCGTTTTGAAGGCCTGTCCTTAACCTGAAACTGTTCTTAACCTGAAGCACCACTTTAGCTAGTGGGGCCTCTAGCTGCCGCCGTGCTGCTGGAGCACGATTTCTGTTCTCATCCTGAAGCAAAGTTCTTAACCCGAGGTAATATTTCTGGGTTAGCGGAGTCTGTAACCTGAAGCGTATGTAACCCGAGGTACCATTGTAGATGAATTCTGCACTAGACTACTGCAGGCAAAAACTGCATTTGTTTGTTTGCTTGCTTATATCCCAACTTTTCTCAAAGGAGCTGAAGATGGTAGACATGGTTTTCATCTCCATTTCCATTCTCATAAGAACCCTGTGACATAGGGTAGGCTGAGAGACAGTGATTGGCCCAAGGTTTCCCAATGAGCTTCATGATTTAAACCCAGATCTCCCGGATCCTAGTCTAGTTCTGTAACTGCCCCCCCAGGCTCTCATTCACATAGAAAGCCTTTGGCATAGCATAACCCTTCCAGTAATAGGCTGGTTTACAATATGCAGGAGAGCATTCACTGTGACTCCTTTACCCACTGTGTGAAGTGGTACAGCCATAGAATGGCCCCATGTCCTACATTACAGATTACAGTGGTACCTCTGGTTACGTACTTAATTCGTTCCGGAGGTCCGTTCTTAATCTGAAACTGTTCTTAACCTGAAGCACCACTTTAGCTAATGGGGCCTCCCGCTGCTGCTGCGCTGCCGCTGCATGATTTCTGTTCTCATCCTGAAGCAAAGTTCTTAACCCGAGGTAATATTTCTGGGTTAGCGAAGTCTGTAACCTGAAGTGTATGTAACCTGAAGTGTATGTAACCTGAGGTACCCCTGTACAACTACGTATTTGAAGGACTCCGCTATTTTTTGTTGTTGTTTTTATAAAAAAATGTTTATTTGGTTTTTCAGATTAAAATTTTATAGTTACATTATCAAACATAGATAATAAAAACAAGATTCCAAGGAATCTCCTGGACTTCCATTTTCCCCTTTGTGGGTCCTATTATTAATCATTTCCTCCTGCATCTTTTATGATGATCCAAATTTTTTACATCTCCATTGTGTCCAGAATTCACCATTAAACTACAAGCGATCCTACTAACGATTTTAACTGTTTACAATGGTCTTTAAGATAAGTTATAAATTTTCCCCATTCCTTATTAAAATTTTGGTCTTCCTGATTTCTGATTCTTCCGGTCATTTTAGCCATTTCAACATAGTCCATCAACTTCATCTACTATTCTTCTCTGGTAGGGACTTTATCTTCTTTCCAGCTCTGGGCCGGTAACATCTGCACAACTACATAAATAGTATTTTCTCCATTTCAATAGCTGAAGGGTCTAAGTACAGCTTAAAGTTAAAGGGTCCTAAGAAGTGATATGAAGTTGTCCATCCAAAGGTAAGCACCTGACCACAATCAACAGTGGATGGAGCATAATCTTCAAGAGAGCTACTAAGTTAGATTTATTTAGCCACGATACTTACCAGAGTACCCTACTCCTGAACTGAGCTACATGTGGGCTGCAAACTGATTCTTAGGTTGCAAACCTATACCTGGGTTCAAGTCTCACTTAGCAAAGTTTGGGCTGCAAACTTATACTCACTTACCTTGGAGTAAGTCCTCCTTCAGTATGCTCAAGAGGACACATGAATAGACATGTACAGGATCCTGCTATTCTCTGTGATGTATTTTAAAGCATGCATTGTGTTTGGGGTTCTGGGGTGGGAATTCCACATTCACTAAATGTTCTCGTAGTATGATAGCCTAAATTCAAAGCTTGCTGTAAGTGTGCTATTAAATTCCATTCCAAACTTCATCCCACAGGTCTCTCCCATCATTTTGACTAGTGTCTGTGCATAAATTTGTAGCTAAAGAGAAACAGTCTTGGGTTACCATTGTCACACACACACACACATACGCACAACCTGGAACAGCTCTTGGGAGACCTATCGAAGACTCTAAAAAGCAGCCTGAGGCAAAAATGTTTCATCTGAGCATTTTTATTACATTTTATTCAATGAACTCAAGTAGAGGGAAGCATTCTCAATAATGAAGCAGCAAAATTAAGCATGTACAAACAAATTGTGCTTTAGTTAACACATCCGAAGAGGGGAGCTTTCTTGGTAGTTCCAGCACCCTCAGAAGTGCGAGGAAAGGTGGTCCAAGAGAAGACATTCTCTTTGGTAGCCCCTAAATTGAGGAACCTTAATTGAGGTTCCTTAAACTTATTTTTAATATTGTCTGCAAATCCAAATTAACTTAGCTTAATCATTTATTCATCTACTTTAAATATATTCTCATAAAACTGCAGGTTATTACAATAATCATGCCAATGTTCTTATCGGTTTACAATCTATCTGTAAATATTCAATAAACCATTTCCATTCTTTTATAAAAAGTTTGTTTTCTTGATTTCTTATTCTTCCGGTAAGTTTCGCCATTTCTGTATCCATTCTTCTTTTGCTGGGATTTCTGCTTCTTTCTATTTTGGGGCAAGTAGCATTCTTGCTGCTGTAGTAGCATACATAAATAAATTTCTATAGAATTTAGGTAGTTCTGTCCCTATAATTCCCAAAGGAAAAGCTTCTAGTTGGTTTTTTTTTTACAAAGGTTATTTTAAGCATCCTTTTCAGTTCATTATATATCAGGAATCTCTTGGCCAACATGGAGCTCAAACTCACAACCCTGAGATTAGAAGTCTCATGCTCTACCAGCCGAAGTATCTAAGGGTCTTTAGGCTCATGGTGTTCCTGTCAGATTGCGTGTCAAGGTCCCCAAGCCACCCCTCCAATAACTGACAACACACACATAATTTTTGTTTAAGCTTTTTGGCATAATTTTGGCCACAACTTTATTAACATACATGATTGTAGTGGTTGCTTAGGCATTGGTTAAGACTATCAGTCCCCTGCGCCTGGGGAAAGAACTGACTTCTGGATTCCACCAAAAGCCACTAAGGGAAAACAATATTGGGGAGAAATGGAGCTGAGTAACAGGCCCTCACTTCTCCCCGCATGCTCCCTAGGGCTTGCCGGCCCTAGCCCCATTCCAGGGATTCGGACAAAAGCATGGCAAGCCCCTGGGTTCCTTTAATGGAATTCCCTTTCCGCAGCAGCGTTGGAGGGGCAGGCCCAGCCAATCCTTGCCCCTCCACCAACCAATTGATAACCAATGCCTAACTGCAACTTACAAGTTGTGACGATTTGCTACGCAGTAGGCAAAAACCAAATGGCCCAGCCAGTCAGCCAGATGGACAAAATTCCTACCAGGCCCCTGCCGCAACAGCAGATGACCCCATGACAGGCATAGCAAGGTCAACGCAGAAAACCCTTAAATTCAGGAAGGGTAGGTGGGTGTTCCGATGCACGCAGCAAAGAGAAAGTTCCCAAGCTGTGTGCACAGAATATAAAGCATTAGATCCCTTCCACCAAATTGCAACACATAAATTGCCCCAGCAACTCAACCAACCAGTCATTGCCACAGGCCAACTTTCCAATCCTGCCTGGCAACCGAGGGGCGGCCTGATAGATCCCACCGCAACCCGCGTTCTCTCTTAAGGAGAACACTCTTTCACATACAAGGCCTTCCTTATTAAATAACACACTTGCCTAGACTCCTATGATTTTGGCTAATCTGGTTAATTAGTTTAACAGATATAGTAATTTTACCATGATGTTGCGTTGATAAATAACGCAGACAAAGAGATGTTTGTTTCAGAGCTTGCGTGTGATTGAGCCAGATGAGATCAGAGAGTGTGCGTCTCTGTGTGTGTGTCTCTCTGGCCCCCACAGCTTCTCTCTTTTATTCAAAGTTAAACAGCATGGCCACGATATGCTTGCGGCTGATTGGTTAAAAGTAAACAAAGAAACTGCATTCTTATTGGAGTACATATATGTAAGGCGGGCTTACATAGGTTCATCAATCTTTGGTACATGAAAGAAAATTTGCAAGAGCTGCACTTAGACAGGTATATAAGCTCTTAATCCACTTATGACTAAAATTGATTATAATATGACTAATGCAATTACTGATATTATGATCATATATAAACTCACATAATTAATTATACATTGAGGATTAACATATCATTGTGAACTTAACGTGAACTAAAATAAAAAAGTGGTATGCAAGGAATGGAATGTAGGGATTTGTGTGCCAGGGACAGGCTTGCGCCTTGTGCGTGAAGGAGAGAAGCGTGTCTGATTATAAAAAGCTTGAAATAGTTCCCAGAATGCAAGAGGAAAGAGAACCAATGTTTTTCTATACTGGCACATAAGAATAACATGTCTACACCATACCCCTTGCGCCTTCTTTATGGGTGCAAATGAGCATTTTCATGAAAAGGAAGCGCTTCCGATACGCATAGAAATTTCCATGTTAGAAATACTTTCCCCAAGCATATTATTTTAATTTGTCCCACTTTTGTAGCACACTTAATTATCATTCCTAAACAGGCAGAAGGAACCAAATAGCTAAATTGGGTAATAAAAAAGCAACGGGTTGGAATTTACGAGGCTTATTACTAAACAAGTGCAAATATATTTTTTAAAAATCTGATTTTGCAATAAAACATGTAATTGTGGTACGGCGCTCTTGTGTGTGAATGATGATGTATTATTTTGTACTTCATTGAATCAGAGGTGTTCGCCCTGAACAACATACGAGGCATGAAGATGCCATCATTCATGTTCTGTAGTATCTTATTGCTTAAACTGTCCTTTTATGTTAGTACACCTTCCTTCATTCTCAGTGCTTTATGGATCAGTGTGAATCTGCAGAATGATTCAGTGCCCATAACCTGAATCCTTCCTTAGAAGTGTATGAATCTTTAAGATTTTAGAAATCTGAGCATATGAGAAATTTTAAATACTATTTTTGAGAGAGTCCAACGAATGTTTCAAACAGCAGAGTCATTTCCTATTTTGATTAAATGTGTAAGGTAAAAAGGTAAAGGATGCCTGGACAGTTAAGGCAGTGGCAGAGGGAGGGGGGTGTGGGCCACGCTGGGTGTCATCACTGAGAGGGGTGACAAAATGACAAAAATATGAGTTGTTGTTGTTGTTGTTTTTAAAAAATGGGCTCACAAAACTTTTTGGCTCAGTCAACAAATGTAACGAAATGCGGCTGGCACTGGGCGCCACACCGTGGGGCCCGGCACTTACCGCGGGGCCTGCAGCGTGCCCAAGCCACACGTCTCTCCTGTAGCCTCTGCGCTGCCTGAAACGGCAACATCAACGTGAAGAAGAAGAAGAGTTTGGATTTGATATCCCGCTTTATCACTACCCGAAGGAGACTCAAAGCGGCTAACATTCTCCTTTCCCTTCCTCCCCCACAACAAACACTCTGTGAGGTGAGTGGGGCTGAGAGACTTCAGAGAAGTGTGACTAGCCCAAGGTCACCCAGCAGCTGCATGTGGAGGAGCGGAGATGCGAACCCAGTTCCCCAGATTACGAGTCCACCCCTCTTAACCACTACAGCACACTGGCTCTCTACACCAACGTTGGGCTTGCGTCTGCCCTCTGCCTCTCCCTCAGCCGCCCTACAACCGAGGGGCAGGCGACGGAGAGGTTCCACACAGCACGCCCCACCCCCATGGGAGGCTCGCCCCGCCCCCAGCTGCAGGACATGTGTGCTGCACTGGCACCCGATTGACTAGCTACGCCACTGGTCAAAGGCGACTGTGGGATGTGGCACTCATCTCGCTTTTTAATTTTAATTTTTTTAAGTTGCGCATTAAATGTGTAGAAGAGAATAGCCCTTTATGGGCCCCTTCAGAATGGTGGCTTTCTCCCTCCCTCCTGCTGCAAGGTATATTCTGCAACATGACAGTGACACAATAATAATATGCTTCCAAGGAAGGAGCTGTGCTGGGATGTAACTCTTCTGAGTATGGATACTGGCACACATGCACAGCAAAAGTGATGCCAGACCCAATCCTTCTAAATCAGGGGCCAGCAACCTTTTTCAGCTGTGGGCCGGTCCACCGTCCCTCAGACCTTGGGGGGGGGGCAGACTATATTTTGAAGTGAAAAAATGAATGAATACCTATGCTCCACAGATAACCCAGAGATGCATTTTAAATAAAAGCACACATTCTACTCATGTAAAAACACCAGGCAGGCCCCACAAATAACCCAGAGATGCCCTTTAAATAAAAGGACACATTCTACTCATGTTAAAATATGCAGATTCCCAGACCGTCCGTGGGCCAGATTGAGAAGGTGATTCCGTTGGATCTGGCCCATGGGCCGTACAGCTTCTGGGTCATGTGGCCAGCATGACTAAGCTGCTTCTGGCAAACCAGAGCAGCGCACAGAAATGCCGTTTACCTTCCTGCCGGAGCAGTACTTATTTATCTATTTGCACTCTGAAGTGCTTTCGAACTGCTAGGTTGGCAGGAGCAGGGACCGAGAAACGGGAGCTCACCCCGTCGTGGGGATTCAAACCGCCAACCTTCCAATCAGCAAGCCTAAGGCTTAGTGGTTTAGACCACAGTGCCGCCCGCGTCTCTTTAGTTTGCCTACCCCTGTTCTAAATCATCCATCAGAGGTTGATGGATTGATCCAACAGAAACAAATCCCAGAAACAGTGGTGGCTGGTGCCCACTTGAACTGGTAGGTAAGGAGGCAGAGGGGGCAGCCAGAGGTGGCACCAGAGCTGATGACAGGCAGAGGTAGAACCAATGGCAGACAGGACCAATGCATTCTGCTTCCCTCCTGAGTTTTACAAGGGCAATGCTGAGATGAAGGAGGATGACTGGTTGGAAGTAAGAGGGTAGGAAGCTAGGGGCTGGCAGAGGGCAAGCTGAGGTTGGTAGGGCTATTGTCCCATTTCCCCTAATGAACCGGCCTCCATTGCCATGGAACCTTCTGGACAAATTGTCAATGAGCCTTTGTCCAGGAGAACATCCGTCTTTGTCCATAACATCCGTCTACAGAAGCAATTACTGAATACTTTTTACTCTTCTGTTGATAACACCACTGAGCTCTACACATGCTTAGGGTCAGATGGAATTCTTTAATTAAAAAGAAAACATAAAATGATAGCAATGTGTCTGTGCATCTATTTGGCAGCATGCGATTCCGGCTCTTAAAATGTAAGATAAATGTGCAGTTAATGTTTTGGAAGAGCAGAGAACAAGCCAGAACATCCACTGTGCCACAACCTGCCTTTGTGGTTCAACAGTCTGTTAAAATTTACATTGCTACGGTTCACCCTCGGAATAAATCCGATTCCTTTCAGAAAGGTCTGATTTGTTTGAGTAAATGTTGCGCAGTGCTAATATAGTGCAAAGACATGTAGGCATATGGGAACCATTTCTCAGCCCTAAAAATAACCAAAAGGCCACTATGATCTCAAAGTTGTAAAAGCAAAATAAATCTAAAAGCTGTGAGCTGACTTTCTAATGCACAGGAGCACACCACACAGCTCCTCCTTGAACTGATGTTTATTTTATCGTTTTTGTAGGATGAGAAATAACCCCATGAGCAAAGAAAACAAAATTTTGTCCATGTTTTTGTAGCTGTGATAAGGGATTCTTTTTAAGGTGTGCAGGAAAAAAGGACAGCCTTAAGAATTTAAGGAAGTTTTCACCAGGTCTTCTTGAAGAAACTAAACAACTTTGCATCGCTATTTCAGAAGCACTTAAACCTTTAACCAGGCACGTATTATTGCCATTTCAATTTGCAATGGGTCATTAGACAACCTCTGACCACCTCAATTCTAAACACATTTTGGGAAAGTGTGTCCCATTGGCTTCAATGGAACATGATATCAAGTAAGTGCGCTTAGGACTGAAGCCAAATCTGTTTGGGAATGCGGCCAAGATATTCAACAGTTCCATATTTAAGTCAGCACTGTTGCTCAGGTGAGTATGACGGGAATAATCTGTCCCTTGCTATTGGGATGGAAGCTCGAGACATCCACCAAGGACAATAAGGACCAAGGACAATCTAGTCCAATGAGGGTCAACTCGTCCAGGCCTCAGCAATGCAGGAATCTTTTTTCCAAGGGATCTGAACACATACACATACCATGAAACTAAGGAAGGTTTTGCTGACGGTACCTGAGGGCAACAGGTTGGTTCAGCTGATACTGCAGCCACCCCTTATGACAAAGCCAGCTTTTTCCCCTTCAGTATCTTGCTCTGCTCCCTGATCCCTTGTGTCTGCCACCTGAGGTTACCACCTCACTCTGCCTAAAGATAGGGCTGGCCTTCTTGTCTGTTCAAGAAAACCCTTTGAACTCTTTCATTTTCCCAATCAAAAGATGATTATGATGATGATGATGATTGTTATTATTATTATTAGGCCAATCTTTGTCTCTGATTTTGTAGCTGTGTGTTTGATCCTATGCTCATAAATCCTTTCAAAGAAACGGAGGGCCTATATTAGGTTAAATATTCCTCAAACATTCTGAATGAGCATTTTACTGATCAATCTGGCCTATTCAGTTTGTTCTTGTTTTTATTTTTTTTGCTGCTCTGGGTGACTACCTTTTAAGCATTTAAATATACATAGATAATTATCTGATGCTGTAAGGATTAATTTGATACAACCCCAAATTGCATGTAATTGGGTAGGTTTATATGCGGGTGCCTCTTATATATTAATCCCATTTTTTTTGCTGTGTAATTGGTCCACCAAATATATACATCAAATTACACTTTAATTACCTTCCTCAATATAATCCTATCAGGGCATAATGTACCATTTCCCAATCACCTTGCAATAACCTTCTAATAGTTCAGTAACATTAGACTGAACTTAATTTCTAACTTTGGTGTGCAGTGTGTCCTTTCAGAACTTCCGTCCATGTCATTCACATGGATGAGGAAGAGAATTCTGCTGACTACTATTAATGGTGCCCACCAACATCTCCTGAACATGGGGAAGATCCGTGGCTCAGTGGCACAGCAAATGCTTCACATGCATAAGGTCCCAGGTTTCCACCCCCACCTTCTCCAGGTAGTGTTTGGAATGCTTCCTGTTTGAAATCCTGGAGAGCTGTTGGCAGTCAGATGGTTAATCCTGATTTAGATGGACCAGTGTCTGATTGGTCAGTGCCCGACAAAGCCTTATGAGGGAATCGGGTATCTTTACTCTGGGAAAGAGGAAACTGAGCAGAGATATGATAACCATCTTCAAATATCTCGAGGGCTGTCACATGGAAAATGATACAAGCTTGCATTCTCCTGCCCCAGACAGTGGGATCCGTACCAATGGATTCAAGTTCCAAGAAAGGTAAAGGGACCCCTGACCATTAGGGCCAGTCGCAGATGACTCTGGGGTTGCGGTGCTCATCTCGCTTTACTGGCTGAGGGAGCTGGTGTACAGCTTCCGGGTCATGTGACCAGCATGACTAAGCTGCTTCTGGCGAACCAGAGCAGTGCACGGAAACGCCATTTACCTTCCCGCCGGAGCGGTACCTATTTATCTACTTGCATTGCATGTTTTCGAACTGCTAGGTTGGCAGGAGCAGGGACAGAGCAACGGGAGCTCACCCCGCCGCGGGGATTCAAACCGCCGACCTTCTGATCGGCAAGCCCTAGGCTCTGTGGTTTAACCCACAGCGTCACCCGTGTCCCCTTTACTAGAAAGGAGATTCCAACTAAACACCAGGAAGAGCTTTTTGACGGTAAGAGCTGTTCAACAGTGGTACAGAGGCCCTTGGGAGGTGGTGGACTCTCCTTCCTTGAAGGTTTCAGAGCAGAGATTGGATGACCATCTGTCATGAATGCTTTAGTTGCTATTCCTGCATTGCAGGCGGTTGGATGACCTGATCCTTGGGGTCCCTTCCAACTCTACAATTCTATGATTCTATGTCGGAGCTGGCTCAGATGCAGGTCGACACTCAAGATGCAGAGGCAAGCCCTTCATTCAAGAAAACAGAATGCAAGGCAGCAATGCCTACCAACAAGAAAGGAGCCTATGCAACAGCTGTCGGGAAAGAAGGTCTCCGCTCTCTAGTCCCCTCTCCAAGTCTCCTCAGCTGGACATTTCCAAAGCAGCCTTAAACTACGTCGGGAAATCTGTGCTCTTTGTTCTGCTACATGCACAGCCCTCCGTGTCCTTGGTTGAGGCCCTGATCCGGAACCTGGGAAAATGGATTATGGAACCATGGGGATGGGGTGGGGGGCTGTGGGGTGCAACTCCTCTTGTGCAGCCAGATCTGACTGTTTCCCAGGCTTTGGTGGGTGGCTCTTACTGCCTTCTATTGTATTACCTTTGTAGTGGTAGAGACTATTATTATTATTATTATTATTATTATTATTATTATTAAAATTTATATACTGCCCTGTACCCGCAGGCCTCAGGGTGATTCACAAGATAAAATCACAATATAAAAAACACAAAATGCTCAATCAAAATAAAAACAACCCTATAACCCTCTCCCAATACATTTTAAAAGGGCATTGGCTGTTAATCAGCCAAAGGCCTGGTTAAAGAGGAAGATTTTCGCCTGGTGCCAAAAGATGTATAATCATGGTGCCAGGCAAACCTCCATGGGAAGAGCAAGCAGGGAGCCACTGCCGAAAAGGCCTGTTCTCATGTTGCCACCCTCCAGACCTCTCATGGAGGAGGCACAAGAAGAAGGACCTCAGATGATGATCTCAGGGACCAGGAAGGTTGATATGGAGAGAGGTGGTCCTTGAGGTATAGCCATGAAAGAAGAGGAGAGAAGAAGAAGAAGAAGAAGAAGAAGAAGAAGAAGAAGAAGAAGAAGAAGAAGATATTTATACCCCGCTCATCTGGCTGGGTTTGCCCAGCCACTCTGGGCGGCTTGCAAAAGAATATTAAAAATAGAATAAAACATTAAAAACTTCCCTAAAGAGGGCTGCCTTCATGTGTCTTCTAAAAGCCAGATAGTTGTTGAATTCCTTGACACCCAATGGGAGAACCTTCCACAGGGCGTGTGCCACTACCAAGAAGGCCCTCTGCCTGCTTCCCTTTAACTTCGCTTCTTGCAGTGAGGGAACCGTCAGAAGGCTCTCGGAGCTGGACCTCAGTGTCCGGGCTGAATGATGGGGGTGGAGATTCTCCTTCAGGTATACTGGGCTGAGGCTTTTTAGGGCTTTAAAGATCAGCACCGACACTTTGAATTGTGCTCAGAAACGTACTGGGAGCCAATGTAGGTCTTTCAGGACTGGTGTTATATGTTCTCGGCAGCCACTCCCAGTCACCAGTCACCTGTGATGGTGAAGAGAAAGCAAGCTCTGCTTCATTCATTTGGCTGCTCTCCATTCTTCCTGATATTGTTTTTTTTAAAAAAATAAAATAAAAAGAATGATCTTTCATCTGCTCTGGCAGACATTTTGACTGAAGAGCTGGGTAACGCTTACGATAAATGAGTAAATACTCCATGAAATGGTTTCTCTGATATATCAAGATTGGCGGATCTCATCATGAATACGGGGACACCACAGGGATGTGTGTTGAGCCCGCTTTTATATATGCTCTATACAGCTGACTGTGCCCCCAAATACCCCAGTAATAAGATCATTAAGTTGCAGATGATACAACAGTGGTTGGTTTAATCACAGCTGGAGAGGGGGAGGCGGCCTATAGGAAGGAAGTTGAGCAGTTGGGGGAGTGGTGCAGGAAAAACAACTTACTCCTTAACTTAAAGAAAACAAAAGAGATTGTTGTGGACTTTAGGAAATGTAAATTGAATATTCAGCCACTTATTATTGAGGGGAAGTGTGTGGAACAGGTCTCAGTGTTTTGATTTCTGGGAATGGAGTTGAGAGATGACCTAACCTGGGGAGAAAACAGCAAAGACCTGATGAAGAGAGCACAGCAGAGGTTATATTTTCTGAGAATCCTCCAGAAAAATAATCTCTCAAAGGACCTGTTGATGACATTTTACCATTGTACTGTTGAGAGTGTATTAACTTATGGTCTGTGTGTGTGGTTTGGGAGCTGCACGGTCAGGTAAAAAACAATGCTGTCCAGGATTGTAAAGACTGCAGAGAGAATAATTGACTGCACTCTTCCCACCTTGGATCAAATCTACGCTTCCAGGTGTCATACGAAAGCTGCAGAGATAGTGCAGGATAGTGCGCACCCTGGAAATGATCTCTTTCAGCTTCTGCCTTCTGGAAGAAGGTACAGGGTTATAAAGACTAGGACTAGCCGCCTGAGAATAAAGATTATTGTATCGTAATACTCTCAAAAGGACTTAACTCATGTGCTGGAAAGGAAAGCAGCACGGAAACACCTTTTGTGACACCCCTTCTTCTTCCTTTTGCATTCTGAAGAGGGAACACATTGTCGACACAAACTCACACTGCTTTCTACTGTAGCACGGGAGAAGATAGCTAGTTAGGAGCACCCTGAGGACCTGCAGCTAAACGACTGCTTTTCATTAGCTTCTTGTTACAGGCAAGCCCTAATTAATCAAGTTGGCAAAGCATATTTCTCGGGGAAGATTTGCTGGGCAGGAGCCTGTGGCGTGGCAAAGCTCAGCGCATCCCTCTGGTGCCCTAGACTGTAGCCTACAAAACTGTCAAGTCGGATGGGCCACGGTAGGTCTGCATTGTTAAACCCAAGAACTCCTTTCTCCTCGGGAAGGAGGGCAGCCGCCGCCAAGTTTGCTGCAGTAATATTTCAGCAAGGACTAGTAGCTATCGGTTAATGGGAGAGCACCATCTGCGTGTAGGCTAATTTATATTAGAGAGACTGCCGCAAGTTTAACTATGGCAGTGAGGAAAGCTCTGCTTTAATGAAATATGGAGGAAATGGCTGGAATAAAGGAGCGCCGAGATAGGAGCTTAATGACCTCATTTTTAAAATTTTCAGCACGGGGAGGGGTTGGGCTGTCTTCTGGTGGAAATAGTAAATGGAAGTCTGGGGTCGTTAGAAGCATCACATTAAAACCACATTATTTTATGGGTACTCTTTATATGATTTTGTGGGCAGAAATGTGACTCCCCCTCTCCCTGTTGACATGAAGCTTCCTCTTCTTTTATGAAACAAGAATCACAGTGAAGAATGTTTCTGCTTGCTAGAAGACTCAGACAGAACTTAGCATTGATATATAGCAGGCTTTCCCCCTTAATGATCAAAATGCATTTTTATGTACACCCTACGCTAGCATATGCATTTTTGTACATATTAGTTGGATAAAGAGCTGCACTGCAAAAGTCACAGAAGTATGAATTTCGTTTTTTTTAAAGTTTTTCATTTGATTTTACAAATATAAATTTATAACAAAACCAAATACATATCCATATAAAGCGGTTTTTCTGAATCTCGAGACTTCCTCCCAATCCCCTCCATGGGTCCTAATGCCTAATTTTTCAACTGGATATTATAAGTTAGTTTATATTTTATATCTATCCATATTGTCCATAGTATTTGTTACGTTGCAAGTGAGATTAAAATCATGCTAATATTTTCATCTGTTTACAGTGGGCTCCTAAGGAAATTATATTCCCCGCCCCCCTATTCTTTAGACACATGGATTTCAAAGTATAGAATGTTTTGGATTGTATTGCTTTGGAAAGTACAGCTCAGGTAGATTCACTTTTAAAATGTGAACGTTACAGAATTTCCTCCTCATCCTTCTCTACAATCACACGCCAACAACACTGCTTTGCCATGCTCTTGTGGCAAGTTCTGCACAAATCTCTGGAAAGCATGATGTGCTCCCCATTTCCACAGTGTTGGAAACTGGAGGGAGGAACAGTTGTATGGCACTCTAGGGGGGTGCTTGGAGGAACTCCAAAACAAAGCTCAGCTGCAGGGACCATCCTTGACCACTCCCTGGCCCAAGAGCGGGAGTACAGTCCTTGTCATTTTGTCTGTGCTCCACCAAAGCGTTCAGAGTGCACTGTGTTTTTCTTTAAAAATGGCATAGGGAACCTGATAAAGAACAAACGGTTCTGTTGGAGAATGATCTGAAGACGAGGACTGGGGAATGCATTCTATAGCAGACCAGCTTCTCTCTGATGGAGAGCTGGAAGGGGAAGAGTTGCCTCCCCTTGTCCCCAGAGAGACAGAAGTTGAACAGTTTATGGAGGAGTTACTCAGTTACTAGATAATGACAAGAGAACCAGAAGGGAGGGGGCAACTAGTTGAGACATTACTTGAGAGTGTGGGGGACCCCTGCTCACCATGGACTTGGAGGTCCAAACGTATCAGAGAGCAAAGGAGTCAGAGGGAGAGAAGAACTTAAATGGCGCCTAAAATGCAGCGGAAGTCGGAAGGAGAATTTAGAGTAGCCAACTGCCCTCCTTGCAGAGAGTTGTGTATTCATGCTTGCAACATGATGCTGTAATAAAAGGACTATAAATATATCAACTGCTCATTAATTCTTATCTGTGAAGTTACCGAAGGCAGAAAAGGACTCTCCATGCCTGACAGGTTCAAGTGATCTGTCGGACTGCTTTGAACTCTTTAAACTTAGGCAGATTTGGTGGATTGATGGCACCAACTTTATCCCAGAGCCTGGCCAATATGTGGAAGTCACTGGTATGTGTATGTGCACAACAGAACAGTCTATTAGAATACAGTGGTACCTCAGGTTAAGAACTTAATTCGTTCTGGAGGTCCGTTCTTAACCTGAAACTGTTCTTAACCTGAAGCACCACTTTAGCTAATGGGGCCTCCCACTGCCGCCGCACCACTGGAACACAATTTCTGTTCTCATCCTGAAGCAAAGTTCTTAACCCGAGGTAATATTTCTGGGTTAGCGGAGTCTGTAACCTGAAGCGTATGTAACCTGAAGCGTATGTAACCCGAGGCACCACTGTACATAAATTGGTCGTCATTCTCTTAAACACTCAAATGTTACGTTAGCACAGACTTGTGCTGGGTTTCTTCACAGTTATCTCATTGTGAGGATTACACTGTTTTCTGCAAGTCACTTTTAGAGTTTACAAATCACAGACTAGGGCATGAGCTATGATAAAAAGAACACAGGACCCCATTTGTCAAAGAAGACTGTAAAACAATGTTATAGACCTTCGGAATTATTAATTCCAAAGCGGTGAAGACATCATTCATAGCTGCTGTATAGATTTTCTTAGAGATAGAAATTTTATGTACCAGCCATGTCCCTTAAGAGCTTATAGATCAGCTCAGGAACCAAATAAAACTAATTACAATATGCATTATTGGTATTATATTAAGCTGTATAAATTATATCTCTAAAGCAAAGCAAGCCTATCTCACAGAGTATGGGAATAAACACTTAAATCTTTATAGTGGCCATAGCCATTAGTATTGGTGGGAAAGGAACTGTGTGACTGATATTTGTGTTTCTTTCCATGGCTTTTCTTCAATGAGATCAGGATGGAACATATGGTCTTCTCCATTTTATCCTCATGGCAACCTGACAAGGTAGGCTCAGTGGAGAAGTAATTGGTCCAAGACCATCCAGCTAGCTTCATAACTGAGTCTTCCTAGTTCATGTATCATGCACTTTTCCATATACTACTATCAGACTTCGGGGAATCGGATCCGGCGGTAGAAAAACAAGGAAAAGTTCTTTCCAATTAGTTTATTCAAGAATCACAACAAGAGACTAAGGAATGCTGTCTCTTTCTCTATAATGTCGTTGCTCCAACTAAAGTCCCACCCCCTACGACTCCCCTATTCGACGTCACTCCTGCCTCAGCTAATCTGAGCTTTCTGCTGCTGAGCTCTCTGTTCTGCTACCCCCAATGCCCATCTGGTTCTGGGAGAAGGGGGGGTCAGGAATGCTTTCTAAAGACACTCTGTCTGTCAGCTATCTCTTCCCTGGTGCTTCTTCTTCTTCCTGCTTCTCTCCCAATATTTCCCAGCTTCTCCCCTCTGCAGCCTCTGTACTGTGACCTTCTGCAAACCACTGTTCTAAATCTATACTGTGCTCCTGTTCTCGGGAAGGTTCAGGAGAAGAGGGGTGGCATCCCCCACCATTCCTCCTCAGTCCAGCCCCTGACATCTACATTTTATCTCCAGCGTGAATCCATGTGTTGGAAAGTTCATTCTGCAGTGGTTATTAAAACCTGTAGCCAACTGAGCACATGCCAGGCTTGGGTTCAGCACCCTGCTTAGCCATTAAGCTCTCAGAGTGGCTTCAGAGAAGTTGGTGTATCTCAGCTCTTAACCTATGTTGGAATCCAGTACTCCCTAAGAATGACTTTTGATATATAATGTGTGGTGTTTGAATGTTTGCTAGAGAATACTTACATTGTATATGTCAGTGTTCAACAATAGACTTAGGCTGATTCTAAACATACAATTGTACCTTGGATCCCGAACGACTTGTGAATCAAATATTTTGACTCCTGAACACCACAAACCAGGAAGTGAGTGTTCTGGTTTGCAAATGTTCTTTGGAACCCGAACATCTGACGGGGCTTCCGATTGGCTGCAGGAGCTTCCTGCAGCCAATCAGAATCCATGCTTTGGTTTCCAAACGTTTTGGAAGTCAAATGGACTTCCAGAACGGATTCCGTTCAACTTCCGAGGATGTGGGAGAGACCAGGGCTTTCCCCCCCCAGTCGGAATGCACTGGAACTCAGTGATTATAGTTGCAAAGACATACAGTTTGAATTAAAGAACAGCTCGTCCCTGAGCATATTCTGAGTCTAGGAATTTGTTTCTTGTACCAGAACTGAACTGAGGTCAGTGTCTTTCCACTCCACAGGAGATTTTTAAAAATTATTGTCATTCATTAGCCTTATTTAGGTGGAAAGAGTCATCTTGTTGCAGCTAATGTTAAATGATTAGGAGTCAGAAACTCTTGCAGATTTACTGCAGAACATTCCGAGATCTACCAGTAAATTCTGACGTAAAAGACCAATTCAAAAGATCAGCAAGAGATAGCACATATTTGTTTAACTCAATGCAGATTTCACTTTACTGATTATTTTTTTTTTTTACAAAATAAGAAAAACACCTTGTACAGTTTGTTGGTGAAGCAACAGCAGATTTATTTTATTTTATTTTTAGACTAATATTCTATGTACAAATATGCTTGAAAGCTGCTGAAGAGTAACCAATTTTGAGGTCACGTCCACAAACACATTTATGGCTGCAATCCTATCCTCATTTACCCATGAGTAAGCCTCACTGGAATCAGTGAAAAAAAATTCTGAGTAGACATGTATAGAGTTGTACCAGGAAGGCCATCAAACTACACAGGCTCTTCACTTTGTCTACCAGTTAGTTAATTTTCTCTTATTCTGGACTTGTTCCCTGGGACAACATTTATCCAACAAAAGCTGAGGGTATCTAATGTCAGCAAGATGACTCTCCCCTATAGTTCTTTCCCCTATAGTTCTCCCCAATAAAAAAAGGACAATATGCTAATCAGTATCACTTGAGAATAAAAACTGAAGCTATCACTTATGAATTTGCCCATAGTTGACAGCTTTATTAATCTCTGCACTGGCTGTCATCTGATAAAGAATAACACATAATAAAACCTCTGCAAATTACCTAATTAGACATTCTGGAACTGCTACTTTGCTACCCTAACAGCAAGAAATCAAGTACATTATTTTGTATGTATAGTGGAAAAGGAAGCTCATTGAGAGTGACCCTCATTGGTGATGATCTATCGCAGTGAGATAAGAATAAATGAATAGTTAACTGAAATATTCTCCATTTGGCACCATTATCACTTAGAGCTTCTTCAAATGTGGCATGATTTGCTCCAGGGCATTCATTCTGGCTCCTCCAAGTTCTTGTATTGATCACAGTTATCGGCTGGTAGCAGAAAATATTATCCCATTGTTCTCATCCCCAACTAAAATGCATCCGACTGGGCAAAAGGAAAGAACTCCAAAGAATGTTTTGCAGTTAGGAAAGTGATGGGGAAATGCACTGAAATGTATGGGATGAATTTATGTGTAAAAAACACACACATGCAAGCGAATCAGGAGGAATGTTTGATGAACTCTCATTGTTGCACAACCTCCCCATGAGCAAATCAGAACAAATGGACAATAAAGATTGGGCATTTCTGAATCTCTATGTGAACTTTGTGCACAAGCAGATCAGGAGGGAGGCTCAAGAAACAGGCAATCTACATGAGCCCTGTGACTCTCCCATCCAGGGAGTGTCATGCAAGCATCGGCTTAGCCCCAAAGAATAGTTCGGGTCACTGGGAAGGGTTACAAGAAATAAGGAAACATTAAAGGAGCAATTGCATTGAAGGAGATGTGAAAAAACCAAACCAAGTCCTCTCCAAAAGCAAAGTAATCGAATATGCCCTCCTCAGTTCTTTTGTCTACAGCCTTCAGCCCTAATTTAAACAGCCTGTCTTTGTGTCTGCCTCTCAAGGAGTCATTAATGAACATATTATCTCCTTGGATTAAGTGTTGCTACTCTTTCTAATCTTAAATCTCACTCGAGCAAACCATATTAGAGTAAATCAAATTGTCTTTTCCTAGGAGACCGTCTCCAGCGATTCCGCGCAACGTGGCAAGGATTTTATGTGACACAGTATATCATCAGCACTTGCAGTCCACAAGGGCATTTATGAAGGAATCATTTGTATTATTTAGTGCGACTTTTCTTTTTTTAGATTACGCACTGAATAACATGTCCCTGTTTTGGGGGGAGAAAAAATGGCCAAACTAACAAAATTTGAACCGAATGCTGTCATACAATCAAAGGGGAACAATAATTTGCTTTGTCTGGCTGATTTCTTTGCAGGTTTCAAAGCAAAAAAAAATCAGAGAGAGAAGCAATGGGACGTGATGTTTGCATACAAGTTATGAATCTGATCTCCAACTATTTTGATCCTCTGTGTGTCTTTCATGCAGAGTCAGAACTTGCTTCTTATTCTCTCCTCTTGTTTTTCTGTTAGCCTAGAATTTGCTAAAATACTTGGTCAACATCTCATTGGGTGGGTGGGGGGAGCAGTGATATTTCCACAGGTTAAGGCTTCGAGGGCGGATTTCTTAGCCTAGGATAAAAAGCCTTCTGTTTCCACCACCAAACCTTTCAGGGGAGCCTTTGCAACAGTTTTGCACCATTTTGGAGTGAATCAGAGAACGCCAGATTTTTGGTGAAATTCTGACCCCGCGGGTTAGGGATTTTTTTTCAAAAAATGATTTTCCGCAGGTTAAGGCGTCGAGGCCTGATTTCTTAGCAAGGATAAAAAGCCTTCTGTTTCCACCACCAAACCTTTCAGGAGAGCCTTTGCAACAGTTTGTTACCATTCTGGAATGAATCGAAGAATGTCAGATTTTTGGTGAAATCCTGACCCCGCGGGTTTGGGATTTTTTCAAAAAAATTACTTTCCACAGGTTAAGGTGCCGAGGCCGGATTTCTTAGCCTAGGATAAAAAGCCTTCTGTTTATATCGCCAAACATTTCAGGGCAGCCTTTGCAACAGTTTGGCACCATTTTGGAGTGAATCGGAGAACGTCAGATTTTTGGTGAAATTCTGACCCCCCGGGTTAAGCATTTTTTCAAAAAAATGATTTCCCGCAGGTTAAGGCGTCGAGGCCGGATTTCTGAGTCTAGGATAAAAAGCCTTCTGTTTCCAGCGCCAAACCATTCAGGGGAGCCTTTGCAACAGTTTGGAACCATTTGGAGTGAATCGGACAACGTCAGATTTTTGGTGAAATTCTGACCCCGCGGCAATTTGAAAAAATCCCTAACCCACGGTGTCAGAATTTCACCAAAAATCTGACAATATACAAATCATTCAGAAATGGTGCCAAAGTTTTGCAAATTCTCCTCTGAAAGGTTTGGCGTTGGAAACAGAAGGGTTTTTATCATAGGCCAAGAAATCAGCCCTCAACGCCTTTACCTGTGGAACAATATTTTTTGGAAGAAATCCCTAACCCACGGTGTCAGAATTTCACCAAAAAATCTGACGTTATCCAATTCGCCCAAAAATGGTGCCAAACAGTCAGAAATTCTCCCCTGCAAGTTTTGGCAGTGCAAACAGTACTTTTTATCATAGACCAAAAACCAGCTCTTGCGAAGAAAACCTAACCCGCCTACTTTGAAGGCCTGTAAGTTCGTATGTTTTAATAGTTCTCATTGTCTAGTTTCTGTGACCATTCATTGAACTTTCCGGTCGCATCTTGTACATACTTTCAATGGCAGTTCACATTTGTATCCACTCAGTAGATGATACTGCATAGTCTCCAATATGAATGCAGTACATTCAGTCATAGGCATCACTATATCGGGATGGGGGCTATTGGTTTATATTTTCCTTTGCCATCTGTTAACTGCATATAAGATTGACAAAATCAATTAACACCAATTTTAATTTACTTGTAAGAAATAATAAGCCAAACTAGATGAACGCTAATGCTTGCATTTTGCAACAGTTTGTTTGTTTGTTTGTTTGTGTGGTTTGTTTTGTTTTGTTTTAGGTAATAGGTGAAAACTATTCAAACAGTGTAAATCTGAAATCTAACCTCAGGCCAGGATCATCATCATGGATTGATGTTAACAAGGATGATAGTATCTTGTTGACATTTCGATGCTGGTTCTTTGCAAATGTTTGTAGAACTTACATGTCAATCCAAAGGTTGCGGTTACATTTATGGGAAGCAAAATGTCAATTCGACAACGGTGCCATTTCTTGCTGCAAAATGGGCAAGCAGAATGATAGTGCTGGGTGCCAGAATAATATAATCCACTTATTTAATGAAGATACATTTCCCAGTTTTGTTTGTCTGCAATGAAAGGGAGAGGAGGGTGGAGGGAGACAGATTGAAATTGCAGAGTTTTGAAAAACTAAAAAATAAAGTGCAAGATTGGCTTCATTATTATCAGATAATGGAGGCATATAATTTGGACAAGAAAATTGGCTTCCAGGTGGAAACATCAAAATTGGAAACAGAACTGTTAGAACCCAAAACCAAGATTTTGTCAAAGATGTATAACTTGCTGTTGAAATGGAATACTCAGGATGAAACGGTGAAATCTGCTATGATTAAATGGGCACAGGATGTTGGACATAACATAATGATGGCTGACTGGGAACAGTTATGGACCACAGGTATGAAGTTTATGGCATGTAATGCCTTAAGAGAGAATATTATGAAAATGATTTACAGGTGGTACATGACACCAGTCAAGCTTGCAAAAATCTATCATTTGCCCGATAATAAATGTTGGAAATGTAAAGAAACTGAAGGTACATTCTTTCACCTTTGGTGGACGTGCCCAAGGATTAAGGCTTTCTGGGAGATGATTTATAATGAAATGAAAAGGGTATTTAAATATACCTTTCTGAAGAAACCAGAGGCCTTTCTCCTGGGCATGGCTGGCCAATTGGTGTTAAAGAAGGATAGAATTTTCTTTATGTATGCTACAACAGCAGCAAGAATACTTATTGCAAAGCATTGGAAGACACAAGATTTACCCACTCTGGAAGAATGGCAGATGAAGGTGATGGACTATATGGAACTGGCGGAAATGACTGGCAGAATCCGAGACCAGGGAGAAGAGTCGGTGGAAGAAGACTGGAAGAAATTTAAAGACTATTTACAGAAATACTGCAAAATTAATGAATGTTAGAATGATGTTGGATTGAAGTTAAGTGGTTTTTAGCAGCAATGTTATAAAGGAATATGTAAGAATGGATTGTTAACAGGTGATAACTTAAAGTTATAATATATTAAGATAAAGGATTAAGATAAAATCAAAGAGGGAAAGGATTTGCTGAATTAACTAATTTGAATTGGAACACAAAAAAGGGAGGTGTGAGGAGGTCGGGGAAACAAGCAAATGAAACATAAGACATGGAAAGACTAATCTGTTTTTTAATTGTTTTTATCTTGTATTTTCATTTTCTATTTTTTTCTCTTTATTTTTTCTTTATTTTTTGCTTATTTTTGTAATATGTTGAAACTTTAATAAATATCTTTTTAAAAAAAATGAAAGGGAGAGGAGGGTGGAGAGAGATTAGATTGTACTTTGGGAGACAATTGGAAATTGCAGAGTTTGGAGAAAATGAAAGACAAAGTGCGAGATTGGTTACATTACGCTCAGATTAAAGAAGTTTTTAAAAATGATAAGAAACTAGGGTTCCAGGTGGAGAAGTCGAAATTGGAAACAGAATTGTTAGAACCAAAGATTAAGGTACTCTCAAGGATGTATAACTTGCTGTTGAAATGGAATACACAAGATGAAATGGTTAAATCGGCTATGATAAGGTGGGCACAGGACATTGGGCATAATATCATGTTTGAGGACTGGGAGAGGTTGTGGAGTAATGGATTGAAATTTACTGCATGTAACGCTCTGAAAGAAAATGTAATGAAAATGATTTATAGATGGTATATGACCCCAGTCAAACTTGCCAAAATTTACCACCTGTCTGATAATAAATGTTGGAAATGTAGAGAGTGTGAGGGAACGTTCTTCCACCTCTGGTGGACTTGCCCTAAAGTGAAGGCGTTCTGGGAAATGATTTATAATGAATTGAAAAAGGTATTTAAATATACCTTCACTAAGAAACCAGAGGCTTTCCTTTTGGGTATTGTCGGCCAAGGGGTGGCAAAGAAGGACCAGACATTTTTTATGTATGCAACAACAGCAGCAAGGATACTTCTCGCCAAACATTGGAAAACTCAAGATTTACCCACACTGGAAGAATGGCAGATACAACTGATAGACTACATGGAACTGGCTGAAATGACCGGCAGAATCCGTGACCTGGGAGAAGAGAGGATTGAGGAGGACTGGAAGAAATTTAAGAACTATTTACAAAAGTATTGTAATTTGAGTGAATGCTAAATAAGATGCTAGATTAAAATAACTGAGCACCACTAAATTTAGAAGTTTTTAAGAAAATAAGTAAGACTGTGAAAATTTAGCTCCTTCCGAGAATTATAAGATTATGAAATATAGAAGGGATATAAGAATTTAAATAAGATGATAAATTGCTGACAAAATGTTATAACGATGAAAGTGGGAGCGGGAGATGTGAGGAAGTCCAAAGAAAATGTGAAAATATGTTAAGATAAATGTTATATTGTTTATTATGTTTATTTTTATTGTAAAACCCAATAAATTGCTTTTTAAAAAAAAAATAGATTGTACTTTGACATCTACAGAAAGCCGAGGTCTTCTCTAGATGTACTGTGGGAAGACTGGGAATATCCCCCCACCCTTGTAGTGGGATATGACTGCTTATAAACTGCAATGTTATGGAAAGGCTTTGAAAACACAAGTCTTTTGAGATACCTGAGCATTTGAATATGAATACTATTTTTCCCTCCCAGAAACTATTCGCAATGGAGTAAGGGAAAGGGAAATCTGTTATCCTTATGTTATCCTTTCCTATAAGGTTTCCCTCATGCATTTGTTTTTGTTTTTTTTAATAAAAAATTTATTAGGTTTTCCACAATTATAACAAATATCACATAACAGAATAACAAACAAAAACAAAGACAAAAGACAAAAGAATACATCAAAAAAGAAAACAATAGACAAATAAACAATAAAAGCAAACTTAATTCTTTAAAAATCCAACCTTATAAACATATTATTGACTTCCCTTCTGAGTTTCCTTGTATCTGGATGTAACAGCTTTCCAATATCATTATTAAAAAATATATATTTCCAATTGTAATCTTACTTATTCACTTTTCTTACTGTTGTAAATCCCACTTATTTAGTTAAATCCTAATTTAATCCTAGGCCTATTTGGTACTTTCAAGTAGTTTCTAATTTTTTATATTACAATATTTATTCAAATAGTCCTTAAATTTCTTCCAATCTTCTTGGTATTCCTCTTCTTTCTGGTTGTGGATTCTGCCAGTCAGGTCACCTAGCTCTGAAAAGTCTATCATCTTCATCTGCCAATATTCCACTGTTGGTATTTCTTGTGTTTTCCAGTTCTTGGCTATTAAAATTCGAGCAGCTGTTGTGGCATACAAAAATAATCTAACATCTTTCTTGGCAATTCCAAACCTGTTATTCGAAGAAGAAGAAGAAAGGCCTCTGGTTTCAACATTTTTTTCAATTCATTATAAATCTTCTCCCAGACGTCTTTCACCTTGGGACAGGTCCACCACATATGGAAAAAGGTACCTTCTTTTTCTTTACATTTCCAACAAAGATTATCACTATTGTGATAATAAATAAAGATTATTATAATAAAGATTTGTAATAAATATTTGGCTATTTATTGATGACTCCGTTTCCGATAGCACTTCAATTCTCCTTTCTTTAATGCTGCATATTATTATTATTCATTGAATTTACATCCCACTCTATACCCAGAGGTCTCAGGGTGGTTCATGGAACAAAATCAAAATATATGATCAAAATAAAAACAACAACCCAATAACCCAATATGAGTGACACTGAGCATTGGACAATGAACAGAAAGTGGTCAACCACAGTCCTGATATTGCTTGTGCAACCACATCCTAAAAGGCACATGTTGGTGGTGGGGGTGCAGCTTTTTATCTCCCCTGCACCTCGTGGTTTAACCATTGCTCTTCACAATGACATAAGGCGCCTTGCCTTTGCCTATGGAGCCAATCAGCTGATTGCTGGGGCTTGCAAAGCGCCACACATGGAGCTACGGAAGTGCTGATTTGGGAAAATCCAATTTTCTTACGACTGGCATTATATCCAATGGTGAGATATTGGGATCCCGCATTGGTTTGAATAAGGAGCAAAGGACACAAACCAGCCAAAGATGCCTTGGATTTCAGTGAGAGAGTTGAGCACGTGCTTTGATCTTCCCCACTGAAATCGATAGGATAATGCTTAGGTTCAGAAAATTGCCTTGTGGGAGACTGAAGATGGTGATGGAGAAGCATCATTGGTGAGAAATCTCCCCTGAAAAATGCTATTTAGCTGTCCTTGAGAAGCTGAACTGCAAACTCTCCAAGTGTCCCTATTTTCCAGGGACAGTCCCTGGAAGCCATCCTGGTTTCTGATTTCATCCCGGAATGCCTCACTTTTCCTTAGGATGTCCCTGTTTCCATTGGAGAAATGTTGGAGAGTATGGAGCTATCCAGCCCCTGAGCCATCTGAAGGCAGCCCTTTATAAGAAAGTTTTTTTAAAAAAAATGCTTAATGTTTTATTATGCTTTCTATATATGTTGGAAGCTGCCCAGAGTGGCTGGGGCAACCCAGTCAAATGGGTGGGGTGTAAATATAATATAAATAATAATAATACAGTGGTACCTCTGGATACGAACGGGATCCGTTCCGGAGCTCCGTTCGCATCCTAAAGTAAACACAACCCGCATCTGCGCGTCTGCACTTGCGCAGGTCGCAATTCGCCACTTCAGCGCATGTGTGCGATGTCATTTTGAGCTTCTGCACATGCGCGAGCGGCAAAACCCGGAAGTAAGACATTCCGTTACTTTCGGGTTGCCGCGGATCACAACCCGAAAGTGCTAAACCTGAAGCAACTTCAACCCGAGGTATGACTGTAATAATAATTGTTATGTACTGAGTTGAATAGGATCCAAAATGCAGCAGTCTGATTGATCCTAGATCAATAGGATTCAGAATGCAGCAGTCTGATTGGTCCTAGATCAATAGGATTCAGACTGCAGCAGTCTGATTGATCCTAGATCAATAGGATTCAGAATGCAGCAGTCTGATTGGTCCTAGAACAATAGGATCCAGAATGCAGCTGTCTGATTGGTCCGCAGGAGCCACCCAATCCAGCTCCAGGTGGAAGTGAATCCGCAACCTGATTGGCCTACAGGAGAATCCCAGAATTAGCCAATCATGTGGGGCCCATTGTGTAAATAATGTATACAAAGCAGACAGTTTGGGGAAAATTCCATTCCTCGCTGCTATGAGCTGAATAAAGGGCATAAAATCTACACTCGACTCTGAGTATATTTCAATAATAATAATAATAATAATTGAATAGGACACCCCTTTTTTCATCGGAGGAATGTTGGAAGATATGGAACTGTGGATAAAAACAAAGGTACAGTTTATATTTAAACCTAAATATACACACTTGAAGCATTGCCTACTCTGTTGTTGGTTGTTGAAAGGAAATTGCTCGGTGTTTTGAGTAGACATTGCTGGCTGCAAATGAAACACACTCATTCTACCAAAGGGTTATTATGGGGCTGAACAAACATGTAAGAGAGACCGAGGATCATGTAGAATCTGAGGGAGAAGGGCAAGCACCTAAATTATCTCACCTCTAGGTCTGCAAGATGCCCACACTTTGGATGTAATATTTGCACAGGCTTGATACTCATAAAGTGAAAAGCTAATCCCAACCTAGGTTTTGTTGTTGCTTGCATTGGATTCAACGTGATTTCAGGGTGATGTGTTTGAGCCCCATGTTGTGCAAAAAAGATTCCCACATTGTAGGGGGCTGGACTGGGTGACCCTTGTGCTCCCTTCCAACTCTACAGTTCTATGATTCTATGTAAAAGGTAAAGGATCCCTGGACAGTTAAGTCAAAGGCGACTATGGGGTTGCAGCACTCATCTTGCTTTCAGGCTGAGGGAGCTGTAGTTTGTCTGCAGACAGTTTTCCAGGTCATTTGACCAGCATGACTAAGCCACTTCTGGCGCAATGGGACACCATGACAGAAACCAGAGTGGATGGAAATGCCATTTACCTTCCTGCTGCAGCGGTACCTATTTATCTACTTGCACTGGTGAGCTTTCAAACTGCTAGGTTGGCAGGAGCTGGGACAGAGCAATGGGAGCTCACCCCACCGTGGGGATTTGAACCGCTGACCTTCCAATCTGCAAGCCCAAAAGGCTCAGTGGTTTAGACCACAGTGGCACCTTCGTCCCAATTCTATGTAAAGTATGGTTACCAGATTTTTTTTCAATGAATCCGGCGACACTTTTCATCTTCAATGGATTTTGCATGAGGACTGATTTGTAAATCCAGGGACTGTCCGGGGGAAACAGGGGCATCTGGTAACCTAAATGTAAAGGTCCTATGAAGGCCCCTGCCACACATAAGCTCAAAATACTTAGAGCTTATTTGAACAATCCTTAGTGCTGTTATTCCTGCCAACCTAGCAATTCGAAAGCACGTCAAAGTGCAAGTAGATAAATAGGTACCGCTCTGGCGGGAAGGTAAACGGCGTTTCCGTGCGCTGCTCTGGTTCGCCAGAAGTGGCTTAGTCATGCTGGTCACATGACCCGGAAGCTGTACGCTGGCTCCCTCGGCCAATAAAGCGAGATGAGCGCCGCAACCCCAGAGTTGTCCGTGACGGGACCTAATGGTCAGGGGTCCCTTTACCCTTTACCTTTTTAGTGCTGTCAAAATGAGGCAGACCCCCGGGGGTTCTCCTTTGCCTGCAATTCTGCACACTTGGGGTGGAGTGGGGGAGAAATCCTGCGTTGTTGGGATACTCCAGATGAAGACGGTGATGATCATGCTCTGTTATATGTTGGAATAGGCACCTTGGGGACTGCAACCTCTGGAGTTGTTTACTGCATATAATCTTGCTAATGAAAATGATCTTTACATTCCAATGCCGTTTTGTTGCCGTGACATATTTTACCAGCCGAGTTCTCTGCGACAACAACTACACTTTGCAGAAGTGCATTTACGCAGCTGTTTCTTTCCGGCATGCTCAGTTTGCAATATCTGCAATTTTAACAGACTGAGCAAGTGTGGGCTTTTATGCAAAAGTGATGCTAATATTTTACGAACCAGATTAATGTTGGGAGCCATTCTTAATATTTTTTTATTTTATGGAAACAGACACTGAGGGGCTTGTTAACTGCAGAACAATTTGGGAGTTAATAAGGTAACAAAGCACAATACTGTTATTCATAGCTTGATTTTAATTGTATTTTAGGCATAAACCTGTCTGAAGATCTTAGTGCAAGAATGCATCATGTCAAAGAATGGAGCTTGCCTCTGCTAAGCAGCCTCAATCATTATTTGTTATGAGTGGCTGAATTGATGTTCTATATTTCTAAGATGGTTAAAAAGCTGAATAGATTTTAAGTGAAAAATAAAAATGGAAATTAAAGTTGCCAGATGTTTACAAATGCTACTTCACAGTTGATGTTACCCGGGTAAATGATATTAAAGAGAGGCGTGCTATGAAAAAAGTTAATATTGCCGAAGTATCAGGGTTGTATGAAAGCTGCGGCAAACCAGAGCTCAGATCCTGAATCTGTTTACATTTGGGGATTAGCCCTGTATCATATGAAATAATAATAAGGTGCCACTGTGCCTATAGGTCAGAGCTTTCCAAACTGTGTGTCGCAACACGTTAGTGTGTTGGCTGCAGTGTGTAGATATGGTGTGAGAACACTCCCTGTGCTCCTTCCAGGGCTGGAAAGGGGTTAGTTTAAGCTCCGGTTTGCTAGTAAAACTGAATTACTGTGTCGCAAAACGATGCATGTCCAGAAAGTGTGTCACCAGCATGAAAAGTTTGAAAGCTCTGCTGTAGGCAGATACAGCGTGTCTTTATTTTTTTTTTTAAAAAAAACCAAAGCAATGTTTTAAGCCTGCAATTTTTAAGCCATGGAAAGGATTTCAATGGTATTCAGTAGGATTTTCTTATGAGCAGACAAATATAGGATTGCTCTGTAAGGCCCACAAAGACAGCTACTTTGTTGTCATCAAATGTATACATCTAACAACCTTCAGAATTATGAACCTGATGAAGAATCCTCATCTCACTATGATACGATGAAGTTCCTTGCTTCCCAAGATGGACTTGTAGGTTAGAGTAACACAGGAAGTTTGTCAAGAAGGCCAAGACTTCCATGAAGACTGGAAGACTCAACACACTCAGATAAGTTCTTATTCCACTATTTGCCCTAATGTCTAGCTGTATGACCAGGTGTGTGTGTGTGTGTGTGTGTGTGTGTGTGTGTGCGCCTGCTATAATCATTTCCGTTGTCATGCCTAGGCAGCTTGGCATGGCAGCCAGGTAAAAGGTCCTCCCCAGCTTTCTCAACCTGTGGGTCCGCAGATGTTGTTGAGCTACAACTCCCATAGCAAGCTAGCAACTCCCTAGCTAGCAAGACCAGAGCTCAGGGATTATGGGAGTTGTAGTCCAACAACATCTGGGGATCTGCTAGACCTAGTACAATTCAGCTTGTTTGTAAAAAGAGGCAGGGATGAGTTCCCCTCCAAACAACTGGCAGGTGACATTTTTCATCTCCACATGCGCAACTGCTCCATATACATACCCTCCTTTGTACTGAAGCAGTGATGTTCGTTTGTAATCCCTACGTTGAGATTGGAGCATGGTATATAACCTGGCTTTCTTACGTATAATCTGTCACATGTGTGTGTGGGGGGGGGGGATTGGCTTGAGCAATGGGCCCCTTTGTAGACATGAAAAGTGCCCCATCGTCTTGCAGCTTTGTTGCATGGCAAGCACAGAGCAAATTGAGAAAATGTAACTTATTAAGAAGCGGTTTGCGTCTGCCTTTCAAGTTGCAGATCAATACAAAAATGAATTCTACAACTTCAGCAACTCTTCTTGGGGACAAAGGCTATGACAATGGATGATCTATGGTACAACAATGCCGAAATTCCTGACTCCCTTGCGGAACATTCCACCATGATAAACCCATCAGAACAAAGCCTTCAAGCTAAGAAAACGCAAATCTGCTTAGTGGAAGAAGACATGGCTTTTATGTTAAGATTAGTATTATCTTTAAGAGGCAAGCAGTATTACAGCGGATCTGTGATCCATCATACATTTTAAACTGCCTTTCTTCATTATTTAGGATTTTTATTCTGCTGATGAGAGCTATAATTATTCACAGACGTTCCATAATTTGTAGCAACTGTCTCCTGCCGTTAGGCTCAGTGTAATTGTGAGAGACACATATTTGTTGTAGAAAAGAAGAAGGGGGAGGGGAATAGCGCTATGCAAACTTAGAAAACTAAGTGACACCATCAACTTAAAAAAGGCAAAGCACCTATTAGCTTTCTAAAACAAACAAGCAAAACCCCAAATCCTATGACTTTCAAATACCGGGGAGCGATGGGGTAATAGAATCAAGCACTCACAAGTCATACTAGTATAAATTGCTGCTCCATATAAAATGTGAAAATTAACAGGTAAGGAAACATTGGGAAGATGGAGTAACATTGGAAAGATGAGGATTCACACATCACTAAATCTGCATGGTGACCTCTCCACTTTCTTTCAGTGACTGTAAAGGTTCAGAAGCAAGCCTGGAAAGAAAAGCTAGGATCCCTGTTTGCAGATAATATAGTTCTCCCCCTCTATGGTGCTGTTAATCTAAAAGCTATGCTGTTAAGAGCAATCAAAGGGAAAGAATGAAGACTGTGCATTTTAAACTTCTCTGTGCAACTCATAAACAACATTGAGATGTATTAATGTTCACTTTATGACAGATTTGAAATATCAGTCTGTAATCCAAACGCCCACTGCAGAGAGTTTAAGATTCATTTCCCCTAAACTATTTTTAAATATATATTTTTTAGCTCAGTACGGTGAAAATGACTTACTGCCCATTAACTTTGGTGGGAGTTTCATTTTCTTCTTCATAGAGCAGACTGAAGATGCATCCCCAGAAGTTAAGGGATTTCAGAAGTTAAGAGGAACTACCAAATATTCTGGCAATTAACATTGCAGTCCTAGAGATATCTAGGAATTCAATAGGACTTACTTCTGAGAAGACATGAATAGACTAGCAGCCTAAGGCACTGTAGGAGAAGAAGAAGTGGATTCCTATTTCTCAGGCAGTATGAATATTAAAAAGGCAGCTGCTGAAATCAGTTCACCCAGCATAACAATACACATAACAAATGGCAACTTTTAATGAATGGTAAGAAATGAATCTGGTATTGTCATGTGAGTAGATACTGCAGTATTATATATGGCGAGAAAATTCTGAAACAAATGCACAGCAAAGAAATGAAAAGGGGAATTTTTGTGTCCTGGAAGTGTATGGGCAGTTGGCTTTTCCTTGTGACGGTTAATAAATTGCAGGTACTAGATATGTGGCTAAGTACCCACACTGGAACTTAATTTTCTGAACTGATGGTTAATGTGGTCATAGCTGGCCAGTTTTATGAAACGATGAGATCTTTGGGTTGTCAGACTCCCAATTTAATTTCCCAGAACCTTGAGGGGGAATAGTAGGGGTGTCCATGAGAGAATATGGCTTTGCTCATAAGCGAAGGAAGTTTAAAGGAGGTTAGATATTTTTCTTGAAACATTTGTCAGCATTTTCCTGTTTGGGCAATAGATGCATTGTGACATTTATGCGAACAGTTTTGTGCAATTCGTAGGTCTGTAGATTATGCTTCAGGTTTAGCCCCATCAATATCTGCCGGCCAAAATTGTAGTTACCCCCTCCATCTCCCTCCCGCCGTTCTCTATGTGAGCCTCAGCAAGTGCCACTGAGATTCTTCTCAGTGAATTTTCTGTAGGTTTTCAGCTTTAGACTGAAAAGTAAATAAGGCTGCACAGGCTAAAACGGACTGGAGAGTCATCACCATTCACAACTTTGTCAGATAGCAGCGAAGGATTAAACTTTACTTCTAACACTGAGATGAGAAGTCATTACAGCAGACACGTTGGCTAAAGGAGAGAATTGAGCCATCATATCGTTCTTAAGCAGATCTCGCTGCAAGACGGCCAAGGATGGAACAGTCAATATTTCTTTAAGCATTTGTTATCTATTTAAAGTAAAGATGCAAGGCTGTGTGGGGATGAGTGCAGCATTGAGATTGCATGGCACAAACATCTGAGGCTTCCCACTTCAGGTCGCTATCCAACACATGGAGGGCAACCAAAATTTGTTTGTGTGGTGGAGCTAACACCTTTATCCCTGTAGCAACCCTCAGGCATTCACTTAATTTGGAGAGTGAAGGCTCGAATGGGCATTTCCCCTGGACATTGTCCCTTCAGGGGGTCACTGTGAAACCTCTTGAGACTTTGCTTATGGCTGGCAGGATCAATGTATGTTTGTTAGGATGCTGTCAGCAGCTCCTGGCTAGTTGCCCAGGAAAGTATAAAGACAAGGAAAAGTTCCTTACTGTTAAGTTGTGGGTGAACATATCAGACGACACAGTGATTCTTCAAACAGCTCTTGTTTATTCACAGGCCAGAACAGAACTGAACTGAAGGGTTCAGCCAGCCTGCTTATATAGAGCTCTACTAGAAAGCAACAGTAACCATTTTCTGTAACTATCCAATCACTGAACGTCACTTTCAATCCCTTATTTGCATATGTGGACCTGAGTGAAAACTATGTACAGTATCCCCCTGCTGGCCCAGGGTGAGAACTTCAGTACATAACACTTACAATCCATTTTTGTTTCAAACTTTACAGAGAGATTCCATAGAACCCAACCTCTAGGATAATGGCATTGTCCCATGTGAATCTCCACTCCTCCCCGTCTCTCCCACTTCCTTATTCGTCACTTCTATGGGTGCTGCTACGTGCCCTCTGTCTTTGAGCTCTTTGCTCTCCTACTTTTAAGGCTTGCTGGGTTCTGGGAGATGGTGGGTCTGGAATGCTTTCTAATGACAACGTGTCAGTCAGCTGCTGTTCTGGCTCTCCCATGATTTCCCAACTTCCCCCCCTCCTCTGCCTCTGAGCTGCCACCTCCCGCAAACCCCTGTTGTTAAATCCATAGTGTCTTCTTCTTCTTCCTCCCTGGAAGGGTCAGGATGGGGAGGCGGTCTCCACCATTCCTCCTCTGCCCAGTCCCTGACAGCATGCCATAGCAAGCAGAGGTTTTGTAGCATTTGACCTGGCATACAAAATGGAAATCTGGACCTGTTGAAGTGAAGGACTTTGAAAAAGTTTCACCACTTCCACATTTAATTCAGGATGATATAAAAAAACACCATGGAAGGAAGACAAATGCCTAAAGCAGCCATGTGAATCAATTTGATGTGATAGTGCTATAGTTAACAGGAACTATTCAAACTGGGGACATTTCTCCCAGATTTCCTCAGATCCACACACCAACAGCTGCCTTTGTTTCCTTTGTCATAAAACAGGCAGTTCATTTTCTTTGTCATGTGGATTGTACTAAAACTTACACTGAACCTTGCCAAGTTTTATACGGGCATTATAACATTATGCAAAATGGAGTCCTTTAAAAAAGAAATGGATTGCATTCCAAAAGTAAGTGGAGGATTATTTCCAAATGTCATGTGAGAGACATAATCCATGCAAAAATGGCTTAAGGAACTCAGTCAGACATGCTAGCAGATATTTCATTGAAACTCAACAATTTGAAACTATTCTTAGCAGTGAGAAATGGGCCGCAGACCAGATTATACAGCAAGAAGGAAGCCCACTTTGCCTGTCTGAAAGATGGGGGAAGAAGTTGCTCCATTGGTTTGCTTTTTTCCCATTCCCAGTTGCCTCGATCCTGAGAGACTGGTAGATTTTCCATTACCAACCAAACATAGACAAGGGATTCTGTAAATAACACACAAGTGTTCTCAAACATCTGTAATATATTTGAGCCTGTCATCAATTGACATATGTTTTAAATACAAAATCCATTTTTTTTTAAAAAAAAAGAAATCAGGCATCAGTTGTACTCTAATGCTTTAAAAACTTTGTTCCCATTTATTTGTACACACAGAGGCACATAGAACTTGGTTTCTAACCATACAGCTGGCTTTTCAGATGCTTCCTTATGTTGCCTTATTAAATTCAGCACCATGGTCAGAGACATTAAAGAATACCAGGTACAACCCATAGCTCTGAAGGTTTCTCTTCCCTCTCGCTGTGATATAGAGCAGGTTATCTGCCCCGTCCCACCCCACAACATCTAAAGGGGTGTGTGTGTGAAAAATAGGTCTCTGATCCTCTGCTGACCTGTGTAAGAATGTGTCAGCCTGCCTTTGTGTGTCTGTTCCTCTTTGTGTGCTGTGATATGTGAACTCTGATGCATATGTGCATGTTCTGGTGTGTGTGTATGTTTGTGTGGTGAGTGTGTTTGCAGGTGTAAGAGTCTAATGTGGCCATGCCTCTCTTTTGAGGAGACCCACTGTTAGCAAGCAGCCCCAGAGGTTTTCCAAGGAGGAAGTGCACCCCTTGGGCTGATTTTTTTTTTTTTTACCCACCTCTGAAACAGATGCATGCGATCTGATTTTACCATAATGGATTAGGCAAAGATGAAGTTCACAGCACCAAGTCCAATCATCACCTCGTGTATTTGGCAGTTAAGATTGCAATCCTGTGTGTGCTTACCTGAGGGCAAATCCCACCAAACATACCGGGACTTAATTCTGCAGAAATGTGTGGTATCGGGCAACATAAAGTAAAGGAAGAAGAAGAAGAAGAGTTTGGATTTGATATCTCACTTTATCACTACCTGAAGGAGTCTCAAAGCGGCTAACATTCTCCTTTCCCTTCCTCCCCCACAACAAACAGTCTGTGAGGTGAGTGGGGCTGAGAGACTTCAGAGAAGTGTGACTAGCCCAAGGTCACCCAGCAGCTGCATGTGGAGGAGCGGGGAAGCGAACCCGGTTCACCAGATTACGAGTCTATCACTCTTAAACACTACACCATACTGGTAGAAATGTAGACAGACATTTGACCTGGCATATAGATTGAACTGAATATGGGACCATTTTAACAGGATTAGTCTAAGACAGAGGTCTGCAACGCGCGGCTCCGGAGCCGCATGTGGCTCTTTTACACCTTTGCCGCGGCTCCGGGGCGGATACTAGTGAGGGGAGGAGGCGCATTGTGCGCCCCGACACTCCCCACTGTTGCGGGTGCTGTACTGGCTGTGACGTCGCATGGGGCGGTGCGTGCATTAGTCACGCACCGTCCCGACGTCACCTTCCCGCCCACTCGCCCGCCCGCTACATTGTAAGGGGCATGTACGCTGGTCACTGCATTGAAAGGGGGCATGTACGCTGGTCACTGTTTTGAAGGGGAGTGAAGAACACACACACAAAAAAAGCTAACTTGTTAATTTAATGTTTATTTCTATGAGGAGGAGTAATTCTGAGGGGTCAAACAAAGAAATAAAAAAAAAAGTGACGAAAAAGTTATTTTTATAATGACGAGTTTTGCGGCTCCCAGTTTTTTTTTTCTTTGGAAATGGGTCCAAGTGGCTCTTTTTGTCTTAAAGGTTGCAGACCCCTGGTCTAAGACACAATTTTGGCCTCAAAAACATTCACTCAAATTGTGCAACTTTGATTGTTTGAGGCAAAATGGCAGTGCATTATATGGAACTGTTTTCAGACAGATCTTATTTCATAGAGAACTCTTTTTTTGTATTATCAATATTGGGGGTTTTATATGCTCTAACAACCCAGCAGGTAGACTTTGTTAATTTTGTGCAATATGGTAGATTGGACCACCAGCGGTTCTTTCATAAGTAACCACCTGGATAATTTGCAGTATCCCATCTTTTCCTTTGTCTCCACTGATACTACATTATTCACCCCCCTCATCCCTCAAAGCCCTTTGTACACTATGATTGCCAGACCAAAACCCAGCATTAAAGACATTAAGGAACATTTTGGGGTGGGGACAGTGGTGCTCAGGGTATAAAATGTGCTGGGAAATGCTGGAGGGCGGGGGGGCGAGAGACATCTATTCTGCAAAGTGTTGGAATACAGGGCAACTCCTTAAGTTAGGGACATCTGGCAAGTTGGCAGGGCTGGCCCTGTTACTAAAACATGAAGCCACCCTGCCTAGCCCAAAGTGAGGCCATATGTTCTGCTTTCCCCAACATAGTAGATGTCAGATACGTGCCAAGCCTTGGCTGCCTCAGTCACCGCTCTTGATGGACATAACTTGTAATGGAATTTGAACATTTAGTGCTTTGGCATCTGTGCTGCGCTGAAGATCAAGCTCGTATTCTGAACTTTCTCTGCTTTGCCTTTTTTTCTGATTGATTGATCAATCAGCGGTTGCTGAGAGCATGCCCACACATCTGTGTGAGAAAATAAGCAAAGACGTATCATCCTTATTGTGGGACGCAGGTGGCGCTGTGGGTTAAACCACAGAGCCTAGGACTTGCTGATCAGAAGGTTGGTGGTTCGAATCCCTGTGACGGGATTCTGTTGTTCGGTCCCTGCTCCTGCCAACCTAGCAGTTCGAAAGCACATCAAAGTGCAAGCAGATAAATAGGTACCACTCCAGCGGGAAGGTAAACGACGTTTCCATGCACTGCTCTGGTTTGCCAGAAGCAGCTTAGTCATACTGGCCACATGACCCGGAAGCTGTACGCTGGCTCCCTCGGCCAATAAAGCGAGATGAGCGCTGCAACCCCAGAGTCGGTCACGACTGGATCTAATGGTCAGGGGTTCCTTTACCTTTACCTTTACCATCCTTATTGTAGTGCACCTGGCCAAGTTTAGACCAGAAATGGGGTCTCCATCCCCAAGAATGTTTTCATTTCCAGGCCAGTGCAAAGGGCAAAAGAAAATTCTGTTTTAATAGCCAAGATACCTCGATGGTAGGAGAAGTCTGTGCTTGGGAAGACTAAACTTAACAAACCAACAGACAGGCAAACTATTGTGTTTCCCAGAGCTGCTTAAGCAGATACACCTGACATGTCACCAACTCTCAGACGTTCACACAGACATGAATCTGTCTTTTTTACTTCATTTCAAAAGCTTCATGCATTACCTAGGGCCACTGCCAGCTCTCTGCATGTAAGAAAGGGGGATGGGGTACCCCAATTTTCAAAGTCACCCCTATAATTTTTATTAAATTTTCTATTTTACATTTTAGAATATTCATTTAAACAACCTTAAAATACCAGTGACTTCCCTTCTTCTCTTTCCATGGTTTATTTTGCATAACATAAATCCCTGCATGTTTTGCATACACTAAACCATTCAGTATTCCATTATTACATCCATCAAAACTTATTTATACTGTTGAATTTATTTTAATGCTGCCAATGTTTTCAAGTGTACACCATCCCCCCATATAATCAACAAACATTTTCCAATTTTATTTAAACGTATGTTCTTCTTGTTCTCTTATTCTACAGTATATGTTAGGTCCACAAGCTGCACATATTACATCAGTTTAAGTCGCCATTCTTCTTTAGTTGGGACCTTGCTCATTTTCCAGCAAATTTTCAAAGTTTCTCTAAGGGACACATAGAGGTATAATATGCTATCATATGGTAGAAGCAGCTATCCTTCCTGAGTCAAACACTGAACAGCTATCCTTGTTGCAACAAAACAGACATAGGTTTTAGCCACCTCTCACTTGTCTCTAATGAGGTGTAGCAGACATTTGAAATTATGTCCTCCCAAGCTCCCTCACAAGTTGCTACCTCTGTTGATAAGTGTGGGTGCCTTGTGGTGAGAATATTTCTCAACTTTCTCCCAGAGGAATAAATGACTCACCAGAACCCACCTAGTGAATGATAGAGGGTTGGGAGACACCAAGGGACATTGAGCCTAAGCAAAGACCTTGTACTGATGGAAAAGCAATGGGCAATCTGACACCGGGGTTTGTTTCTGAATAATGCAGAAGCACCTTTGTATTAGGGACGTGGCTGGTGCTGTGGTCTAAACTACAGAGCCTAGGGCTTGCTGATCAGAAGGTCGGTGGTTCAAATCCCCATGATGGGGTGAGCTCCTGTTGCTCGGTCCCTGCATCTGCCAACCTAGCAGTTCAAAAGCACAAAGTGCAAGTAGATAAATAGGTACCACTCTGGTGGGAAGGTAAACAGCATTTCCATGCACTGTTTTGGTTCTCCAGAAGTGGCTTAGTCATGCTGGCCACATGACCCAGAAGCTATACGCCAGCTCCCTCGGCCAATGAAGCGAGATGAGTGCCGCAACCCCAGAGTCGTCCACAACTGGACCTAATGGTCAGGGGTCCCTTTACCTTTTACTTTGTATTCTTACACCTGCAAAGTATGGGGAGCAGGTTTCGTGTTGGCTTTGCATCTGGCACCCTGGTGTATGCCAAAATCCATGACCGTGAAGGGAAAGAAACCCGGGGAAGTTGTTGTCTTAGTGTGCCTCATTTTCAGATTCCAGACAGACATTAGGGGCAAAGACAAACTGAGATGGGTATTGTGGAGTTGAAAATTGAGGCCTGAGAGAACTTGGAAATGTGCTGTGTCAGAGAATGATTTTACTTATCTATCCTGAGCCAATTCAGGCACTGCTGCTCGTGAGGCAACCTTATCAATAGTAGTTTTCCTATTCTTGGTGTTGGCTTATTACTTTCCCTGACAGTACAGTACATGCTATCAGACAGAAGCAAGTTTACTAGAGGCCTGACTTTGAGATTAACTCTAATGTGCAGCTCATTGAACACATTTAATCTTCTAAATTCCCTGGTATTGATTTGCAGAATGGAAGCTTATGTCTGCTGATAGAAATGTATTGCTCTTGTTCAAACAGACGATAACTCTCATCCTTGCATATTGTATAGGCTCGCCCTGTTCCAGAAAGGTTACAGCATCTTTAAAAACTTTTGAAATGGCCGCTTTTGTGCCTGGTGTGACTCAATAGCCCTTGATACAGATCACCTTTCCCCATTCTGGTGCCTTCCAGATATTTTCAAGTACAAGTCCCATGACTCAAGGCCAATGCTGGCTGGAACTGCTGGTAGTTTGATTCCCCAAAATCTGAAGAGTGCCAGGTTGGGGGAAGGCTGACCGACCACTGTAAAGGAATCTTTCTAGCTAATGATACCACTTCTAGTTTGCTGTTATGCAAGCTGTTTCAGCTAAGA
This sequence comes from Podarcis pityusensis, assembly GCF_964106645.2. Lineage (NCBI taxonomy): Eukaryota > Metazoa > Chordata > Lepidosauria > Squamata > Lacertidae > Podarcis > Podarcis pityusensis. Next base: position 63,614,389 of record NC_138035.1, read on the forward strand.
GAGCCATGATTTCCTTTCTCTTTACCCTCCCAAACATTGCCAGTAGGTGTTTTGATAAATATTTACCTGCATTGAGCCTCTGTGTGCTGCAAGATTGCTTTGCTTCCATTTCGTGAGAACAAAGGGGCCCTTGGGATAAGAAACAGGAATGGTTTTCAACCTCAAAACCTTTAATGAGGAATCGCTACATGTCTGCTATGACAACCCTGTACACTGTAGAGTATTACAGGAGTCATACTCAGTTCATGAGAAGTACTGCCCCACTGGGTCTCCTCATCACCCTCTGTGACCTGAATGGGCTGCCTAGAACACACCCAAAGGGCTCTTGCAGCTGTGCATTGCAAGGCAAGGTGGACAGAGGCGAGCAATTTGTTTTTCAGAGAAGGGGATTCCATTTTTCATTGGGGAACAAATTCACTAATCAAGAAACTCATTCATTGATCAATTCATCCATATTTCTATTGGGGAACCCCTGATAAACTTTGGAGGAATGTCTTTGTTCCCCACCAGGGCATTAAACACACACACACACACACACACACACACACACAAACTTGGACTTCTGAACCCCTGGTTTTGTAAGACCGTTCAGCTTCCAGGGTGGGCTGCACTGCGACAGGGCATCCAGCCCCTGTAGCATCCTGGCTAGGGGGTGAGGGGTTGATGCCCCCTCTGTGCCAGCCCCAGCCACGTCACCCCTGCCCAGCCAATCCATGCTGGTGGAGGCATGGCTGCAGTAATTTAAACTGTGGCATGGCCGGGGGCTTCCCACTCTTGCCTCCACACCAGATCTGATGTGATGTTACAATTGCTTTGCAAACATGTAGGTGGAGGGCCATCTTGGCAGTGGCGCCCTCCCTTGTAGAATTCCCTCCCATCAGTTGTCAAGGAAATAAACAACTATCTGACTTTTAGAAGACAGCCCTGTATTGGGAAATTTGAAATGTTTGACATTGTATTATATTTTTATATGTGTGGGAAGCCGCCCAGAGTGGTTGGGGAAGATGGGTGGGGTTTAAATAATAAAATTATTATTATTATCACAAATACATCTTTGGGGAAGTCTTTCTGGGCTTGGGTGCATGCAAGTGTGTCTGTGTAGCTGGTTCTGTTGTGGCCAAAATGCCCATGGAATGACCTTAATTCCTCCTGGGCACCATTCCAGATACATTTCTATCTTGCACACATCGAAAACAAGCATAAGCTACATTGAAGGGATGGCTATGCCACGTTGAGACTAAGAAGGAGGAAGTGGACAGCTTTAATGGACCAGTCTCTGCTGCCTCCTGATGTTGTTGGACGATAGGTCCCATTATCCGTGACCATTGACCATGCTGGACTGATGGCAAGAAGACAGACAGACAGACAGACAGGGGCTGGTTGGATGCAGATTGCTGTTTCCCTTAATGGACCAGCTTCCACTGACTACGGAACACGAGCTTTGAATATTTCAGCCTTGATTCCTCATTTATTTTAGATGGAGCACCTCGAGTTGGCAAGCTGTGAAAGAAGCTGCTGGCTGAACTCGTTATTGATACAGAAGTACTTTCATCTGAGACTGCGAACTGAAGATAACACTTCATCCATCTGATGAAGTGGACTCAAGTCCATGAAAGGTTATGCTATAATAAATTTGTTAGTCTAATAAGGGTTTCTTCTGTCATTTTTTTAACATGAGGCTGTAATCTGAACCAAGCATATTAATTAGGAAGTTCAATGGAAATCAATGGGGTTTATCTTCGTATAAAGTGTCCTTTATCATGTCGGACTTGGATTTGGGAGACCAGAGCTCAAATCCCGACTCAGCCATTAAGTCCATCGGGTGACCTTGGGCAGGTCATGATCTCTCAGAGGATTGTTGTCAGGATAAAACTGAGAGCAGGATAAGTATTAATACCAGCTTAAACTCCTCAGAGCTAAATAAATAAAATAAATAAATTAGTGGCTCATCCTGAAGAGCAGATGCATCCATCAAATTCAGTGGTGCCATGTGAGCATTGTGGTAATATGTCCGTCTAATTCAGTTGTGCATCTGCATCAGACGGACATATGGATTCTGCTTGGCGAATAGGGGCAAATGTGTTTTGGATCATACTGCCTCCTGTCCACTGTGGCTCATATTATACTTTTTTTTATAAACCTATAAAGATTTCTCTCTGAGTATTTAGTAGCGGTGGAAGAGCACCATTCAAGAATATATTGTCAGCAAGCTAGATGGGGATGAACTTGTGGCAAAATCCCCATAAAACAGCACTAAAATGAAATTACATTTCAATGGTTACAGGTTCACCATTGCCTGCGATTAATTTCCTTTGGCTGTCTGCAGGGAAGTTAGTCTTAAAGCAGATTTTCTTCTTTGAAACACTGCGCATCTAAGCTCAGTCCCAGAAACTTGCAGCACAAGAGAAATGTTTCAAAGGATGACTAAGTGAAACAAAAGGGGAAATGTTCAGAGCAGCCAAGAGCCGCTGGCAATTGTTGTCCCTGACAGGGTATTCTCCATGCACTTGGATTATTTCATTTTATCCCTTGGATGAGGAGGAATATTAAAGAGGTTCAATTTGGCAGTTTCCACACTCCTGCCAAAGCATAATGTCCTTTTCAGATTTCCCACCGCCTACTCATGGTTTATTCTCCATCTGACACTTGAGTAATTGTTATGCACCATTTCCATCTGTGATTTACTTTGTATTTCCTCTTGCAGGTGACAGTTAATGCATCTTGTCTGCTGTGTGAAATAAACAATGGCCCGGAAAACGCTAAGAGCAAACATCGACAGTGATTAGGGCGCAAGAACTGCTTTGACTTTCCCTCAACACATTGTTTTTAAAGTGATGAGATATTCTAGCACAGCTTTCTCCAGCCCGGTGATCTGCAAATGCTTTGGACTGCCCCAGCTATGTTATTTTGTCATAGATTTGACCTCCTCTCAAATTATCATCTCCAAACTCAGGGTCCTGAGGTGGGGGTGGGGGTCTTCATCACCAGGTTCTGCAATTCATCGGGTTCTGCACTTAGGCAGGAAGAATCAGATGCACAAATATAGGATGGGGGACATCTGACTTACTAGCAGTACATGTGAAAAGGATCTAGGGGTCTTGGTAGACCACAAGCTTAACATGAGTCAACAGTGCGTTGCAGCAGCAGCAAAAAAAGAGAGTTAATGCTAGTTTAGGCTGCATCAACAAAAGTATAGTGTCTAGATTGAAGGAAGTCATAGTACAGCACTATTCTGCCGTGGTCTGAACACACTTGGAATACTGTGTCCAGTTCTGGGCACCACAGTTTAAGAAGGATGTTGACAAGTTGGAATGTGTGCAGAGGAGGGCAACCAAGATGATCAAGGTTCTGGAAACCAAGTCCTATGAGGAGCCCTTGAAGGAGCTGGGTATGTTTAGCCTGGAAAAGAGGAGACTGAGAGGAGATATGATAGAGACTCTCCTCCCTGGAAGAGAGGGGAGTGGTTGTGGGCGGGAGCCCGAGCACCGCCCCTAGCAGGGGGCGGTTGCCCCCTGCCTCCACCTCACCTGGCTGGTGCCCACGCCCCCTCTGCAGGCATCCAACCAGGTGCCTCAGAGGGGGCGTGTTCAGCAGCCTTATGCTGCGGTGCCAGCCTCTCCCTGGCCTCATTCTTCGCCGTCGTCTCGTCGCGAGTCACCCACCCTCCACTCCCTTAGAGTTAGGGCTTAGGTCATTGGCCTTGCTATGGACCTTAGGTTGGTCGCCCTGGTTGTCCAGGGGGCCTGGTAGGAGTTTTTCCATTTGGCATTAGGCTTTTTGGTTTTTTCGCCTACCTCGTAGCAATCATCACAACTTTTGTGGTATTGGTGGGTAGGTTAGGCATTGGAATAATGTGTTGTGGTGTGTCGAAGGGCTAGGTGTGGCCATCGCCTATGCCTTCAATTTTTGGGTATTCCGTTAAAGGAATCTGGCGGTCGTGTGTTCTGTCCAATGCCTGCTTGGCGGGAGGCCATGGCACGACCCTCGGTGACATCAGGGGGGAGCCTATAGTTGGAATAGCATCAACAGGCTCCACCTACTGGTGAATAAACCCATGTGTTTTAGAGATCCAATGCCTAAGCCAATACCTTTTCACTGCTGTAATCAATAAAGTTGTGGCCTTTCCATGCCCATTAACCTTATATCACGTGTCCTTGTGTATTCATTTCACATCGCGGGGGTCGGGTCCTCGAACCACAACTATCTTCAAATATCTGAAGGGCTGTCACGTGGAAGAGGGAGCTAGTGAATTTTCTCCTCCTCTGGAGGGTAGGACTCGAACCAATTGCTTCAATTTATAAGAAAGGAAAATCTGATTAAAGACCAGGAAGAACTTTCTGACAGGAAGAGCTGTTCCACAGTGGAATGTTTTTCCTCAGGAGGTTGTGGACTCTCCTTCCTTGGAAATTTTTTAGCAGAGTTTGGATGGCCTTCTTTCATGGATGCTTTAGCTGAGATTCCTGCATTGCAGGGGTTGGACTAGTTGACTTGGGCTCCCTTCCCACTCTACAATTCTGATTCTATGAAAATTGCCACTTGACATCATTGTGACATCAGGTGATTGACAGGCGGGGTAGCCCCTGTCACTGACCTGCTATATTGGTGCAGGGATCCAGTTCTCCAGCCTTGTTCTAATTCCATGCTCCATTTTAATTCAGTGAGGCTTACTACTCAGTAAACTGGCAAAGGGATGTGGGTGGCACTGTGGTCTAAACAGCTGAGCTTCTTGGGCTTGCCGATCAGAAGGTCGGCGGTTCAAATCCCCACGACGGGGTGAGTTCCCGTTGCTCAGTCCCAGCTCCTGCCAACCTAGCAATTCGAAAGCATGCCAAAAACTGCAAGTAGATAAATAGGTACCACTCCAGCAGGAAGGTAAACGGTGTTTCCGTGCGCTGGTTTCGGTGTTCCATTGCACAAGAAGCTGCTTAGTCATGCTGGCCACATGACCCGGAAAAGCTGTCTGCGGACAAACACAAGCTCCCTTGGCCTGTAAAGCGAGATGAGCACCGCAACCCCAGAGTTGTCTGCGACTGGACTTAACTGTCAGGGGTCCTTTACCTTTACCTTTTAAAATTAGCATAGGATTGGGCTGCATATATCAAAGGCTTCTCCTGATTCTAACATTTCCATTGTTCAGGAAACACATTTCCATTTTGTGTGTGTGCTGGATTAACAACATATGAAGCATGGTGTATTCTTGCAGTATTCAAATATTTTATTTAAAAAAGCTTTTTTTGGGGGGTGGAGGGTTTGAAGTGGTGAGACTTTGCAACTCCACCGCCCTGTACTTGCCTTCCAAAGCCATTATTTAAAATGGAGAAAGGGAAGGAATGCACCATAGAGATATCCCTTGGAAGTAGCTGCTCAATCAACAGAATGACAAAATGACGGTGCTCGAGTTGAGAGGCTCTCCAGCCTGCAGTAAAAAGAGCCATAAAACACTGTAAAAACAGTTTCAAGCACTGCCTTCTCTATGCAGTAGTGGCAAGGATATATAAAAAACCGCACAACCGCCACACTAACAAAACTTCTGCAATATTGGCTTAGAAACAAGTGCACATACAAAAATACAGGATCCCATTTCTTGCTTCTGCGAAAATTCTAGTTACTCTCATCTACACCTAAACCCCACCATACCTGTTAAGGGAGAAGAGGCCCCTTTTCAAAGGGATGAGAGGGGGTGTTGTCTTCTTGAGCAACTAGACTGGTGACTGGGAGTGGCCGCTGCGGCCACATAACACCGGTCTTGAAAGACCTACATTGGCTCCCAGTACGTTTCCAAGCACAATTCAAAGTGTTGGTGCTGACCTTTAAAGCCCTAAACCAGTGTTCCCCAACCTTGGGCCTCCAGCTGTTTTTGGACTACAACTCCCATCATCCCTCGCTAGCAAGACCAGTGGTCAAGGATGATGGGAATTGTAGTCCAAAAACAGCTGGAGGCCCAAGGTTGGGGAACACTGCCCTAAACAGCCTCAGTCCTGTATACCTGAAGGAGCGTCTCCACCCCCATCGTTCTGCCAGGACACTGAGGTCCAGCTCCGAGGGCCTTCTGATGGTTCCCTCACTGCGAGAAGTGAGGTTACAGGGAAGCAGACAGAGGGGCTTCTCAGTAGTGGCACCCACCCTGTGGAACGCCCTCCCACCAGATGTCAAAGAGAAAAACAACTACCAGACTTTTAGAAGACATCTGAAGGCAGCCCTATTTAGGGAAGCTTTTAATGCTTAATAGACTATTGTATTTTAATATTCTGTTGGAAGCCGCCCAGAGTGGCTGGGGAAACCCAGCAAGATGGGCGGGGTATAAATAATAAATTATTATTATTATTATTATTATTAAACGAGACTTTAATAGGAACAGAGGCGGAAGGAATTCAGGTGCAGCGGCTCCTCCTAATGCACCTTTCTATCAACAGCTGGCAAAGATGCAGGGGAATGTGAATGCTCAGAATGTGCAGAATCCAGACAAAGTGCAGGGCTGTAGCTCAGGGATAGAGCACCTGCTGTACATGCAGAAGGTGCTAGGATTACTCCCTGGCACCTCCAAGGTAGGGCTGTATGAAATGTTAGAGAGTCACTGCAAGTCAATGTAGACAATGCTGAGCTATATGGACTGATGGTTTGACTCAACATAAGGCACTTTCCTATGTCGGCTGGCTATTTCTTTTTTTTTTAAGTTCCACTGATTTCATTTTTTAAAAATATAATTTTTATTGATTTTAACATATAAATTATAAAATGTACCACAAAACTTATCACTTATACAATCTTTTTAGACTTCCATCAGCACCTCTGATGATCCACCGTTTTAACCACTTCTTATGCATTTCTTAACTTTATATTGCCTTTACCTCTCTTAACAAATCATCCTTCCCCTTCTCCATTTTTGCAATACTTCCAATAATACTCCTCACAAAACTTATTGCAAACCTACAAACGTCGTCTGATCTTCACAATTACTTTTCAAATAGTCTGTAAATTTACTCCAGTCTTCCGTGAATTTCTGGTCCCACCGGTTTCAAATCCTTCCTGTTAGTTTATCTAGTTCTGCATAGTCCATTAACTTCATCCTCCATTCTTCAATCATTGGTAGTTCTTCTTGCTTCCATTTTTGGGCCAGTAATATTCTTGCTGCTGTTATTGCATATAAAAAGAGCTTATATTCCTTTCTATTTATATCACTCCCAACAATGCCCAAAAAAAAATGCTTCTGGTTTCTTTATAAATGTATATTTCAACCTTTTTTCCATCTCATTATATATCATCTCCCAGAAGCATTTCACCTTTTTACATTCCCACCACATGTGATAAAATGTTCCCTCTTTTTCTTTACATTTCCAACATTTATTACTGACATTATACATTTTCGCTAACTTGACAGGTCTAATATACCATCTATAAATCATTTTCATCACATTTTCTTTTAGGGCATTGCATGCAGTAAATTTTAAACCTTCTTTCCATAATTTTACCCAATCACTCAGCTGTATATAAGTTCCACTGATTTCAATGGCACTTGCTGAAACATGATTTACTCTTCCTCTGAAATCAGTGAGACTGCTTGGTTAGCGACTCTACTGGGTTCCTGAAAGTTTTCCATTTGGGAATCCTAAAACCGTGACCATCTTTCTCTTTGTGGCAGACACTTAAGATTGCCCACCCCAGCTGGTGGGCTCTTTTACACCTGCATGAAACCCATTCACTAAATATCCATGCCAATGAAATCTTCCTTTGTTGCATTCCACCTGCCCTCACCCCACAAATCCAGTTTTTAAAAGGGACCTTTAAGGGGGGGAAGGTGCTTCCTAATACAAGCAAACATAGCTTAATAAAGTTCTTTTGAAAATCCAAAGATCCATCGTTTAACAGTTCAAACTGTCTTCCATTGTAGGACTGGGGGGGGGGGGGGAAGGGTAATTTGAATCAGTTCACATTTAAAGGAGAACATACATTATTCACACTTTTTGGAGCAGTATGTTAACTGAAAACAGAAATTTGCACTTCTCTGAATTTTGCAATGCATTTCTCAAGCCAAGCAAAAAGAGTTGAAAATGCACAATGTACAAGAGTCAAGGGTGCATCGGAAGGCATATATTAGGGGAAATTGTTTTTACCAAAATGCATGATATTAGGGGGAATTGCTTTGTCAAAATGTGCATTGGCAAAACCTGCTTTGCAAAAAAGGTGTATATTAGGGACGAACTGCCTACAGCAATATTTATATTAGAACTAAAATGCTGGTGATTTTTCCACGAGGATAAATAAAATAATTGCAAACGGACGTGGAGAACTAAACTTAAGATGGGAAAGATGAGAAAAACCAACGATTTCACGTTTCCCCACCCCTGTGCTGCAGTACTCTGAGAAAAGCAGGGAATGATGTTAGCTTAATTCAAATGGGTATGAGCAGAGTTGTCACATCGCTGCAGTCAAAGGCATCTGAATGCTGGTTTCTGGGAATTACAGGTGGGCAGAGTGCTATAGCATTCAGGCCCACCTTGCAGGCTTCCCACAGGTATCTGGCTAGCCACTGTAAGAACAGGATTCTGAACTGGATGAGCCATTGCATTGATGAAATAGGTCCATCTTACCTTCTTCTTTTTTAAAGGGATGCAGGTGGCGCTGTGGGTTAAACCACAGAGCCTAGGACTTGCCGACCAGAAGGTCGGTGGTTCGAATCCCCACGACGGGGTGAGCTCCCGTTGCTCGGTCCCTGCTCCTGTCAAAGTGCAAGTAGATAAATAGGTACCGCTCCGGCGGGAAGGTAAACGGCATTTCCGTGAGCTGCTCTGGTTTGCCAGAAGCGACTTAGTCATGCTGGCCACATGACCCGGAAGCTGTACGCCGGCTCCCTCGGCCAATAAAGCGAGATGAGTGCCACAATCCCAGAGTCGGTCAGGACTGGACCTAATGGTCAGGGGTCCCTTTACCTTACCTTATATATATATTTTTCCATAGTCCTGCGGCTTTAGCAACAGTTCGGTCTTCAGAAGTTAGTTATGAAAAGCTTCACCGGCTGATTTCTGCAGATCAATGTACATTTAAGGTGATTGCTGCTGCTGCTGCTGCTATATATTTATTTATACCCCATCTTTTTCTCTGACAGGGACTCAAGGTGGCTTACAGATAAAATGAGAGCAACTAAAAACAGAAGAAATCCAATACTAAAATAAAAATAAAAATGAAAGAGTAATAGAAATATATAGATCGCATACCCTCCAACATTTTTCCAAGGAAAATAGGCACTTTTCAAGGAAACGCAGGACATTCCTGGATCAAATCAGAAACTGGGACAGCTCCTGTGAATCTTGGTCTGTCCCTGGAAAATACAGACACTCGGAGGTTCCGTAGATAAAGATGATCTATTAAAAACATACAATATCTAAGTGCTAAGGGAATGAGCAGCTTCCTGAAGCTCCTCTAGAACAAAGAGATTCAAGCACAAGTTATTTGACACATTTAGGTAGGTCTAGGAAGCTGTGAGATGCTATATTTGAGGTCTCTTCATTGTCCACTTCCAGGATTAAATGTTTCCTTTTCCTCTTAGCAACCTGCACTGGCAACGTCGGTTTAATTGGCACACCCACTCTGAGGTCCTCATACTTGAACCTACACATTTTTAAAAGCCATAGCGCTATTTACAAAGCTGGCATCATTAGTCTTTAATAGTGCTGGGCCTGACCCTCAGTTTCTGAAATGTTTTCTTCGCTTACAAAGAAGGCAGCTGCTTTCTTCTCTTGCTTTTGAATTCTTTTATACTTTCGGGGATGGCAGTACAAGACTGAGCTTATTAATCACCATGACGTGGCTGTGGGTGGTTTGTTTTCTTCCCCCTTCCCATTAAGCATTTCTTCAGCACTCCTCAACCTCCTCAGATGCCTGTGCTTCCCCACTGCAAAAAAGCCCCATGGGACATTAGGACATTTTCCCCCTGGATGTCTAATTGAAGTGTGGGAAGCTGTGAAGAATGGCTACCAAACACCTGAGATTGGTGCACTGATTTTATTCTTAAAGGATGACCTTTATCTTCTCTTTTCTTTTTAAATAATCCTTCAGCTCTGATTTCTGTAAAAGTAAACAGACTTCACTATTCTAAAAAAATCAACATAGTAGGCAATTCTTCTCTGTCCACAAGGAAATCCCTGTGAGGACGTTTTGGGGTTTTCACGAAGCATAGGCTGAAGGAAGGCTTGAAGATGATGGACCTCGAGAGAGACAATTTGTGGAATAAGCAAAAGTGCACTGACTAACACCCTTCGGCTACTTCGAAAATAAGCCAAGTACAACCAAATCCCTGCGCCCCACTCATGAGAATTTCTCTCTCCTTTGATAATTTTTGCCTGCAATTTCTTTTCTGATTAATTGGTGGAGAATGGGTGAAAGAGAAGCAAGGGGAATTTTCAGCACAGCGCTAGCTTGCAAACACTTACTGCAGATTAGATGCAATAAATGTAGCAGGCTTGACACTCCCCCCCCCCCACATTTTAGATTTCATCACATGGGGACCACAGTACATCCCAAATATACTGGTTTAGAGAATCCTGGATTCCCATTAGGTTTTTATTTTGATGGACCAAGTTCAGAAACAGTCACAATTTCACATGGCAATGTCTGGTAATATAAATTGGCATTCTCTGGGCTTCTTAACTGGTGTTTTCACTGGGGGGGGGGGAATGAACTCAAAAAGGCACTTTGGCATCCTGTGGAAGAGCATTTGTTCATTTTAAATAATTAAAAATGCATGCATTTAAACAAATACTGAAGAACATATATTTTAATATTAAATGACTGCAACTTAAAGCCACTTGGAATTTAATATTTAAATAAAAATGCCCAGAACTGGGTGGAGCAATGGATGTAAGGTAAAGGATCCCTGGGAGGTTAAGTCCAGTCAAAGGCAACTATGGCGTTGCGGCACTCATCTCGCTTTCAGGTCGAGGGAGTCGGCGTTTGTCCACAGACAGTTTTTCAGGTCATGCGGCCAGCATGACTAAACCCTTCTGGTGCAATGGGACACCGTGATGGAAACGAAAGCACATGGCTGTTGGGTTGAATTAAACGACAGACGAGTAGGTAGGTATCATACGGGAGGCATCTCTCGAGCAAGTCCCGGAGAGTCCCTTTTATTGAATATTACAGCGTTTGCCACGTATGTGCTTGTTGCTGATTGGTTAACATAAGTACAAAGCAAGGGTTGCATATAAGAAATTAATCATCGATAGGTTAAAGGTTGGGAAAAGGAACGCGGAGTTTAGACAGGCATGGTTTCCTTCTTATCATGATTGATGTGGTGCTACTAATGGACTGCCCGTTCCAGGGTGGTACGAAAGGAATGTGCACAGAGGGATAAGTACAGATTGATATGGTGTGAACTCAAGGTGAACAGAACGTACCAGGGTGATGAGGGAATGTCTTAGCATCAGCACGGTTTGTGCAGCATGAGCAGAAGAAAAGCTTAGAAGCAAGACTTCCCATCATGCCACAGTCATGTGCAGAAGCAAAGCTTCCCATCATGCCGCGGTCATGTGCAAAAGCAAAGCTTCCCTTCACATGGCAATGCCGTTTAACTTCCCACTACAGCAGTACCTATTTATCTACTTGCACTGGCATGCTTTTGAACTGCTAAGGTTGGCAGGAGTTGGGACAGAGTGAGCTCACCCCGTCATGGGGATTCGAACCATCAACCTTCTGATCTGCAAGCCCAAGGAGCTCAGTGGTTTAGACCACATTTTACTTTGGTACAATGGCCCAGTTCCCACACAGACTTGCACACCCTACACATCCTTCATCCAGGCCAGCAAGGGTAGATGCTAGAGTGCAGGGGGACATTCCAGTCAGCTGGAAACACTCAAGGAACATATGAACCACGGGGAGTGGGCTAGGAGGAGAGGGCTTGGGAAGAATCCCAAAGTCTAGATAGAAAAGACTGAGCGACCACATTCAGTCCCCGGGTCAGAGGTCCTTCACCACTCATTTATTCCAACTGAGGAGACCACAGCTAGGTTGCTTGAGCAAAACAAACATTTTCTGTTGCCCCTTCATCTTCCTCACAAACCGCCACCTACAGTGCCAAGTTAAACCCACTTCCAAAAGACATTCGTCAGTAATCTCTCTGCCCCGCAGGGCTGTCTTCTAATCTGCTCTCAGAGTGCAATTTCAAAAGCCACCAAGAAGTGATTGGCTGTCCTAGGACCTCTCATTAGAAAGTCTTCATGAATTACATTTGTGCGTGTTGCTTTTTTTCAGGTCAGAGCCTATTTAGGAGAACAATTGATTTTGCAGTACGTGGTGGCATCAAACTTTTAATTCGATTACAGTCTCCATGCTTCATAAATTACATCAGTCACACCTTCTTTTTCGGAAAGCCCAAATGCTCTGCTTTTCTTTCTCCTAATAAGAATTAATGCTCTTCTCCACCTAAATGTGCACAGGGGCTACTGAACATAAGCATAAACATAAATCCATATTTAAAGCAGCTTTATCAAAAAGGTGTTTTTACATAAAGTGTGACAACATCATCATTCCTTATTGAAGACCGGCAGACAAAATGTGTGTGATTGTGAAGGGTTGGCACAACAGAGGGCCTCTGCATTGCAAGGACTGGTGGGAAAGCTTGCAACGCCATGGATTGCTTTGCACTCTGCACACATGGGAATGCTATACCCCCCTGGGGAACAGGCAAGGGCTATAGCTCAGTGGTAGAGCATCTGATTTGTAGGCAGAAGGCTGCAGGTTCAATTCCCAGCAACTCCAGGCAGGGCAGGGAGAGGAGCTTGTCTGAAAACTCTGGAAATCTGCTACCAGTTATTGTAGTCAATGTTCTGAAGCCCTCACTGAGGGTGAGTATCAAAATATAAACGCTCACACTTGTATGCATTGCTAATTTAACTGTCAGGCGTGGAGAATCCTCCCTGTGATGGCCTGGGATTCTGACTCGGAGGCTGAACCTGAGGAATCCCAGCCTGCACAGCAGTCCCCGCCTCCAGAACCAGCTGAGCCGGGGCTGGGGCTTGAATCTGAAGGGTCCTCACCTGTGCTGGATCCTCAGGTGCAGGCACCAGCTGAGTCTCCTCTGGGTCCTGAGGCGATGGAGGACCCATTGTCTGCAGGTGCTCCACTCTCAGCCCCGTCAGGGGAAGCTGAGGTTGCCTCTGGGTCCAGTAACCCTCCAGCCTCTCCTGAGCTGCAGAGGCTCAGGGCAGAGAGGCAGAGGGAACTAAGTTCCCACAGGAGGAGTGCTCACCTCCAGGCCAGGAGAGGCAAGTCACCTGTGGACTGGGGCCACCCTATGCCTCGGGGCAGATAAAAGCTGGCCAGCCCCAGTCCCAAGTTGCGGGAGCAACATTGTTGGTAGCCTGTTTCTGCCTGCACCCTGTCCTGCTCTTCTGCCGGAGCTCCTGACCTCACCCGACTCCCTGCCTTGGACCCAGCTTCAGCTTTGAAGGACTGCCTTCATACTGTACCCTCGACCTTGGACTGGACTCAGACCTCGCCGCACGGTTAACCCACTGGACCAGCACACTCCCCCTCCCTTTGGTAACTTAACAGATAAGAATTAACAAGCAATCGGTAATGATACATTGGGCAAAAGATTTGGATATAATATACAGGTTGAAGAATGGGAAAGGTTGTGGATTGAAAGGATAAAATTTACAGCCTGTAATGCTTTGAAAGAGAATATGATGAAAATGATGCATAGATGGTATATTACACCAGTGAAATTAGCTAAAATGTATAAGACAAATAATAAATGTTGGAAATGTAAAGAAAAAGAAGGAACATTTTATCATACGTGGTGGGAATGTAAAAAAAGTAAGGAACTTCTGGGAAATGATATATAATGAGATGAAAAAGATGTTGAAATATACATTTTTTAAAAGAAACAAAAGTATTTTTACTTGGTATTATAGGTCAGGGCATTAATAGGCAAGATGTTCAATTGTTTTTATATGCAACAGCTGCGGCAAGAATATTGTTAGCCCAGAAATGGAAACAAGAAGAAATTCTGAGGAAAGAAGAATGGCAGACGAAAATAATGGACTATGCAGAATTGGACAAAATGACAGGAAGGATTCGAAACCTGCGGGACCAGAGATTTACAGAAGATTGGAAGAAGTATATGAACTATTTGAAAAGCAATTGTAACCAACAAATTACGCTAGTAGGACTACAGGAAGTTTTTTAAGGAGGAATATATGAAGTGCTACAATGTAGATAAAGAATAGAGATATTGGTTATGAGTTTTAAATGTAACAGGGAAAATAAGAAATGTATACTAAGAGATTAGATTGGAAAATTTTTAGACAGGACTGATGGAAGTCAAAAAAATTGAATAAGATGTAAAAATATGTTTAATTACTGTTGAAAATGGTATGTTAAAAAAAATTATATGGATAGATAGATAGATAAGAATTAACAAGCAGTTGATATATTTATAGACCTTGCATCGTGTTGCAAGCACAAACATACAGCTCTCCGCAAGGAGGCCAGTTGCCTACTCTAAACCCTGCTTCCGACTTCCACAGCAAGAAGGGCGCCAACAGGAAGTCCCTCCCCCCGCCTTTGTTCTCTGATACGTTTGGACCTTCAAGTCCATTTTGAGGGGCAGTCCCCCCACACTCGATAGGGAACTGCATGGTTACGAGGTCTTGGTACACAACATATTGCAAGCATTGTTGCTTTACTCCCAACAAGACTTAGGGAATGTGTGCTTGCTTGCCAGATATTATTGTGTCCCAAGCCCAATCACTCACCAGCTAGAATGAAAAATGATCAGGGAAGGTGGGTGCTATAATCTTGCAACATCTGGAGGACCACAATGTTTCTGAGCCCTGCCATAGGGCCAGTCATGCCCTGAGTTCCTTGCTGGAGTCATGCTGGAGTTTGTCAGACAACAGGCTATAACATATCCCTGCTGCTCAATAAGTTCTCATTTTAAAGTACCGTATTTTTCGCTCTATAAGACACACCAGACCACAAGATACACCTAGTTTTTGGAGGAGGAAAGCAAGAAAAAAATATTCTGAATCTCAGTCCCCAGAACAGCAAGAGGGATCGCTGCGCAGTGAAAGCAGCAATCCCTCTTGCTGTTCTGGCTTCTGGGATAGCTGCGCAGCCTGCATTTGCTCCATAAGACGCACACACATTTCCCCTTACTTTTTAGGAGGGAAAAAGTGAGTCTTATAGAGCAAAAAATACGGTAGCTTGAAAAAACAACACAAGTCGCTTGGTATCCCAGCTCTGACAGCTACAGTGAAAATGTCTGCACTTCCGGCCAAACACAAACAGAACAGACGGAAGGTTTTAAAGTTATGTATATATTTATTCACATTTCATTTTGGGGTGCTGATCCAGCAGAAGCTTCTTCCCTGTACAATTCTTCGCCAATTACCTTGGCTCTAGCCTGCGTGAACCTTATTTCCTGTAGTAATGAAAACTGACTCTGTTCCCTATGAGAAAACTTGAATTAAAATAAATAAACAAAAAGAAACGAGAATTCTCTCAGCTGTGACAGATCATTGGAGCTAAACAATTTGCCTTGCTTGAGGAAGTTAGTGCTATGGGCAGCAGGCAACAGACAAGTGCAGAAAGTAAAGAAAAGTGTCCAATGCTTATTTAGATAAGTACTTGTTTGCAAGCTGATGAACACCGCAAACACTTAAGACAGGGATGGGGAGCCATTTTGTTCAGACTGAAGGGCACACTCCTATCTGGGCAGGCTTCCAAAGGTCACATGTCAGTGGTGGGCGGGTCTTGAAGCCAACATGGGTAGACAAAGACAATTTTTTTTGTTTGCACAGTAGGTGAATTTCAGACTCTCCAAGTGTCCCTATTTTCCAGGGACAGTCCTGGATTTACAGAAGCCATCTTGGTTTTTGATTTGATCCCAGAATGTCCCTATTTTCACTGGAGAAATTTTGAAGGGGAAGGAGTTATGAGACCTCCGACCCAAGGAGACAAGTAACTATACAGCCTTTATTGAAATTGAAATACTTTATTGTCCCTTGTACAACTTGTATACAGTGAGATTACACGAGCACCCCTCACTCAGCTCTCTTAGTCTTAACTCACCTCGTTTACTGACGCACACCCACCAAACCCAAAAGTCAGTTGCCCTGTTGTTACCTTTTCATTCAGCAGCCTATCAGCTCACGGATAGAAGCTGTTCTTTACACTGTTGGTGCGACTAATCATGCTTCTATATCTTCTGCCCGAGGGCAGGAGATCAAGAAAGTGCTGGCCAGGGTGTGAATCATCCCTGAGAATTTTCCTCACGCTCCTGAGGCAACGTTCTTCCGTGATGTCATCCAGTGGATTCACGGGACAGCCCATAATATTGTGTGCTGTATTCACCACCCTCTGTAGGCACTTCCTATCAGTTGATGTCAAACCAGCATACCACACTGTGATGCAGTATGAAAGGACACTTTCTATTGTGGACTGGTAGAAGGAGATCATCAAATGTTGATTGACATCATTCTTTCGCAATACTCTGAGGAGATGGAGTCTCTTTGGAAGACATCGGAAGCCAACCCTGTATAGGGAAGTTGTTTCTTTTAATGTTTAATGTTTTATTATGTTTTTGTATACGATGGAAGCCACTCAGAGTGGCTGGGGCAACCCAATCAGGTGAGCATGGTATATATATATATATATATATATATATATATATATATATATATACATATATGTATATATATATAAAAAACTCATTGAAAAGCCTTTTCTGTTCCTTTGGGATGTTGATACCTACAATTCCTAATAAAAAGGGCTTCTGTTTTCTTTTTTACAGAATTTGTTTTAAACATTTTTTTCATGTATGCGACAACAGAAGGACGGATGCTATTAGCTTGGAGATGGAAAGAAGAAAGAACCCCTTACCAGAGAGGAATAGCAAATTAAGCTGCTAGACTACAGCGAAATGGCAAAACTGACCAGAAAGCTCAGGGATCAAGAAGACCAAAATTTCAAGGAAGAATGCGGAAAATTTATAATTTACTTAGGAGACCACTATAAGCAGATGAAAACATTAGCAGGATTTTAATCTCACTTGTAATGTAACAAATACTAAGGATAATATGGACAGATATAAGATATAGATTATGGTATAATATGCAGTTGAAAACATTGACATTAGGACCCATGGAGGGATGGGGGAGGTCACGAGATTCAGAGAAATCTAGATTCAGAGAAATCTCTTTATATGGATATGCATTTGGGTTCATTATAAATTTATATTTGTAAAATTAAATATAAACAATTAAAAAAATAAAAAATAAAAATATTATTACAGTGGTACCTCAGGTTACAGACGCTTCAGGTTACAGACTCCGCTAACCCAGAAATAGTACCTCAGGTTAAGAACTTTGCTTCAGGATGAGAACAGAAATTGTGCAGCAGTGGCGTGGCGGCAGCGGGAGGCCCCATTAGCTAAAGTGGTACCTCAGGTTAAGAACAGTTTCAGGTTAAGAACGGACCTCCAGAACGAATTAAGTTCTTAACCCGAGGTACCTCTGTATTATTATGGAATAGGATGTCCCTATTTTTATCAGAGAAACTTTAGAGGGTATGGGCTTCTACAAACACACACATATCCACCTTTATCATCCATCCAGACAACCATTCAAGGGCAACTTCCTGTCAGTAGGGCAGATGAGAGGTGTGGCGTGTGGAGAATCTTAAGGAATAGGTAAAGAGACGCCAGGCCCGAGGTTACCTAACCCTGGATTAAATGTTTGGACATCATACTGGAAGTTATATTTAGCAAAGCTGTGCTTTCTATCTGATTTCAGATGGGTTGACAGGACTGGTGTGGCGTATGGCGCAAACAGGGGCAAAAAGAAAAATACCTTTGCAAAATCAGTCAAAATGTGTGGTGCGTCTTCGTCTGTCTCCTCACCTGCCTCTCTGTAGGCAAAAGATTCTGACAGGTTCACAGTTCAAAACAAAGAAATGACACTGCTCTTAACACAATCAATAGAGTTGCCTAACAACCATCTAAAAGGAGGCAAAGATTACAACAGTTTAACATCCACTCTGTTGAAAGTGTTCTGAAATTATCATTTTCTAAGTTGGCTCCTCAATGCCAAAAAGGGAGATGCCAAGTGAACATGGAGTTTAGGCTTGCCATAAGTCAGGAAAATTCATGACATGTCTTGGTTTTCGGGTGTAAACATGGGGAGAGAATTCTGCCGAACCGGCAAAATGTAAGGGAAAACCCAGATGCATGACAATGCAATGGAAAAGCAGTGCAAACAGCTCTGAAAGCTTAAAATCACTATTTTAGGGGGAGGTTTCACCAAGAAAGGTCAATAATTTGGGTTTGTTCCCCAAGAGTTTTGGTGGTTTCCTAAGAAGCTCAACAACTAAGGGGAGTTCCATATCTAGAATGTCTGCAGTGAGGGATTTCTAGATTCCTGATGACCCTCCAGGTGTTGAAAGCTATAACTTCCATCATCCCTAACAAGAATTTTAGTGCAAAAATCTGTTGGCTACCCCATGTTATAGATCTCATGGTCACTGCTATGCCTCAAGCAGGAGAGGAATTCACCAAAGGGAAAGTTTCAATGTAACTTAGTTTCTGTTGCTCTTGTCAGCAGGGGTGCCAACTTGTATAAAATATTGTTGGAACGCAGGTAAACCCCACACTGCTTAATCGATCGCATGATGCAGTACGCACACACACATTTGAATAGGAATGCCCATTAACTTTGTGGGGGCCTAGTCCCCTCAAATATTTTATTGCGAGGGCAAAAGTCCACATGGCCCCCAGGAATTGGCTCCCATGCTTGTCAGATGGCTATATACACACCATAGGGGACGCGGGTGGCACTGTGGTCTAAACTACTAAGCCTCTTGGGCTTACCGATAAGAAGGTCGGCGGTTCAAATCCATGCAACAGAGTGAGCTCTCATTGCTCTGTCCCACCTCCTGCCAACCTAGTAGTTCGAAAGCACACCAGTGCAAGCAGATAAATAGGTACCGCTGTGGTGGGAAGGTAAACGGCGTTTCCATGCACTCTGGTTTCTGTCACAGTGTTCCGTTGCACCAGAAGCTGTTTATTCATGCTGGCCACATGACCCAGAAAGCTGTCTGTGGACAAACGCCGGCTCCCTCAGCCTGAAAGCGATATGAGCGCCACAACCCCATGGTCGCCTTTGACTGGACTTAACCATCCAGGGGTCCTTTACCTTTTACCTATACACACCATCCATATAAAGCATATGCCGTCCCCCAGAGGATCCTGGGAAATGTAAGAGTGCTGTGAATTGTATCTCTGTGAGGGGTGAATTATACTTCCCAGGATTCTTTGAGGGAAATCATGTCCTTTGAATGGATGGTATATCCGCCACCTAAGGTTTGATGCTGTACTCGATTGTCTGTAGGTGACACTAGGGTAAAATCCCTTCGACAAATGTATAATCTTCCATTTCAGAGGAAATAATATTTCTGCATATAATTCTTTCCCTGACGTTTTTCATAAAATTCACGCTGCCGTGTGATGTAGATCAGCATGATCTCCTCCATATTATCCATCAAAATACCCAACTCATTGCTTGTCCGCAGTAAATCTATTGGGAGTTAGTACAGATTAGAGGCAGAGCTATTTACGCTTTGCATGATAAATGTCAACATTTCAGGAAGAATTTATTTTCTTTAACCTGTCTCACCTAATTTTTAAACCTCTGCATGTCCACATAATATTGTGCATAATCAAAATGGTTGCCACGGACAATTGCTACTGCTGCTGTAATTGATTTTGCAAAGGGATGGTCACATTCACATTTATTATTCTATTTCATTCCTGCATATATTTTTCTTCCCTTATACCTGGGTTTTTTTTAGGGGTGGGGAAGCAGTTCAGCAATGGGGTGGGGAATATATATATATATATAAGCCTAGATACAAAAAATAATTTCATGCTACAGAGATTAATGTGTGAAGTCTGAATTTTCTCTGTGGGGATCTGGTTTGTGTTCAAGACCATATTGCTTCCTTTCTGGTTCACTGAGTGCCGATTCAAACATCATGCCACAATGCACAGGCTGCAAGAACAAACCTTCATGTGGTAGCTCTCTACCCAAGCAGTTGTTTACATGCTCGGTACCATATGTTTTGGCCCAATTGCACAGAATTCCCATGTTAAAGCTCGACACTTCTGTTAATGGTTGGAACTGGTTTGGAGAGTCTCCACAGAATTAAGCCAAACTACAAGGGAAGATTGTCTTTCGAAGGGACACCCCCCCAAACTTATTGTCCGCATTTTTCTCTTACATTAAAAAGAGGCTATAGCTGCTCTGAAGCAGTGCCTGGTTGCTGAGTTGGGCTGGATGAGGTCCAACAATCTGAGACTGAGATAAGTGCTTGAAGTGTAAAGAGGTGGAGGGAACTTTCTTTCACATGTGGTGGACATGTCAAAGGGTTAAAGAGTATTAGGAAATGATTTATAATGAATTGAAAAAAGAAGTTTAAAATTACTTTCCTCCCCAAACCAGAGTCCTTTCTGTTGGGGATAATTCAGACTGAAATTCCTAGGTGTCAGAAAAGGTTATTTATGTATGCAGCAACTGCGGCCCGTGTTTTGTTAGCCCCAAAATGGAAAATGAGTGAGGTCCCAACCAAAGAAGATTGTCAATTTAAGTTGACAGAATATGCACAACTTGCAGACTTAACATATAGAATAAGAGAACAAGAAGAACATACATTTAAAGAAGATTGGAAAATGTTTATTGAATATATGGGAAATAATTGTATACAACTGGAAATGCTGGAAGCATTAAGATAAATTCAACACTGTAAATAAGTTTTGATGGATGTGATAATGGAAAACAAATTGGTATAGTTTTTTTTATAAAATATAAGAGATGTAAAATGAACCATGGAAAGAGAAGAAGGGAAGTCATTAATATCTTAAGTATGTAAAATGTTTATCTGAAATTGTAAAACAGAAAATTTAATAAAAATCATATTGAAACAAACAAACAAACAAACAAACAAACAAACAAACAAACTCAGACTGAATCCCAGCAAAATGCACACACTCTGGGTGAGCAGTTCCTAGGTCTGTGGATTAGGGAATTCACCAGTTCTGGATGGAAGAAACAAGTGATAATGATGGTGATGATGATGATGATGATGATGATGATGATGATAATAATGATAATAATGATAATAATGATAATATAATATTTATACCCTGCCCATCTGGCTGGGTTTCCCCCTCCACTCTGAGTGGCTTACAGCATATCTAAATCATAATAAAAACATCAAGCTTTTAAAACCTCCCAAAACAGGACTGCCTTCAGATGTCTTCTAAAAGTTGCATATTTCTTTATCTCCTTGACATCTGAAGGGAGGGCATTCCACAGGGCAGGCACCAAAGTGAATGCCCTTTGCCTGGTTCCCCGCAGTGAGGGAACCAGCAGAAGACCCTCAGAGGAGGACGTGAGTGTCTGGGCTGAGCGATGGGGGTGGAGACGCTCCTTCAGGTATACTGGGCCATTTATGGCTTTAAAGGTCAGCACCAACACTTTGAACTGTGCTTGGAAACGTACTGGGAGCCAGTGAAGATCCTTTAGAACTGGTATTATATGGTCCAGGCGGCTGCTCCCCGTCACCAGTCTAGCAACCGCATTCTGGATTAGTTGTAGTTTCTGAGTCACCTTCAAAGGTACATCATTTGGGTGCTCCAGATATATCTTTGTTACCAGAGACTCAGGTATCCCCTCTGTTAGGACATTTATTATGAACTTAAACTGGTGCACCAGTCCTTTCCTGGACAGGGAAAGCATGACCACTGAGATTCATGAACTGGTGAGCTCACAGTAAGACTACTGTAATGTGCTGAATGTGGTAAAAGTACAGGTAAAGGGACCTCTGTCCATCAAGTCCAGTCGCGGACGACTCTGGGGTTGCAGCGCTCATCTCACTTTACTGGCCGAGGGAGCTGCCGTTTGTCTGCAGATAGCTTCCAGGTCATGTGGCCAGCATGACTAAGCCTCTTCTGGCGAACCAGAGCAGCTCACGGAAATGCCCTTTACCTTCCCGCCGGAGCGGTACCTATTTATTTACTTGCACTTTGACGTGCTTTCGAACTGCTAGGTTGGCAGGAGCAGGGACCGAACAACGGGAGCTCACCCTATCGAGGGGATTTGAACCGCCAACCTTCTGATCAGCAAGCTCACAGGAAGACTACTGTAATGTGCTGAATGTGGAGCTTCCCTTAAAACTGGTCCAGGAGTCACAGCTAGTGCAGAACATGGCAGCCAAGTGGCTGAATGGAATACCTGGATGCACACGTACTGCATCTTTACTTTGGGAAGAACATTCAGCTATTGACCATCATCAATGTCTTGTTATACGATCTAAAGCCTTGAATAGCTCATGACCATGTTACTTGAAGAGCAGCTTGCACCAGCATAGACTTGTAAGATCACAAACATAATATGGGGAAATTTTATTCATAACATTGCATCCTACAGAACATCACAGGGTGGTAACATGGTTGACAGGACTGGGAAGGAATTTTACTCATGGTCCAAAATGGGCCTGGTCCATTGGTTTTTTACCTCTTCCTCAGGAAGGATAGATGATGTTGTTACCTGATTTCCACAACTTCATGGGAAAATGCATTGCACAAGAACCTTCTCTTCAGAGGGATCCACATAAGGGGCAGTGGACTCCAGCTCTAGCTCAAGGGGTGAGGTGGAGGAACGCTGTTCCAGGTTTTTGCAGAATCTGCCTACCAGCAACTTCTCAGATTGCCTAAGCAAACAGGCTGGGTGATCAGTCCAGTCCAAGTGGAAAGATCCATTGCCCCCACGTCATGCCAAACCACAGTTTTTTGTTTGAAACTAGCAGACGCTCACTGCTTCCCTAGTGGACGTCGTTTGTAGACCATCGCTTTCCACTTCCTTCCTGGACAGCTGGACCTCCATGGTCACTGACTGATGGGGAATTCCCCTTGGCTGTTGCAGCCATGGGGGCGTTACTTCCCAGCCAGTAAGCCAGGTTCAATGGGCCAATCCGGGCCAAGGTGATGGGGAATTCCTTTGCTGGCTGGCTGGGCATCGGCCACAGTCGGACAGCAACATATAAAATGCTGGCTGCACATGTTTATCTGCAGCTATTAAAGTTGTGGCCTTGTTTTCACCCATACATAGTATCTGTCTAGTTCTTGCTCCCCCCCCCACCTGCCTCCTTTCTGCCTGGCGTGTAATAGGGGATTTGACGTTTCGAACAGTTCTCTTGTCCAAATTATGCTTTAAATGTGGCTATTATCACACTAATGTCAGGAACAATGTAAAATGCTTCTAAGGCTGCTGTTGACTTTGGTTTTAAATTTTTTTGGGGGGGGGTTCCATTTAGTTTCTGAGTCACCTTGATTTGGACATAGTTATTTAAGGGAGCTGAAGTAACAGGCAGATGGCTTTTCATCTTTTGTTTAAGCTTAAAGGGCTTACTAGCACTAATCATTTTGAAATTGAATCCTGTGATTATTATGCATTATTTCAATGAATAATGTAGGACTGTCAATTCCTTGGCAGAAATTGCAAGGGAGTACTGTAAATCCAGAAATGAAATAAAGGCTCTTAAATTTTTTAGGAGTATGGACTGGGGACATCACAGTGTCAATCTACATTTCAGTATTTTTCTGAAAGTGAACATATTTAAAAGAGGATCAAATTGAGAAGTATGTTTAGAAGGGAATAATACTTAAGCCCCTTTCTAAAATATGATTAAACTCATTAAGATGCAGGGAAAAGCTTGCATGTATTATTCTCTGACATGGAAAAAATGGAGTTAGGGAAAATAGACCACTGGTGAATTAAGTCTCAATGGGATTTTTTATCTTGCGAACCACTTTGAGATCTTATTGATGAAGGCAAATACACACACACATATGTTCCCAGGTAAGAGAATCAGAATTGCAGCCCTAGACCCACTAAATTCAGTGGGACTTACTCCAATGAAAAGTGAATCGCTTCTTTATATTTCAGAGAAATCTCTGAATGGTTTACAAATAAAAACCAACAATAAAGGTCAAAAAATAAATATATATATAAAAGGGACACGGGTGGCGCTGTGGTCTAAACCACTGAGCCTCTTGGGCTTGCTGATTGGAAGGTCAGAGGTTAGAATCCCCATGACGGGGTGAGCTCCTGTTGCTCTGTCCCAGCTCCTGTCTACCTAGCAGTTCAAAAGCATGCCAGTGCAAGTAGATAAATAGGTACCGCTGCGACGGGAAGGTAAACGCTGTTTCCATGCACTCTGGTTTCCGTCACGGTGTTCTGTTGTGCCAGTAGCAATTTAGTCATGCTGGCCACATGACCCGGAAAGCTGTCTGCAGACAAACGCTGGCTCCCTTGGCCTCAAGCGAGATGAGCGCCACACTCCATAGTCACCTTTGACTAGATTTAGCTATCCAGGGGTCTTTACCTTAACCTTTTACCTTACATAAATAAAATGTTGCATTTTATTGCAGCACAGAACAATTAGATAAAATATCCTCATAAACATCAATATAAACTAAGAAAAAAAGGGGGGCATAATAACTGCTAGCAGATCCAAAATACAATGGAGACAATCATCCCCACCTAAGGATGTTGGAGAATTATCCCCGAAAGGGAAATAGGAGTGGTAATTCCTGCAATTTTCATGAATGGAAACAAAGCAAGCAAATATGAGTGCATTATTTTCTGTATAGCTTTTGGCCTCCTCCCACTGAGATGCCTTGGAATTAATAATGTAATTAATGACTTAAGTTTTGGCCATAGTAGCTAATGTAGGTTTTCGCAGAAGCTGAACTGTAGTGGAACAGAAACATCACTGCTTGTGATAAATCCAGGTTGGGATGGAAATCACTGCTTCTTAACATACCTAGCCCCACCCACTAAATATACAGGCATATATTAATAGGTAGCAGGAACACTCTTATTCTGTTATCTCTGTTGAATAGCATTGCAAGTAGCAAAGTTTCGTGTGCAATTGGGGAGGGAGAGGGTGCTGTCAGGCAAGACAGACAGTCTTGCTAATGTGATGGGACATCCAACATGCAGGTTCTGATGTTTTGAGGTTTATTTGTTGTTGCCTGGATGCACAAAGGTATGTTTTCCTTCTGTCTGGCAGGGAGGAAGGGGAATGTCTTTGCAAGTACACATGTTGGAGTTGCTTCCATGAACTAAACAGTGTGTTAAAGTACGCCTAGCTGCATTTATGTGCTATATTGAAGAGTGCCAGGCTCCTATTTGATTGTGAGTTGCCTTTCCCCCTGCCAGACCCCCTCGCCTCTTGGAACCAGACATCAAAATGACTAGGCTTTGAACATGTTTTTGCCTCCACCTTTGTTCACCTTAGGGATCTCTACGATAAGCATCCTGGACCGAAGGCACAATTGCCTGAGATATTTTTCTGGGAAGTTATTAAATCTTCATTACATGACTATACTGGTCTAGAATCAGACTGATTTTTATGCAGCCTTCTGTTTTCTCTGAAGACTTAGTGATAAAATATTTTAATTCAGAAGCCCAAAGTTGATTAACATGCTGCACTCGTTTGGACATGTCTCATGTGTATTGTGCCTAACCTGCTTGGAGCCATGCTACAGACTTGTAAGGAGAGGAACATGCAAATAACAGGGTGGAATTTAACTGGTGGTGACCGGTGCTGCTGAGGAATGCTACTTCCCTACACACAAGAAATCCCATACCTTTGAAGGACCTGCAAATTTAAAGCCAGGAAGATTTTGAGGAAGTGGTTGTGTGTTCTTGTTCTCTCTCTCTCTCTCTCTCTCTCTCTCTCTCTCTCTCTCTCTCTGTGTGTGTGTGTGTTTTTGTGTGTGTCCAACTTTCCATCTTCAGAGGACAAGGGTATGGACATGGCAGAAGTATCAGAGCATGAGGGAGAGAGTTAGCCACAATGCTGGACACAGTGGTCCCCATTACCCCAGAAGCTCCATATCCCATATTCTGCCAACAACTCTATGGACTGAGGATGTTGCATTGACACACTCTAACGCTAAGGACTCAAGTACAGAAGCTCCAGCAGAACCAGTGCTTCCTCTTGAGAAGTCTATATCTGCTAAAACAAGCAATGAGTCTTTAGCTAGAAGAGCACCACCCACAGGTGAAGAAGAAGAAGAGGAGGAGGAGGAGGAAGAGGAGGAGTTTGGACTTGATACCCCACCTTTCACTCCCCTTAAGGAGTCTCAAAGCGGCTAACATTCTCCTTTCCCTTCCTCCCCCACAACAAACACTCTGTGAGGTGAGTGAGGCTGAGAGACTTCAGAGAAGTGTGACTAGCCCAAGGTCACCCAGCAGCTGCATGTGGAGGAGCGGGGAAGCGAACCTGGTTCACCAGATTACGAGTCCACCGCTCTTAACCACTACACCACACTGGGTGGAGTTCACTGCTCAGACAGAGTTGTAACCACCCTTGAGGTTTACCTGAGGCGTCATCTGCTGAGGGAGCAGCATTCTGAACTTTTTGCAATTCCATGTGAAGCTGCACCACCTGCTCTACCTAATGGAGCAGAACACACCCAAACCCAATTGCACACTGCCAGATTTCATGCCCTCCATCATTTCTCCAATGAAAATAGGGACAGTCTATTCTACATCGGGTAGCTTCTCCCATGTTCTGCTACAGTGGAACTTCTTTCTGAGTAGACAGCATCGGGCTCCATTTATGACAAAGAAATAAATATGCCACACTTTTCCTAAGAAATGGCTGGCTGTTGAAGCACTGCAGTTAAATAAATTAAAGCAGATTGGTGACCTTTTCCTTCAAAATCACAGGAAGGCCTTCGTATGTCAGCTTCGCCATTTCCTTCATTTTATTTTCATTATAAACAGGACTCCATTTTTGCACCTGCGTACACACGCACCACTTTCAATTGTTCTTCAAGATGTGGAGGGGAGGGGAAAAAGGGAAACCGGGATATTCCAGGATCAAATAAGAAACCAGGACGGCTTCTGCAATTCCAGGACTGTCTCTGGAAAATTGGGACAATTGGGAGGGTATGACATTTTCTAGTACAGTTATACCTTGGGTTGCGAACGCTGCGGGTTGCGAGTTTTCGGGTTATGGACCACGCCGAATCCAGAAGTACTGGAACGGATTACTTCCGGGTTTTGGCGCTTGCGCATGCTCAAAATGATGTCACATGCATGTGCAGAAGCATTGAATCACGTCAAGCACATGCGCAGATGCAGCGCTGCAGGCTGAGAACATGCCTCACGCACGGATCACGTTCGCAACCCGAGGCATAACTGTCCTGAAATATTGCTGCAATATCGACGCAAGAAAAGCACCTTTGTAAGGAAAGCAAAACAGCTTCTTCACAACAAATGGATAATTATGCATTCATTCTGTGACAGCACCATCATATGGAGAATGTTTTTTTCTGCTTCTTTGTGGCACTTGCTAAATTCAGTACAGTACTCATGACAATTCCCAGCACTTGGATTTACAACGCATATACTGTCCTCTAAGAACTACTGCACTGTAGCAGCTCAATAAGCTTAACAACCCAGAGACTACCAAGTCTATATGTTTCAGTCGACATAATGGACTAGAGCAGATGCTCTGAAGCCAATTTACTTTGGTTAGTAAACAAGGATTTTTTTTTAAGAAAAGAAAAGAAAAGTAAAAAAGCAAACGAATCTTGCAGTTGAGCTTTGCTTCCTAGCCTTTTGCTCCTGTGCATTTGACAGCGAGTGCATGTTAAAGGCTGCAGAACCTTGCCTGAAAAAGGATTATTTAATACAAGGGTCCCCAACCTTTATGAGGCCCATGGACACATTTCAAAATTGGACAAATGATCCTTTTCACCACAAGAAATGGCTGCCACAGGGGCCTGATTAGTTGTAAAAAGCAAGTATGTTGCCCAATAAACTGAGTACAAGGCAGAGGCTGGGGGTCTGCCTTAAATGTCAAATTTGACTTCACATAGCACCAGAAAATACCAATTTTGCAGAAGGAAATTTGAGAAAACAGATGTCAAACTGTTAGAAGGCACCAGTGGAGCTGGAAAGGACAGCAGAAGGAAAATAATAATATATTATAATAATGCTGCTGTATTTTACAAGAGATTTGTACAGTCAAACTGTTAAGCATGGGAAAATACCCATTTCTCAGAAGGAAGTCTGGTGTATCATTCTTAACCTTACCCAAGCAAACCCAGCCAGGCAATTTGCACCCAAAATACCTACCCCAAACCCCACAAAAATCACACACTCAACAATTAAACCAGGAAATGGACCCATCTCTCCATCAAACATTCCTTGAAAGTTCTTCAATCAAATGATTCATCCGTTTTAGTACCTATCAACTAAAAGCAAAGGAGCTTCTTTTTTATTTGGACACTGTCATAGATAGTTTGTTTCTCACCGATGGTGCTGACGTTCTAACATAAACCTGCGTTGCAACTGACATTAGCCAAACAACTCAGAAACCTGGACAGCATTTCCCAGTGGACCACACATTCTGAGTTGGCTTTACCCAGCCAGGCATGAAGCATCTCAGGATTCATTCCCTACTTTGACTTTGTACAGCTCTCTTGTGAAATACAGCAGCAGAACTCAAATGTGATTTTCTTGAAGAGCATCCCATCCCCTTTTTTGTAGGGTAGGAAGTGTTTAGATTTCCTAAACTATGAAGTAAACCAATGACAAACCTAGACAGCATCTTAAAAAGCAGAGACATCACCTTGCCAACAAAGGTCCATATAGTTAACGCTATGGTTTTCCCAGTAGTGATGTATGGAATTGAGAGCTGGATCATAAAGAAGGCTGATCGCCGAAGAATTGATGCTTTTGAATTATGGTGCTGGAGGAGACTCTTGAGAGTCCTTAGAGGATCAAACCTATCCATTCTTAAGGAAATGAGCCCTGAATGCTCACTGGAAGGACAGATCCTGAAGCTGAGGCTCCAATACTTTGACCACCTCATGAGAAGAGAAGACTCCCTGAAAAAGACCTTGATGTTGGGAAAGATTGAGGGCACAAGGAGAAGGGGACGACGGAGGACGAGATGGTTGGACAGTATTCTCGAAGCTACCAGCATGAGTTTGACCAAACTGTGGGAGGCAGTGGATGACAGGAGTGTCTGATGTGCTCTGGTCCATGGGGTCACGAAGTGTCGGACACGACTAAACGACTAAACAACAACAACAAACTATGAAGTGCATAGGATTGTTGAAGGAATGGGCTCACCCAAATCGGCTGGTAAGGTCTTTGGGAACTCCAGTCTTATTTGTTTATTTAGAAACATAGTTAGCTGCCTTAAACTGAGTCAGATCAATGATGTATGCAGTTTAGTGTTGTCTACTCTGACTGGCAGAAGACCTCCAGGGCTTCAGATGGGAGCTTTCCCAAAGCCTACCTGGGGATGCCAGGGTTGAACCAAATACCTTCTTCATGCAATTTAGAAGATTTACAAATGTTTGATCTAAAAAGCTCTCCAAGTGGTGTGCAAATACAATTAGAGTCAAAACACAGGTTAAATTAAATTAGAAATAAAACACAGCTTAAAACCTTAAATGGGGCAAATCCAAGATATGCAAGATATTAATGTCTTTTGATCTCAGAGGAAAATTGGAAGCTTTTTTGTCACTTGAATTTCCTCATGCAATGTGGACAGCCTGCAACAGCTATGATCGTCGCCTCTGGCCCGTTGGTATCTTGTGGGATTTGAAGGCACCAGTGGAGCTGGAAAGGTCAGCAGAAGGAAAATAATAATAATAAGTGAAAATCTCTGTGTGTGTGTGAGAGAGAGGGGACATCTAATGAACTGGTAGATAACGGAACAGTGTTAGTGAGACAATTAAAACCCTGAATTCCTGTGCTCACTGAAGTCAATGCACATTAATAGTCTTGAAGCTAACAAACCTCTGTAAGCCTTCATAATGACCTTGTTCTACTTCAGTGATGACCTTCTCAATAGAGGAAATGAAACATCATAATAAAAAAAGATTGATCAGATGTTATAGAAAAGTATAATGTTAAGTGGTTTATGATGGCTTGGTAAGCTATTACTGTCAGGGTGCTGTCAGCAACTCCTGGATGGTTGCCCAGGAAAGTATAAAGACAAGGGAAGGTTTCTTACCATCCCCTTTTATTTCAATATTTACAGAGAGAGGCTATAGAACCCAGCCTCTTGGATAATGGCATTGTCCCAAGTGAATCTCCACCCCTGTCTCTCCCACTTCCTCGTTCGGCATTCTCATCACGTCCTCTACGGGTGCTGCTATGTGTCCTCTGTCTTTGAGCTCTTTGCTCTCCTACTTTGAAGGCTTGCCAGATACTGGAAGATGATGGGTCTGGAATGCTTTCTAGTGACAACATGTCAGCCAGCTGCTGCTCCAGCTCTGCCTGTTCCTCCTCTCCCATGATTTCCCAACTTTCCCCCTCATCTGCCTCTGAACTGTGACCTCCTGCAACCCACTATTGTAAATCTAGACTGTCTTCCTCTTCCTCCTCCCTGGAAGGGTCAGGATGGGGAGGCAGTCTCCACCACTCCTCCTCCTCTGCCCAGTCCCTGACAGTTATCTAATCATTCCAGCACAACTGCATTTATAAGCCATAAGTCATAATGTGTGTCTATGTATGAGCCTAAATTAGTAAAATGCAGCACAGTCAGAAAATATGGTGCAATGTTATTGATACTACAGTTCCTCAATATATATTTTGTTGGCATCCATCTGTCTCAGGAGACAATGGGAGTGTGTGTGCCTTTGAGGGTAAAGTTAAATTGCTGGAGAGTTGCAGTGCCTACTCTGGCTTTAGAGACAGATACAAGAGAGACATGTTTTGTTGCAGCCGGGGCAGATGAAGGAGACCAGTTTTGCTGCTGCAGATGCATCATGGCGTTTATTTTCTGTGCTCCTTCCGGCGATCATTCCTCTTCTGCTCACTGCTGTGGATACACAAATGACTGTCTGTCTCCAGGCACTGTGGTGGTCTGCAAGAGATTCTCATACAGTGGGGCTGATGTTGCCAGCCTTCATGCCACATTTGCAGACATCTTTATAACCTTTTAATGAGGGTGAAAGAGGAGAGCACAAAATATGGTCTGAAGCTCAACATCAAAAAAACTAAGATCATGGCCACTGGTCCCATCACCTCCTGGCAAATAGAAGGGGAAGAAATGGAGGCAGTGAGAGATTTTACTTTCTTCGGCTCCATAATCATTGCAGATGGTGACAGCAGTCACAAAATTAAAAGACGCCTGCTTCTTGGGAGAAAAGCAATGACAAAACTAGACAGCATCTTAGAAAGCAGAGACATCACCTTGCCAACAAAGGTCCGTATAGTTAAAGCTATGGTTTTCCTAGTAGTGATGTATGGAAGTGAGAGCTGGACCGTAAAGAAGACTGACCATCGAAGAATGGATGCTTTTGAATTATGGTGCTGGAGGAGACTCTTGAGAGTCCCATGGACTGCAAGAAGATCAAACCTATCCATTCTGAAGGAAATCAGCCCTGAGTGCCCACTGGAAGGACAGATCCTGAAGCTGAGGCTCCAATACTTTGGCCACCTCATGAGAAGAGAAGACTCCCTGGAAAAGACCCTGATGTTGGGAAAGACTGAGGGCAAAAGGAGAAGGGGACGACAGAGGATGGGGTGGTTGAACAGCGTTCTCAAAGCTACTAACATGAGTCTGACCAAACTGTGGGAGGCTGTGGAAGACAGGAGTGCCTGGCGTGCTCTGGTTCATGGGGTCATGAAGAGCTGGACACGACTAAATAACTAAATTACAGCAAAGTCTCTCACCATTTCTCCGCTCCTCAGTTGGTTGGTCCCTGTATCTGTATCCCTGCCTCAGCCTCAGAGGAAGGGGCATGGGCAGTGAAAGCTGAAAGGTAGCCAAAGTCCAGGGACCACCTGGTGCTGAAGCTGTGAAGCTGTGGGAGAAAGTGGCTGCGTGGAGGTGAAGCTGCCAGAGAAGAAGCTGCACCTCAAAGTCCAGGCCAGCATCCCTATTTTCACCTGAGGAATGCCGGTGTTATGCACATGGGTCATGATGCTGAGGATGCAAGAAGGCATTGACTTCTATTCTGGTCTGTATTTGTTGCATGGAGTGCTCTTTCTGTACTGCTGCAGCCAGACTTCCGACAAAAACTACATTATTTTCTCACTGTCCACTGCAGTGGAAACTTACATGATTAATTTTGAAATTAACTTCATTATTGTTCCATTATTTCACACAATTGGTTCAGCGCAAGGAAAACACAATGCAAATCAGGAGGGAGGAGTCATTAATTACATATCAGTTGCGAATAGAAAAAAAGCAACAGTGAATACCAATCACATTCCTTGAATTGATCTTCATTCTAGACCTGGGATGAATAAGCATTTATCAAAAATTCTGGTCCCGTTTACATTCCTACCAGAATTCTTCGACATCCCTAGTCCTGACCCACCAGGGGAAGGCTGACCCACCTCCTTCTTCCATACTTGACATTTTGAATCAGGTGAATATTGCATTATATACTCGGGCTGCAAAGACAGGAATAAAATAGTAATGGAGGAGGAAGTCAATATTTGCTTTTGAATATTAAAAATAGGATCAAAGATCTGGTCCATCACTTCAGTCGATTAAAATTTTAATAGTGAGCTAACCTTGTTACTTAGATGTGATAGATATTTCCCATTAATTCAGGCCTCTGATTATGGTAAACATATAAGATAAATGGGAAGAGCTTCCTTTAATAAAACTGTGAGGAGTTTGATGCAGTCTTTCATTTTAATATATAGACAAATGGAGAGTGGGAGTTCTCCTTCCTGGAGAATGCGATCTTTCTCATAAAAAGAAAAGAAAAGAATGGAGATGAATTATATTAAGACAGAGCATTAATATTATGTTAATGTAAATCCTACCAGTCTTGCCTCCTGGAGTGATCAAACGAAAGACCCTAATTTTGTAAAAGTTAATTGGTTTGCCAATTATATGCCTCCAAAAATGTAAACTAATATAAATGCACTAGTATCTTTTCAAGATGATATAAATCAAGGAGATGTGGAAAAAATTCCATAAAGGTCAACATAATTCATAGAGACAATCCTGTGTTTCAGAAGCATTCGGGAGTTCTGAATGTGTTTGTTATCTCTCATGAACTAAGGTGCTCATCCGTGAAGCCACCCTCAAATAATGAGCCCAGGATAATTGATTCAAGCCACGAAGAAACAAAAGAGGAAAAACGAAAGCACCCTCGACATCCATCAGCAATACATTTTCAAAGCAAATGCTGCACAAAGATTATTTCAAAGCGGACCAAGTTGAAAAGCCTGCGGAAAATCTATTTAGATAACTACTTGTTATTTTTTAATAACTTGCACTTCGGCAAACACCTTTTGTCTTGTTAAGAGTTTTGTGACCAACGTGAACTTCTTACCGGTTAGATTTTGAAAGACCCATCACTTTAGAACTGACTAAAGAACTGACACACAAACACACACACACACACACTTTGGCATTGGTGATTCACAATGAATCTTAACCCCTCCCACCTCCAAATTCAATAGAAATATTTGAGCCAATCTTCTCAGAACTAAGGAAACACAGTGGGAGTCATTTTAATTAGACACCATTCATGGATTCAAAGCATTTGGGGATTTTATGTAATGGACTCAAGGTGGGTCATGACAATTTGGGACTGACTTCACCTGATAGAAAGTTTGCTCAGTTACTGAGCCAAACCACCAACTTTCCAATCTCACACAGCCCTAACCATCATATAAAATCCCAGGACAGCTGTTTCACTTTACAAGGGAGAGTCCTGTTCCAGATGCTACCCTCCACAGAAACTAAGGGTACAATTCTATAGTTCTTGAGAGAGTGTCCCAGGGGTCAGAACAGAGATTGGATCTGCCTGTCCTACAATGGGCACTGAGCTCTGAGGCTAAAGAGGGAAATCTATTGTCAAAAAAGAGAAAGCTCTCTCAGTTATGATGTTGGGTGGGCGGAGGGGAAAAAGAAGCATGTTGTGAGCATTCTGGGAAGTGGCTTTAGGAAAAGATCTTGGTCCTCCTCTGAACCTGCAAACTGTGGGTTGATTTAGACACTTAGTGGATTTGATCCAAAGGATCTTGATCTCCTTCCACTGGACTGGGTGGGGTTTTGAGACATTTCTGAGCACGCATAATATTTCCTCCTTTTCCCTCTTAATGTTTTAAATGCAGGGGAAATCTGATTTTTTAAAAGAGAGAGAGAGCAGAAAATAGAGAGGGACACCAGAGCATTCCTCCACTCTCACAGCCAGTCTGTTGGCTTGAGCCCTGTTGTTGTTGTTGTTGTTGTTGTTGTTTAGTCGTTTAGTCGTGTCTGACACTTCGTGACCCCATGGACCAGAGCACGCCAGGCACTCCTGTCTTCCACTGTCTCCCGCAGTTTGGTCAGACTCTTGCTGGTAGCTTCAAGAACACTACCCAACCATCTTGTCCTCTGTCGTCCCCTTCTCCTTGTGCCCTCCATCTTTCCCAACATCAGGGTCTTTTCCAGGGAGTCTTCTCTTCTCATGAGATGGCCAAAGTATTGGAGCCTCAGCTTCAGGATCTGTCCTTCCAGCGAGCACTCAGGGCTGATTTCCTTCAGAATGGATGCGTTTGATCTTCTTGCAGTCCATGGGACTCTCAAGAGTCTTCTCCAGCACCATGATTCAAAAGCATCAATTCTTCGGCAATCAGCCTTCTTTATGGTCCAGCTTTCACTTCCATACATCACTACTGGCAAAACCATAGCTTTTACTATACGGACCTTTGTTGGTCCTGTATAGGCCCTGTAGGGTGTTACATAAAATGTTAGAACCATATTTGAATGTCCTCCCGCTATGCTACCACTCTAAGATTTTCTGGGTGCCTCTTCTGATATCCTCTCCTCACCCAGCTAAATGGGTCTTGCTGATCACCCAACAACAACTGAATAATGCAGTCAATGGAATGCAAATGTCCTAGCTTTCTAATATATGGACATGGCAGATTTCTTTCAATGCATGGCAAGATTTCCAGAAAATCCTATGTATAGCAACACAAAATTCCTCTGATGCAGTCAAACATTTACACAACTGTCGCCAGATGGACCATCTCCCACAGAAAGGCAATTTAAATGCAAAGGCTGCTGAACTTTGGAAATATTTGTTATTGTATAGCAGCGTCTTTGTACAGCCAGGGAAATTTGGCTGCTTTGTATATTGCCCATATGGATTTCTATCTACAGTTGGAATGCTTATTTTTAGAAAAGAAATAGCATTTTCCCTCTCTCAGCAGCCCCACAGCTGTTAGTGTAGACGTCAGCATTCTCGGCCTTTTGCCTAAGATTGAGTGTAGCATGGCAATCAGATATTGCAAATAATAATAATAATAATAATAATAATAATAATAATAATAGTTAAGAGTCAGAATACCTACAACTAGCTCTAGTTCACCACCCATGGCTTAGAAAGTCACAAGAACAAAAGCAAAGGTGAAAAATTGGAAGCTCCTCTATATTGATTGGTCAATCAGTCAATTAGTCTATCAAGTTCGGTATTATTTACCCCAGCCTTTCTCAAGCTTGGGTCCCCAGATGTTGTGGGTCTACAACTCCCATCATCCATAGCTAGCAGGGGCAGCAGTCAGAGATGATGGGAGTGGCAGTACAACGTCATCTGGGAACCCAAGACTGAGAAAGGCTGATCTACACTGACTGTCCAGGGTTTTAGACAGAAGGTGTTCTGTCATGGAATTCTACTCAATATTGATCCAGAGCAAAACTCTGATGCATAGTTAGCAGAGTAAAAATGTGAACATGTTGCAGGGTTCCCAAAAAATAGACCAGAGGCAATTATATTTCATCCAACAAAGGTTTCCTGCTACTGAAGGCAAATGAGCATAATGGTCACAAATCCAATACATTCAGGATTGGCACTGTACATAAGAAATCCAGTTGCAGCAGACTTAATTTAAATTTACAGTAACTTATAATAAGACTAAACCTTAACACTATACAGTGGTATCTCAGGTTAAGAACTTAATTCATTCTAGAGGTCCGTTCTTAACCTGAGGTACCACTTTAGCTAATGGGGCCTCCCGCTGCCACTGCGCCGCCACAGTACGATTTCTGTTCTCATCCTGAAGTAAAGTTCTTAACCAGAGGAACTATTTCTGGGTTAGTGGAGTCTGTAACCTGAAGTGTTTGTAACACAAGGTGTTTGTAACCTGAGGTACCACTGTATTCAGCTTCTCTGAAGGTATAACCCAAACAACATGAACCATCTGCTTGCTTCTTTAACACAGAGAAGCTTCCAGAACCCCTTTGAATTAATTAGAATAGGAAAGATCTCTACACATTTCTGCACTAAGAAATGGAAAGTGATGTGTTCCTACCTGCAACGTGAAGATGCCAAGGACAGAACCATTGGCCTTCTGTATGAAAAGCAGATGCTCTAACATAGGGACCTGGGAAGCTGCCTTCTATTGAGTCCATCCAGTTCAGTGTTGTCTATAACGACTTGCAGCAGGTCTCTAGGACTTCGGACATGCTTACGTGGCGAGTTCCCTTCCCGCCTCCACCAGTAGAAATAAAGACACGGGACACCATTATTAAGGTTAATGGGCTAAAATTGGCCACAACTTTATTGGTTAAAGGAGATGAGTGGTATTGGCTTAGGCATTGGTCCTAATCGACTATCTGGCTGCAGTCTGTCTGCCTGAAGGCCGGGAAGGGTTAACACCAGCAGGGGGAGCCCTGCTGATGCACATCAACTAGGCACTCCCCCAGGGGTCAGCGCTGGGGGGCGTGCCTTGGGCCCTGGCCTCCATAGGCTTCGGATGTGGCCACGCCCCCCCGGAATCCTTTACTGGACTACCCTTCACTAATCGGAGGAGGTGATGGCGCTCCCCCCCCATTCATCTACATAACAATACCCCTACCAATGCCTATCTGCCAAACCAAGGAAGTTGTGACAATTTGCTACGAGGTAGGTGAAGAAACCAAATGGCTGGTGCCACTTTGCCAAGTGGAAAAATTCCTACCAGGCTCCTTAATGGTGACCAACCAAAGTCCATAGCAAGGTCAAAGAAAAAACCTTGAAGGGAGGGTGGGTGGAAAAAAACCCTCAGCTGAGCAGCGGGCAAAGAAGAAGATCATCTGCCTCGCTTGCCTTAAATGTGGCAAGCCCCGCCCCCTGAGCCAGCCGATTGGCTGGCCAGGGGGATGACGCGACAGAGGATTCCCCTGATCGCACGGGCTGGAAGCCAGCCTCCGCGCAAATGTTGAGGGTGTGAAGCCCGCAACACCACCTCCTCCCGAGGTCGGAAGTGGCTTTCTCTCCCAACTTCTCCTATGCTATTTCCCCAGATGATTTTTTAAATAGTGTTGTCTATTTGGGAGGTCTGTCCTTGTGTTTTTCTGGAAGCCCAAATGGGGAAATATGTCTCTTTTTGTTACATTTGTAGCAGCTCTTCACCTCCATATCTATGTGACATCCCGAAAGTAACATTGATCATGAATGGGTTTCAATCAAGAACATCTTAGCATATTCTGCTTACAGAACCGTGTAAATACACGTTCCTGTATGTGCAAACATTGCCCCGTGAATGAATCTGAGGAAGGCAAACAACAGCTCAGAGGTGAGGAACCTTATCTTAATCCTTCTTTGGTTAAGAATAGCCTCCCTCCTCCCCCCCCCCCAATTGCTGTGATCAATATCAGATTATATAGCGCACACTGCAATATGGTGCTGGTCTTGAGGGTCATTTAAAAAGTCACTCTTCCCTTCCTTATTCTGTTACAATATGAATCTGAAGGCCAATTTGAATACATCCTATAAATATGTGACTTCCTTGAATGTTTGCAAATGATTAAGGCCCTGTTATTATTTGAAATCATCCTAGTGTCTTTCCTTTGACTTTGACAGACTCTGTTTTAGCCTTATAGACTTCTACGTCCTAAATGTAGCATAGACATGTACAATGAAACAGAGTATATAGAGAATCTTCTACTAGTTAACCTGTCAATATATCTAGATCTATATCTACCTGTGTGTGTGGTGTGTGTGTGTCAAAAAGTTGCTTCTTTTATCCTGCAGTGTTTCCTCGGATTCCGCTTGCGGTACTTCTGAGAACTCTGTTCTCCAAATGTTCTGGCAGACAGAGAAGCTAATGTCTCATACAACATTAATAAGGCAAAGTGTTGACATAATAAATTGTAATTCTTTTAGATCCACAGCATGAGGACATCAGTGAGCAGATGTTTGGGATAATGCATCATGATTGTCCTGAAAGAGCTATTGCTCCATATCGGGCCAATCCATAATAAGGAGTTATTAAAAAGTTTGCCTAGCTTCCGTCTGTCGTCTGAGATCTGTGTCGCAAAGCTCATGGAGGGAGAGAAGCACATCATTTCTGAAGGTGCACATGGGAAACGTGATGGCAAAATCTTCTTCTACTTATTTTTCTTTCTGTTCCTCATCCCTATAGGAACCTTCTTCTGTGGACAACCCTTATGTGGACAACAGCAGGTGTCCCCTCCTCATAGTTGCCTTCAAATGGAGATGTTCACTTCTTCTGTTTTCTGTTTGTTCTAATTGTGGGAATTGAACTCTAGTTCCCATTTGCAAAGTATGTGGAAGACCCTTCAATTAGTTCTTTTTCCCATCCTATAAAAACTATGCAAGACACTCTCAAAGTCTAAATAACATATACCTTTTACTTGCAGTAATGCAGGTAGGTGATCCTTAAGTTACTAAAACGTCTTACACAGATTTAACTGTTACAGACTAACTCTGACTCTGAGATGGACAGCAACACAACACACCTGCTGCTCTGAGAGCCAAGACTGTTAGCTGACTGTCACTGCTGTATGAACTGCCATTTGGGTTTTCGCCTAACTCATAGCAATCGTCACAACTTTGTAAGGCCGATAGGCATTTGGTAAGCCTAGTCTTGGTCAGAGGGGGTGTTGTAGCCTCCACCTGCCCCTCCACAGGTAAGGATATCCTGAAGGGATCCAGGAAGAATGGCTGCTGTCCGATGTCCAGGCGGGGGCTAGGGTCATACCACTCCTCCAATGGGGACTACTTGGGTGATGCCCAAATTGGACGTAGGTCATAGGGCATCCCCAACCCCTCTGTCTACACCCTTGGAAACACTCCCAGCGGACGGGCAGGAGTAACATGCTTACCTCAATGCCTATGGCCAAACCTTCACAACTGTAACCAATAAAGTTGTGGCCTTATTTGATTCCCAAACCAATGTGCTGTGTATTGTCTAGTTATTTGCACCTTAGAGAATGGGGTCGTCACGGGGCCTCGCCACACAAGTTCTTTTGTTTATTATACAGGGCCTGGATAGGATTACTGTATAACCCTACATTACACAATAAGATACACATTGGGCAATGCAATTAACACATTGATAGGGCACCCATGGCCTTTATTTAGTAAAAGGCAGACACCCAGAATCACTTACAAAAAAAATACACTCCCTTCCCTCAGACTTACCTTCTTAAAAGACATGACACAAAAGGTAAAATTATTGGGAGGGAGGAGGAAGTAAGCAACCACAGGAAAAGGTTCTTAGTTCTTCTGATAAGTGGTTGGGAGTGGAATAGTTGGAGGACAGGAGGAGCAAAAAAATTAATGGCTGCTCTCAACACTTTGTTGGTGGTCCTGCAGCCTTCCTTCCTCCTCCTCTGCTGTAGCCTGATAGGATGGCAGATGCCAATGATGACTGATGGAGGCAGGAACATGGCTTCTCAGCACAGATCATTGTTATCCCACATCTCTTCTCTGTTGGACTAAAACTCTCATTGGCTATGCTGACGAGATTGAGGGGAAATGCATTTTCAGCATGGCTTCCTACCTCTCTTTCCAGCCACATCTGGGGAGGCAGAGATCCTTCATCCTTCTACTAGTAACCTCCCAGGGTTTTAATACGCCTCCTGTTTTTGCTGCCCCCCTAGAATCGTAAGTACAAAGAGGCTGCCAACATGAACCTGTCAGGCAGCGATACATTGGAGGCAGCCAGGTGTAACAGTGGGTAACATGTTCTGCAGGCAACCATTATTGGCTCTCTTTAAATATGTTTGCTTTTGCATGCTTCTGTTTCATGCCTTTTGTGGACTTCTTTAAAGCACTAATAACTTCTGAAAAATTGGAGGTTATTGATGGCATAACTTTCTTTACAGTTCCATACATTAAGAGCACAGTGCTGGAAGTTATCGCCACAAAGAGCTGCTGGTACATCCTATAAAGGGGCACTTTTATAGTTGGTTCTAGGCACACGAGATGCATATAGCAGAATTTGCTTCCCTTGACAAAACTGTACTGTGCCAAAATGGTGTAAGGAACTGGCAATGTTTCAGCGACTGCTGGAGGTCTTCTTCAAACCCCAAATTACTTCTGAAAGGCTGACCAACAACTTTGGTGGTGGTGGTGAATAGTCAGAAAGTCAATTATAATCATTTTGTTGTTGTTCTGCATTCAGCGAAAATCTTTTGATGTGAATGTGGTATACTGAACTGCGTGTCTCCATTTAAACAATCTGTACATAAGGAAAAAAATGTACAATGTATTGCTTTACATTAAGGTAGCAAGGGGATAAAGGCGTTTTTTGTTTTTTTTAAAAAAAAGGTTCCAGTAGGATTGCAACCCAGCCAGATGGGTGGAGTATAAATAGCAGCAGCAGCAGCAGCAACAGTAATAGTAATCATCATCATCATCATCATCATCATCATCATCAGATGACTCAACTAACAGTGCATGTCTACCCTGAAGTAAATTCCATTTGATTCAATGGGACTTAGAGCCAAGTAAATATGTATAGGATGGCAGCATAATGCAAAATTTGTGTCATTAAACATTCATTATGGGGTGGCAAGAAATGAACATGATACATTTTCTGTGTAAAAATCGTTCTAAGCCCTCTCCTTACTCTAGAATTTGCTATACCTTCACTGAGAATCCCACCCTAGGATTATGGTGAACCTACAGACATTAGTTTTACTTTCAGCAGACACTTGTCCGTAGATTTATTCTGATATCTGGGTCACTGAGATACCACAAAGCACTTCAAGGCTCCTTGATTCGACCTGTGCTGCCTTATAGTAAGGTTACCAGACGTCCCTGTTTCCTGGGGAGAGTCCCCGGATTTACAAATCAGTCCCCATGCAAAATCCATTGAAGTTGAAAAGTGTCCCCGGATTCATTGGAAAAAAATCTGGTAACCTTACCTTATAGCTAGCCTGCTTTCCCTCCAAGGCATCCCACTTTACCTAGGGATTTGGGGTTCATCTGAACCAGAGGCACACTGCGCTGGTCCTCGGCCAGTCCAAATAGCTGAAAAGAACTGGTGCAGGCTATGTTATTTTCCTTGCTGATTTCCCACTCCGGGCTATGTGCCGCTATGTGTTGAACTGGGAATGCAGGGCAGCTCCTGTGTGGCTGTTGCCCTTAGTTTTTCTTTCGAAAAGAGAGCAAGGGGAAGAGGAGATAAGGGCCAAGACTGAACATGACACCTCCATTCAGATATACTTGTAAACATGGGAAATTGTAGGTCTTAGTTCGTTCGCAGAATGAGACAAATTGCCCTGAAATAACAGGGATTTACCTTCCCAGCAGGTCTCTTGTTGGTAGGATGTCTTCCTTAATGCAAACCACTGCGGCCTTTGTGGTTCTGGTGTCTGCCTTGTGTTATTGATTTGCATGTAATTGGCAAACCCTGTTGCACTATTGACAGTTCCTCCACTTTATCTTGCTGGAGAGAACTAGTGGGATTGTCTCAGCCTGTAAGGCTGACAAATCTTCTCTTGCCATAAATATCATGCTTTGTATCTGCTGTGTATTTTAGTTTTTTGGGTTTTTTTAAGCCACACTCATGCCTGGAACATTCAAGCATCATCCAT
Source organism: Podarcis pityusensis (assembly GCF_964106645.2). Taxonomy (NCBI): domain Eukaryota; kingdom Metazoa; phylum Chordata; class Lepidosauria; order Squamata; family Lacertidae; genus Podarcis; species Podarcis pityusensis. The sequence goes on from NC_138035.1 coordinate 63,656,266, forward strand.
CTCTTGCAAGCAATACTTTCCAAGTGGGGGAAAAAACACCATCCAAACCCATAAGGCACCCCTACAATTTTACAGGGAAGGACATAGCAGTTTATGAAAAGCCTGCTGGGAAGTCTGCCTGCTGTCCACAGACGGGTTCAACTGACACAATTGCACATGCTAACAGACAAAAATGAAGCTTTTAAGCCATTAAATCTCAATCAGGCACCTTAGAACCAGTCCTTCTATTATAGGAATTAGGAAGAACAGCACTGTTTTCTTTTTGGCCATCTGAAATTGATTTGAAAATGGCAAGTAATTGCTCTCAAGTGACATGATTGCCCTGGTAAATTCTAAAGCATTTTACCTGAACAGAGTTTCGTTTAGCAATAACCACTTTGCCCCAAAGTGTCTAATGGATATATTCTGGGCAAGTGAATATGCTTTTATCAGGGAAGTCAACAGAAATGCTTCTGCCTAATGATGGAGGAGGACAGCGCTCATGATCAAGCAAAGGGACCGATCTAACTTCAGCACTGTTAGGACCAAAATGCACACGGTGACCAATCACTTGTAGTTTTCCCTCTCCAATGATCTTCCCCCCACCCCTTATTCTTTTACAGAATGAAGCTAGGAAATCTATACTCTTGCTGTGGAAGATCATTGTGTGGGATAGGGGTTGTGAAAGTATAGGGTTTCCTTAACCCTTTCCCTTCCAGGGTCTCCCCCTTCTAAATATCTGTGCTGCTCTCTGCAGCTACCCACATCCTCCCCTTCTTTTCTTATAGAGAAAAATGTCTTTATTAAATATTTTTTTTTTAAAAAAACCATTTTCATTGGCCTTCTGTGAAAAGATCACAGCACTTGTGCTGGCCTATTATAAAAGGAGCTATGAAAAATGCCAGGGGTGTCCAATTGATTATTTGGATTGAGAATTTGGTATGTTGAAAGTGTTTAATAAAAAATATTTTTTTAAAAAAGAAAAATGCCAGGGGTGTCATTTGCCCTCCATGACAGGATCCTAAACAATTAGGGAGCTACATCCTGACCTCAACTGACTCCTATCAGCTATCTTAGTTGTAAAGGTAAAGGGACCCCTGACCATTAGGTCCAGTCGTGACCGACTCTGGGGTTGCGGCGCTCATCTCGCTCTATAGGCTATGGGAGCCGGTGTTTGTCCGCAGACAGCTTCTGGGTCATGTGGCCAGCATGACTAAGCCACTTCTGGAGAACCAGAGCAGCGCACAGAAACACCTTTTACCTTCCTGCCGGAGCGGTACCTATTTATCTACTTGCGCTTTGATGTGCTTTCGAACTGCTAGGTTGGCAGGAACAGGAACCGAGCAACGGGAGCTCACCCTGTAGCGGGGATTCGAACCGCCGACCTTCTGATCAGCAAGTCCTAGGCTCTGTGGTTTAACCCACAGCACCACCCACGTCCCTTCATCTTAGTTGTAGATGGACATTAAAGACTTCGCTATACAGGACTTCAGATGTGTTCTAAAAGTCAGGTAGTTATTTATTTCCTTGACATCTAACTGGACGGTGTTCCACAGTGCAGGCATGACTATTGAGAAGGCCCTCTGTCTTGTTCCCTCTTCTTGCAATGAGGGAACCTCTAGAAGACCCTCAGAGATGGATCTCAGTGTCTGGGTTGAATGATGGGAGTGGAGACGCTCCTTCAGGTGTACAGGGCCGAAGCTGACCTATAGGAGGAATGTTGAATTTTCAGAGTACTTGGAGCTGATTTCCATACCACAAATTTTAATTTCTCTAAGGCCGTTTGGTGGCCTTAGCCAGCATCAAAGCAACATCGTCTGTTAAGAGTGTTGAGAGTTGTTAGGAACCCCTATTTCCCTCAGGGAGCTAAAATTCACAGAGTTCTCTGGTAAGAAGTATGGGCTGCTCAACCACTCAGAGAACTGCAGCTCTTTGAGGTGAAGAGGGGTCTCCTAACAACTATCTAAACCCTTAACAAACTACAACTCCCATGATTCTTTTTTGGGGGGAAGCCATGTAGTTGTGAAGTAGTTGTGGCCCTAGAGCCCATGTCTTCCCATCGCTGACGAAACAGCTCAATGAACAAAAAGATCTTTGCTCCTGCCTCATACATATTGCATGGAGCGATCGGCATTATTGGTGATTTGTTTCCAAGAACATATGTTTTGTAAGAAAACAGCAGGCCCTAATTATATAAGCCACAGAGATGAAGATGTATACATTTGACAAAACAACCCATTAAAGTAAATAATATTACCTCACGCTGAATGAACATAGGTAAGCATGATGCATTGCTATGCTATTGTATATTTGTTCTGAAATTTTTCGTCTGGGTGAGCTTTCGTCTGGGTGAGCTTTGAGAGAGAGAGAGAGAGAGAGAGAGAGAGAGAGAGAGAGAGAGAAATCTAATGAATATAGAATAGGGTACCTTATCAAAATTCTATAAATTATAGCACTCTGGAGCTCGTGTGTCTGTCCTACGGGAGGGCTACCAAGGCTGTGGGGACATTCATTATTTCCCATGGAACTGTCATGTTATTATTTATCACGTTCTATCCCAGTGTGATATATATTTTTGGTCAGCAGTGGAGGAGGACCGAATCTTTTCCTGGCAGGAAATGAAATTTCAAAATGCAGCCCACCTTCCTACTAATGGTAGGTGTTAGGATGGAAGAGGAGGCAAGGAGAGGCAGGGAAGGATGACTGGAAGGGTGACAAAGACAGGATGGGGAGAGTGGCGCTTTGGAAGGCATTGAACGATCACTTGGGCTTCCATTGCTCACCTGAATTTTGAGTGGGTTTTTGTTGCTAACCTAGGCGGTTCCCCTGATTAAGAAGTTTTAGCTGACTAATAATAGTATACAGTGGTACCTCGGGTTACAGACGCTTCAGGTTACAGACACTTCAGGTTACAGACTCTGCTAACCCAGAAATAGTACCTCGGGTTAAGAACTTTACTTCAGGATGAGAACAGAAATCGTACTGCAGTGGCGCGGTGGCAGCGGGAGGCCCCATTAGCTAAAGTGGTACCTCAGGTTAAGAATAGTTTCAGGTTAAGAACGGACCTCCTGAATGAATTAAGTTCTTAACCCAAGGTAAGGTAAAGGTAAAGGGACCCCTGACCATTAGGTCCAGTTGTGGCCGACTCTGGGGTTGCGGCACTCATCTCACTTTATTGGCTGAGGGAGCCGGTGTACAGCTTCCGGGTCATGTGGCCAGCATGACTAAGCAGCTTCTGGTGAACCAGAGCAGCGCACAAAAATGCCGTTTACCTTCCCGCTGGAGCGGTACCTATTTATCTACTTTCACTTTGACGTGCTTCCGAACTGCTAAGTTGGCAGGAGCAGGAACCGAGCAACGGGAGCTCACCCCGTCACGGGGATTCGAACCACCGACCTTCTGATTGGCAAGTCCTAGGCTCTGTGGTTTAACCCACAGCGCCACCCGCGTTCCTATATATATAGAGAGAGAGAGAGAGAGAGAGAGAGAGAGAGAGGTAAAGGACCCCTGCACAGTTATGTCGAGTTTATTTCATTGGACAAAGTTAAAAAAAGAGGGGTTGTGATTTATGCAAAGGACAGACTATCACCGAAATTTGTTTTTAAAGATGACCAAGGAAGATTTGTGGCAATTGAAATTCAAACACAAGGAGAAAAAATTTTGATAGTAGGAATCTACGCACCAAATGATGGGAAATCTGAATTCTTTAAGAAGTTGCATGAGACCCTGATGGACCATATGGATTACAACATGATTTTGATGGGAGATATGAATGGAGTGGTATCTACATATATGGACAAGGCACAAAGACAGGTAGTCACTAAGGATGGTAGACTACCGAAAACTTTTTTTGACATGACAGACAACTTGGACTTAGTTGACATTTGGAGAATAAGAAACCCCATGGCTAAAGAGGGAACTTTCTTTTCTGAAGCCAAAATGACATGGACAAGAATTGACCAAATTTGGATAACTAGAGGAATGGCACCAAAGACAAGAAAGGTGGAAATCTGCCCGAAAACTTGTTCCGATCACAATGCTGTTAAGATGGAAATGAGACTAACACCAACTGGCTCCTTTAGATGGAAGATGAATGACACCTTATTTAGAGATGAAGAAGTATTTAAGAAGGCCCAAAAAATCTTGAGAGACTATTTTGAGATGAATTTGAGCACTAACGTGGAGAAAAGAGTAATCTGGGACGCAAGTAAAGCAGTTATGAGAGGGTTCTTAATACAACAGAACACAGTAAAGAAAAGAATTCAAAATGAGAAGAAGGATAAGATATTGGACAAAATAAAGGAAAGTGAAAAAAGACTGAGAGTAAACCCAAAATCTCAAGAAATTCTGAGAGAGTTAAAGTTATATCAAGTACAATATATGAAAATGATGAATCAGGAAATAGAATGGAAAATTAAACAAATGAGACAAAAGACATTTGAGTCGGCCAATAAATGTGGTAAATTGTTGGCATGGCAAATGAAAAAGAGACAAAAACTAAATACAATCACGAATTTAGAAGTGGAAGGAAGAAATATACAGAACCCTGCGGAGATTAGAAATTGTTTCCAGAGGTATTTTAAACGATTATATACCCAAGGGCCATTGAAAAAAACAGACTTAGATCAATTTTTGAAAACAAATGGATTACAAAAAATATCTCAAGAAAATAAACTAATTTTGAACTATAAAATAACTGAACAGGAAATAGAAGGTGCCATTCAAAATATGCAATTGGGTAAATCTCCAGGACCAGATGGTTTGACTTCTAGATACTACAGATCTTTGAAAGAATGGTTAATTCAACCTTTGAAAGAGGTCTGCAATGAAATAAAGGAGAGGAAAAGAGCACCAGAGTCGTGGAAAGAAGCATATATTACACTTGTACCGAAAACAGAGACTGAAAAGACACAGCTTAAGAACTACCGCCCTATATCATTATTTAATGTGGATTACAAAATTTTTGCTGACATTTTGGCCAAGAGATTTAAAAAAGTGTTGATGGAAGAGATTCGCAAAGACCAAGCGGGCTTTCTCCCAGGAAGACATCTGTCTGACAATTTGAGGAATATAATTGATATTCTGGAAAAACTAGAAGTGAACATAAACACTAAAGCAGTTTTGATATTTGTGGACGCGGAAAAAGCCTTTGACAACATTTCTTGGAGCTTTATGAAGAAGAACTTACATGGGATGGGGGTAGGCCAAGGTTTTGAGAATGGTATAAGTGCAATTTACTCAGAACAAAAGGCTAAATTAATTGTAAATAATGTTGTGACAGAAGAACTTAAAATTGAAAAAGGGACACGACAAGGTTGCCCAATTTCCCCACTTCTTTTTATTTCGGTCCTGGAGGTTTTGCTGAATATGATTAGAAGGGACCGGTTGGTTAAAGGTATACAGGTCGGAACCAAACAGTACAAACTGAGAGCATTTGCAGATGACTTAGTATTGACGTTACAGGAGCCAGAATCTAGTACCAAAAGGGTTTTAGAACTGATTCAAGAATTTGGTCAAGTGGCAGGATTTAAATTGAACAAGTCAAAAACTAAGGTTTTAGAGAAAAATTTAACACCGATTGAAAGAGAGAGGTTTCAGAATGAGACAGGTTTAACAGTGGTTAAGAAAGTTAAATACCTGGGGATTAACATGACAGCAAAAAATGGGAATTTATTTAAAGACAACTATGAAAAATGTTGGGCTGAAGTGAAAAAAGATTTAGAAATTTGGTCAAATTTGAAGCTTTCACTGCTGGGCCGTATTGCTGCGATAAAAATGAATGTATTGCCTAGAATGTTGTTTTTGTTTCAAACTTTGCAAATTGTGGACAGAATGGACTGTTTCAAGAGGTGGCAGAAAGATATTTCTAGATTTGTCTGGCAGGGCAAGAAGCCCAGAATAAAATTTAAAACACTAACGGATGCAAAGGAAAGAGGTGGATTTGCCCTGCCAGACCTCAAACTTTACTATGAATCAGCAGCTTTTTGCTGGTTGAAAGAATGGCTACTACTTGAAAACACTGACATTTTGGATCTAGAAGGTTTTAACAATGTATTTGGATGGCATGCATATCTATGGTATGATAAGGTCAAAGCACATAAAGCATTTAAAAACCACATTGTCAGGAAAGCGCTGTTTAATGTTTGGATAAGATATAAGGATTTATTAGAAAACAAAACCCCAAGGTGGCTGTCACCAATGAGCCTTGAAAAAGCTCAATATGGAGGTCAAATGGCCGAAATATTGGGAAATTTTGGAACAAGATGGAGATAGACTGAAATTGCAGAGCTTTGAAAAACTAAAAAACAAAGTGCGAGACTGGCTTCATTATTTTCAGATAATGGAGGCATTTAAATTGGACAAGAAAATTGGCTTCCAGGTGGAAAAATCAAAATTAGAAACTGAACTGTTAGAACCCAAAACTAAGAATTTGTCAAGAATGTATAACTTGCTGCTGAAATGGAACACTCAGGATGAAACGGTAAAATCGGCTATGATTAAATGGGCACAAGACGTTGGATATAACATTATGTTCGCTGACTGGGAACTGTCCACTGACAGCTTTCTAGGTCATGTGGCCTGCGTGAATAAACCGCTTCTGGCACAACAGAACACCGTGACGGAAACCAGAGCACACATAAACACCGTTTACCTTCCTGACGCAGCGGTTCCTATTTATCTACTTGCGCTGGTGTGCTTTTGAACTGCTAGGTTGGCAGGAGCTGGGACAAAGCAACGGGAGCTCACCCCGTCGTGCAGATTCAAACCACTCACCTTCTGACTGGCAAGCCCAAGAGGCTCAGTGGTTAAGAATCATAGAATCATAGAATCATAGAGTTGGAAGACCACAGCGCCATCCAAGTACTTGAAGGGGTGTCTTCCTAAGCATCTTCTGACCTGAGCGTTGTGATCAGTGGGAGATACCCTGCACACGATTTCATCAGTTGGAGAGAAAGACATTGACATGAGACAGGACATTCTCTGTGGTGCACCCCTCAACCAAATTATGGAACTGTCTTCAGAGTGAGTATTTCTCACACTCTGGCTATGTTTGGGTGGAACTTCTATAGTCATCGCTTTGTCTTTGGGGAGATATGGGTTGTTAGATTCCCCATAAGAACTTTTATCTGCTGCCATTTTATGATGTTGATTGTCTATGCTTTTTCCATATTGTCATGCAGTTCTATCTTGTTAGCCACCCTGTGCTCCCTTCTGGGAGGAATGGTAGGATATAAGACTGATCAATAATAAAGAAAGAATTAATTCCCATTCCCATCTGAAGCAAAGATGATGTATAATTGAATTTGTTTGCCTTTGAGGTATCACACACATCAACTGGTGTGTGGACAACCTGCTTCAACACAATGCACCCACAACACTTGAGAGTGCTAGGCCTAAGAAAAGAACATCTGGAAGAACTCTGCTTGCTCAGGTCCAGTGTGACATCAAAGCAGATCTGGCAGAGACCTCAAAGGCTGAGGCGAGAACTGTAAACCCAAATAGGCTCAAAGGTATGGACGGCCTCTTGGGAAATGTTCCAAAGGGGATTTCACTTTCTACAATGTTTCCTTGCAAGATACTGTGTGCATTGTCACTTGGGTGGCCAGTTTAGATATAGGCAGCTTGGGTTTGTTAACAAGATGCTAGTAATTCTATGATTTCATATCTATCTATCTATCTATCTATACACACACACACACACACACACACACACACACAGTTCTTTTTTTCTGGGGGGCACATACCCCTAAACATTTTGTGAATCTTTGTACTTTTGTCCATTTACTGTATTTATTTTCCCCGATTTGAACTATAAAATGGTGATTTTCTTGAGACAAAATGAGAGTTTCCCTAAACATTTTTTTTTAGAAAAAAGCAATCTCTCTCTCTCTCTCTCTCTCTCTCTCTCTCTCTCTCTCTCTTTCTCTGTGTGTGTGTGTGTGTAATTTTATCAAATTTTATGTTTTACAATTTAACATATTCATTTAAACAACCTTAAAACATCAATGACTTCCCTTATTCTCTTACCATGGTTCATTTTGCATAACATAAATCCCTGCATATTTTATATCAACTAAACCATTCAGTATTCCATTATTACATCCATCGAAATTTATTTACACTGTTGAATTTATCTAATTCTGTGATTTCTTAAATGGATTTCATCCCGGAGTCTGTGTTGTTATTGTTCTTACAACTTTGATTAATCCTAGGTCATGAAATCAATTTGCCCATGCAGTAAAGTATGTGACCTTCTGTTTCACTGAATCTCACTCTTCTGGAAGTGAAATATGGATCAACGCGGCACTTGTTTTCTTAGAAGCAGTTTCACAGTTGCTTTGAAATTCAGAGCAGCCTCATAAAAACTTGAGATGTTCTTTAAAGACATTGTCCTAATCCTGAAGATAAAGGTAAAGGGACCCCTGACCATTAGGTCCAGTCGTGGCCGACTCTGGGGTTGCGGCACTCATCTCGCTTTATTGGCCGAGGGAGCCGGCATACAGCTTCCGGGTCATGTGGCCATCATGACTAAGCCGCTTCTGGCGAACCAGAGCAGCACACGGAAATGCCGTTTAACTTCCCACCAAAGCAGTACCTATTTATCTACTTGCACTTTGACGTGCTTTCGAACTGCTAGGTTGGCAGGAGCAGGGACCAAGCAACAGGAGCTCACCCCATTGTGGGGATTCGAACTGCCAATCTTCTGATCGGCGAGCCCTAGGCTCTGTGGTTTAACCCACAGCGCCACCCGCATCCTTTACCCTGAAGGTACTTCCCTCTGATTTCTATGCAACATGCATGGCGGCTTTTCTTAAATTGTACTGAAAGATGCTCTCATCATCTATTATATCAACCACCACAGTTTTACTGCAGGCAAAGGAATTTGTAAGACTTGGGAGTTAATGAAAGCTTGCTAAATAGAAATTTTCCTGGCTGGCTTGTCAGTAAAATCTGCAATTTGAAGATGAGAAACGTAAAATTAGAGGGCTCAAAATGTAGCACTCGCAGCCTTTTAAGAGATTGCACCATCTCAGTTCTGCTGTTCTTTTCTGTCAAAGTACAGGATTCACTTTGGGTACAGTCTAGGTTAGGAACTGTTACCATATTTTTACATCCTGGCATTTCCCCCTAACCAACATAGTCAATATGCTTGTTCATTAAAAGTTGTTTATAGTTCATGCCAACCACATTTTCACACAACTAATCCAAGCAATAAAATCACCCTCTACCTTTTATGGCAAATCGATGCCTGTAAATAGTAAATAAAACCAAATCACCTCTCAAAAGAATGCAAGCTCATCCAGCAAATTTAGTTTATCACCCTGGCATCAACTCCTAAAATTAAGCATCTCCTTTATTTCTCAAAAGGCATCTTTAAATTCATCATCCACATGCTTTTCTTTTATGGCATCATTTTCTAATTGCAGCATCATTGTTTGTTTCTTTTCTTTCCTTTTTTAAAAATACACACCATCTAAATGTTTCCGACGATAAGCCAGACTTTTGCTTTAGCTCAAAGTGATCATCTATTAAAGCAAAACAACCACAATAAATTTGTTTCCGGCAGTCCAGGTATATTTATTATATCGGTATGCTCAGAGGAGTCTCTGTACTTCAGGCTGTGCAATCATTTCCATTATAAACACATTGTTTTTCAAAGGTTTACAGCTCAACTATAAAACTTTTGCTCAGGGCTAAATTTTGGTATACACTCTCAGGCTGGCTACAAAGTTTGTATTTTTTATTTTTATTTTTAAAAATCTTTTCGAAAAGCTTTAAAGCTTTTTTCTTAAAGTTAGATGTTTACAAAGAAAGCTGTATCAGAACTTGATGGTTCTCTTTAAAGCCACGGTTGAATATAATTTTGGGGCAGGATACAGTCTTGATGGAAGATTAGAAGGAGAACCTTCCTTTCCAGAAGTCACATTGAAATTTACAAGTATAATAACACTACTACAACTAAGTACGGTATGGCTGTTAACATCTTACCCTGGGAAATGGAATCAGAGCAGTGTGATCGCTGGCCAACAATTAAATGCTTAAGGTTGGGTATTTCAGTCCAGGGTGACATTGCTGTGACATTGCACACGAATACTATCATTGAAATCCTACTCAGTATTGATCCAGAGCAGATTCCAGTGTATAGTTAGCAGAGTAAAAACTTAAACATGTTGCAGGATTTCCAAAAAATAGACCAGAGACTATTATTTCATCCAGCAGAGCTTTACTGCTACTGAAGGGAAATGAGCATAATGGTCATAAATTCAATACATTCAGGTTTGGCACCGTCCATAAGAAATCCAGTTGCTGCAGATTTTACTTAAACTTACAATAACTTATAAGAAGTCTAAACCTAACACTAAGCATACTATGTACAGAACACCAGGCCACAAGGAAAAGAGACAGAAAGAGAAAGTGAAACCAAGGGTCCTTCTAGCTTATACAGTGGTACCTCAGGTTAAGTACTTAATTCGTTCCGGAGGTCCGTTCTTAACCTGAAGCACCACTTTAGCTAATGGGGCTTCCTGCTGCCGCCATGCCGCCGGAGCACGATTTCTGTTCTCATCCTGAAGCAAAGTTCTTAACCTGAAGCACTATTTCTGAGTTAGCGGAGTCTGTAACCTGAAGCGTATGTAATCTGAAGCGTATGTAACCTGAGGTACCACTGTATTTGTAGTCAGCATGACCTTAACAGAAGAGATAAGAGAACCTGTTTAAACCAGCTGTACTCCGCTTCTCCGAAAGTATAACCCAAACACCATGAAGCTTCTTTCACACAGAGAAGCTTCCAGAAGCTTCCAGAACCCTCTTGAATGAATTAGAATAGGAAAGATCAGACCATCAGACCAATACTTTCTGCACTAAGAAATGCAAACTGACAAATACAATGACATGAATGTTTAGATCAGGACAGTCTGAGGACTGACTTTGAACTGTTCCTTTAATTCTGTCACTGCATGAATATTAACGTGTACAAAGGCCTTCTGAGTCCATGCATGCGGCCGAACACCCCCAAAAGCTCCACCCAATTTCTTAGAGAACATAAATCCTAAAAGGAGAACCCTGCGTCCCAAAGATGACTGCTTCTTTCTGTGTCTTCCCATTCAGCAGTCTTTTATTTATTATTGCATGTATCTCTCATATTTTTCTCCAAGCTCAAGGTGGCATACATGGGGGTTGAGGGAAAGGGAAGTAGGGGTACATATCCTCCCTCCACAATTATAATAATTTATAATAATCATAATTTTATTATTTATACCCTGCCCATCTGGCTGGGTTTTCCCAACCACTCTGGGCAGCTTACAGCATATATAAAAATATAATAATATATCAAGCATGAAAAACTTCCCAATACAGAGCTGCCTTCAGATGTCTTCTAAAAGTTGTATAGTTCTTTATTTCCTTGACATTTGATGGGAGGGTGTTCCACAGGGAGGGTGCCACTACTTAGAAGGCCCTCTTCATGGTTCCTTGCAACTTTGCTTCTTGCAGTGAGGGAACCATCAGAAGACCCTCAGAGGAGGACCTCAGTGTCTAGGCTGGATGATGGGAGTGGAGACGCTCCTTCAGGTATACTGGGCCAAGGCCATTTAAGGATTCAAAAGTCAGCACCAACACTTTGAATTGTGCTCGGAAACATACTGGGAGCCAGTGAAGATCCTTCATGCAGTGATTGGCCAACGGCTGATGTTTCTCAGCCTCATTAGGACAGCCCATTAGGGCATATGTTCCTGCCCCACTAAACTCAGTCAGTCTCAAGTTGCCTGCCTTCTTACTTACATCCAGACAGGGACACCGGCTGTCAGCTTCCCCCTCCTTAGTTTCAGGATGGGCCTTGCAGAGCTCAGCAGGATGGGGTCAAAATCTAGAATTAGATGCCTGCCATTGGCTCTGGCTCCATTCCCAACCAGGGCTATGCCATGGTATTGTTGTGAGGATAAAAGATCAGGATAGAATAATGTATACTGCCTTGAAGAAAGGTGTTATATAAATGCAATAAATAAAATGAATACTGGCAAGCTGCGGCTTTCACTTCGCTCTCATCGAGCTGTCTGAAGGACATCACTGATAGAGGGAAATTCAATATTTTGACATTGGGAAATGTAATTTAAGTGACCATTACTGCCATATAGTAGATGCTGAGGAAGTGTGCAACTGAAAGATTGCATTCAGTTTTCTCTTCATACACACACACGTACATTCTTTAATATATAACTGCAGGCTAAAGCAACTAAAGAGCTCTGCATAAATGAGAAAACGGTACTGACTGGAGTGAAGATAATGTCAGGAAGCCTTTAAGTCAACATCACATTTAAAATGCTAGTGTTTACTGTAAGGCGCTCGGTGCTCATGGACTAAGATATTTTTGTGCCCTTCCGTCAGAGAAAGGAAAACACACGCACATGCACACACGCGCGCGCACACACACACACACACACACCCTCCAGGGCAGCTGGAACGTCTTTCCTCCCTCAGATTTCACTCTGGAAGAAAGCAATTCCTTAAAGGGTGACCTTAATCACATGACAGTGATGTACTGTATCATGTTCGCTTGTTTACTTATCTGTTGGAGGGACTGATGGATCAGATAGATGAGCTTGTTTATCATGTTCAGCTCCTTGTCTCGTTGAGTCAGTTAAAGTTTTATCAGATTTAATGTGGGATGTGTTTATCAGGTGATATGGCGTGTTTAATGCAGCCCGCAAGAGATAACAAGGGGGTACTGCTCCGGTAATAATCTGCCAGTATTTCCATTACAATACCCATTTGCCAGGAGTTTATCACTCAGCAACAGCTTCCTGGGTGTCAACCCAACCTGTTGTCGTCATCCCCCCCCTTCTCTGCGTACAAAATGGCTTTTATGTAGGTCTGGCTGTTTTGGATGTGAAGAGGTTTGGCTTAGATCGTAGTGCTTAGATCTGGGAAGCTAACCCGTTGGCTCTGAATGCCTAAGCCTGAAAGAGAGATCTGAGTGATTCAAAAGACTGGACTACTGTTGAAGATTAGTTAGAACAACAGTATGACTTATCTCACTTCCCTCTGAGGACAAAACGATGCTATAATCCATGAGTGGAATATCTATTTCTATATCTTCCTATATACATAAAAATGCAAGGCTATCATCACGCTGCAGCATGTGTGGCTTCTATGCTATATACCAGGAGTGCTTTGTAGTTAGTTAAAGGCATTGAGACGTGTTAGGAGACCCCTAACCCTTATTCCCAACACAAGCCTACAATTTCCAGAGAGGTTTAAGAGGCAACTCCTCTTCCCAGGGAACTATGGGAATTGTAGCCCTGAGAGAGGAATAGGGATCTTCTAACAATTCTCAGCTCCCTTAACAAACTACACTTTCATGGATTATTTGGTAGGACACTGCTTTAAATGTATAGTGTGGATGGACCAACGCAGGGTATGTAGGGTGTGTGATGTGATCCTATGGAGGGGGCAAGAGGGGGCAGAACCTAACAAGGATATATGTTTCAGGAACACCATTGTGCTGTTCTGTGTGGGTAAAAGATAAACTGTAAAGGACCACTGGATGGTTAAGTGCTGTCAAAGGCGACTATGGGGTCTGGCACTCATCTTGCTTTAGGCCAAGGGAGCCAGTGTTTGTCCACAGACAGCTTTCTGGATCATGTGGCCAGCATGACTAAACCACTTCTAGTGCAACGGGACACAGTGATGGAAACCAGAGCACACGGAAACACTGTTTACCTTCCCGCCGCAGTGGTACCTATTTATCTACTCGCGCTGGCATGTTTCCGAACTGCTAGGTTGGCAGGAGCAGGGACAGAGCAACGGGAGCTCACCCCGTTGTGGGGATTCGAACCGCCAACCTTCCGATACACAAGCCCAAGAGACTCAGTGGTTTAGATCACAGTGCTACCCATGTCCCCTGCTGTTCTGTGCATGCTATTCCCCTCTAAACAACCAGCAGGTGCTTATACATGATATTTTTAAAAATAAATAAATAAATCTAGCGTGCATTAATGCATACTCTCACACACAAACATATCCTCATAAGTCCACAGGGTCTAGCCCTCTGCTTGCTCCCATTTGCACTTGTTCCCACATAACATGTACAGGCATGCAGGTCTTGTGCAGAAATCTTAGTTGTCATTTGAAAAACTGAAAAAAACCCAGATATATTTTAGAAGTATCTGGCTTTTGTTGCCTCCTGTGTTTGCTGTTTATCACCCATGTACTGAGTCAAGAGTATCAGTCCCACTACTTATTCTTTAATATCAGGACTCATATCCAGTTGCATTATTGGTTATAGGTTGCCTAGGGTAAGCAAATCTCACAGAGTGTGCATGCATGTATCATTTTCCCGACATGTTCAGTGTGATAATTTTTAACTGCATCTAACTACAGTTTAATTTGTCATACTGCCTGGGTCCCTAATGAAACTTTTGGATTTTAGCCTCACTACTGAGGTAGATAGCTGTATGCATTTCATAAAAGTTTATGAATGTCAAGAGAAAGATGGAAGATCATAAGTTAGATTTGCAACTGAAAATATTTCTCATTTCTGATTATATTATATTGTCACCCCACCTGTTCCTCAGTATTTTCAACTCAGATTTATGTTTTAACTTGGCATGGCCCTTTATCGTGTCTCGGCTGGGTAATATATTGTTTTCATACAGGATTAACTATTATGCTAAAAAAATGCTATAGAGTAGTGTTCCCCCCCAAGATTTATTATAAATAGCTCAAATATATGGTATCTGTTCATCACAAGGACAGCAGTAGCTGTGTCCATGAAATTGGGGGATGCAGCTGGAACAGTTTCAACTTCTGGTGTGAGGATGAACAGAATGCCCTTGAGAGGCCAAGTATATTGGGATGACACAGGTGTTGAATTTAACATTGAGGGATAACTGTTATTGATCATGCTCAATGGCACACAGCCACCTCACAAGGTGGAACTGAACAAGTCATTTGCTCCCATTCTCACATCAGAGAGCAAATTGAAGATCTATCGCTACAGTTCTCCATTGCTGTCTAATACACTATGCAATTAACAACTTCCATTCCCAGCTCACTTTCCTACGAGGCAAGACCGGTTCCCTTAGCTGCCACAGGGATGGGGAGGTTTACTGGAATTGCTCACATGCAAAAGGTGCTTCCTTTTTAATTTTTGGAATTAACATTATTTTCACAATGTTGAGCTTTAAGGAAACTTTCATTCATAGTTCATTATTTTGCATTTAGCTCAGGGGTGGGGATTCTGTGGCCTTCCAGGTGTTGTTGTTAATTAACTAATTAATTAATTAATTAATTAATTAATAATAGTTGGACTACAGCTCCCATCATCCTGACCACTGGGCTTGCTAGCTGGAAGGCCACAGATTTCCATCCCTGTTGCAGAAGTTTGGACCTGCTTAGCTTCAGCAAGGTGGTAGCCCCAGGTGTCTGGCGTCAGAGGATCCAACCCTCCACAGTAGGTTGTCAGGAATGGATAAGACAGGGAAAAGTTCTTACCCAGGGCTGTCTTAAGCATATGTTGCACCAGGGTGCAAAGATCTGCCTGGCGTCCATCCCTGGTTGCCCAGTCCCAGGGACACAGAAAAGTGGAGCCGGCTGACCGCCTCAGCGTCTCGCTGGCTCGGTCGCCCCCAAACTCGTGGCACAGAACCATTCGCAGAAGAGCCTGCCGTGGCGCTCTAACCAATGGGCGGGCTCTTCCCTGGACTCAACTCTTGGGCCCCGAACTCTCAGCCTGGTGCCCCTGAGAGCCTGGCGCCTGGGTGCCCTGCATCCCTAGTGCCTATGGGTAAGACGGCCCTGTTCTTACCAACTGCTTTTTATTCAATATTCACAGAGAGAGGCTTAGAAATGGAATAATGGCATTGCTCCAAGTGAGTCACCACCCTCTCCCTTTCTCCCTCCACGCGTCATTACTATGGGTGCTGAGAAGTGCCCTCTGCCTCTGAGCTCTCTGCTCTCCTACTTTCAATGCTTGCCAGGTTCTGGGAGAGCTGGGGTCTGTAATGTTTTCTAAAGACACTGTGTCCATCAACTGTTGCCCCTCTGGTGCTTCTTCTTCCTCCTCTCCCATTATTTCCCAGCTTTCCCCCTCATCTGCCTCTGAGCTGTGATCTCCCTCAAACTCCTGTTGCAATTCTGAACTGTTTTCTCTGGAAGGGCCAGGCTGGAGAGGTGGTCTCCACCATTCCTCCTCTGCCCGGTCTCTGACACCAGGTGCCTTCAGACCACCCCGTGATTCTTCCATGGAGGAGCAATTCCATCATGTGCAGTCCCTCACCAGTCACGTGTAGCCGGCAGTGGCACAAACCAGAGGCAGATCGATCATCACCATGACCTTAATTTCAAGGTCAGTTGTTTCCTTTGGAAAATAAACCCCAAAGTCATCCGCTAAGCAAAGCCCTGGGCTTGTTAAAAGTCTTCAACTTTTTGAGAAAAGTTCTGTTTTTTCACAGTTAATCTCCATGCTATTTCACACAAAGTTATAAATATTTATTGTGCGAAAAGCACATTAAAAAAATAATAATCTCAGCAAGCATTCACAAATGGTATCCATATGGTATTTCCAATATTTTATGGTAATATTGGAGTTAGTGTGATACTATCGGCAGGAAGTCCAAGGATAGTGGAAGAGAAATAAAAAAAACTGCTATCAAGATTAAGGCTTCATTCCTGTTGTCCTCCCCCAGCCCTTCCACAGAGCTCATGACAAATGTCAATGCTAATCTTACCCTGCTGAGGCAGAAAACACTCCCCTAGACAAACTATAATACAGAAGCTTTTTGCCAGCAAGCGATAAAATGGCTGCCATAGCACATTTTTAAATAAGAGAAGAGAGGGGGTTGATTTCATAATTGATTTTAATGGAATGAAGAGTACCTCTTATATGCCTAGTCATGGAGTGCAGGGAGAGGGTTAATAATTAGAGAAATTTGTCTCTCGTGCCATCAAGCTGTTATTCATTTAGGCTCTTATGGAAATATCCGTCATTACACGGCAAATGTAATGGGGAAAATGTAAATTGGGTTCCTTGGTTATGAAAGGGGGGGCACACACCTTTCCTTCTGAAAAATTAAACTGATGCTGCAACATTATATCTCTGGTAATAGGAATGGTTTCTCCTGAAGGAAGGTCTGTGTAAACAGACATGATTCATTACCCATTACTACAATTTTATTGTCCCCTTTGGGGTGAGTGCTCATAAAACAACTACCTCAAGGAAACATTTTTAATGTATTTAATTTAGGGTAGGGCACTGTTTCCAACCAGAGGGCTGCCTTTGTGGGCAACCTTCCAAAGGCCACGTGCCCAAGGTGAAGAAAGAGGCCTAGGTGGGTACACCAGCTGATGTGACATTTACTTTTCTACCCTTGGCTATATTCCAGACACACAAAAGTCAGAGATTTCTGGCTTGGAGGGTCTGCTGATTTCCATGGGAGGCCACAAATATGTGCTTGAATAACTTAGGAACTAGGAAAGAAAGGGCGTGGAGAACTCTGCGAGGGGGAAATGGCAGTGCCAAAGAATTCTTTGAAGGAAAGAATATGCTTTAAAGTTATAGTGTGGATACAGCCTAAGCTGCTTGGATGACGGATAGGGAGGAGAGTGTGTCTGCATGCATATTGGATATAGGTAGAATTTACATTTGTTGCTTGGCTCATTTTTGTCTCTGACTCCACTCACCACTGGCATGTAATAAACCAGAAAGCTACTCAGAAGGCAACTTAAAAATGGAAAGCGTAATGCTGGCGGTCAACAAAAGAGGTTTAAAGACTCTCTCAAGGCAAATCTTTTTTAAAAAATGTAGTATAAACACTGACAATTGGGAAACACTGGCCTGCAAGCGCTCCAGTTGGAGAACAGGCTTCACCAAAGGTGTCATGGGCTTTGAAGACACTCAATCTCAGGACGAAAGGGAGAAATGTACTAAGAGAAAGGCACGCTTGACAAACCCTCACCATGATCAACTCCCGCCAGGAAACCTGTGACCCTACTGTGGAAGGATGTGTGGGTCCAGAATTGGCCTCCGCGGTTACTTACGGACTCACTGTTAAGACTGTGTTCATGGAAGACAATCTTACTCGGCTATGAGTGATCGCCAAATAAGAAGAGGGGCTGAAAAAGGAGGTTCTTCATTAGGCAGAGTTAGGTAGCCACCAAAGGCAACAAAAGCTACTGAAGAGTTGGAGAATGGCCTGCCTTGTGCTTCCAAAGGTCCTCAGGTGTCATGGAGGAGGCAATGTGGTCCCATTGGGTTGCAAAGGTACATACAGCGTATCTGCTTCTCTGTTGATAAGAGTTCTTTCTACACATCATTCATAATCAATGAGAGACACTGATGTTGTAGACACTATAAAGTTGAGGGAGGAAAGAAGAAGAAGAAGAAGAAGAAGAAGAAGAAGAAGAGTTTGGATTTGATATCCCGTTTTATCACTACCCGAAGGAGTCTCAAAGTGGCTAACATTCTCCTTTCCCTTCCTCCCCCACAACAAACACTCTGTGAGGTGAGTAAGGCTGAGAGACTTCAGAGAAGTGTGACTGGCCCAAGGTCACCCAGCAGCTGCATGTGGAGGAGTGGGGAATCAAACCCCGTTCCCCAGATTACGAGTCCACCGCTCTTAACCACCACACCACACTGGCTCTCTTAAGAGGTGGGGAGAGAGAGAGAGAAGGGCGGAAGTAAACTTTCATTCTTATACATAGTATATGTATAAGGTTTTTGTGTCAGTGTCACATGGGCAGGTTCCATTTCTCTTCACTTATTATTGGTTTTTGATGACAATGAAAGAGATTAGGGGACCCAGAGCATGGTAAAACTAGGTGCGTCTTGTGGTCTGGTGCGTCTTATGGAGCAAGAAATACGGTACTAGCATGGGGACAAACGAAAGAGGACACCTTCATCCAATTTTGCTCCCCTTTATTACATACATAGTCCCATTGCCTGTGTTGAAGTAATATTCACTGCCAGCCCAGCTGCCTCTAAATCTGGAACTGAAGTGTGGAAGGTGGGATGTTATCTTGTTTTTCACCTCAGGCAGCAAAATGTCTCAGGCTGTCCCTGTCTTCCCCTCATTCTGTGTGTGGGATTTGTGTGTATGCTTGTATGTGAGGGGGTTTACTTGCCAAGTAGGGTCAGCCGCCAATCTGGACCCGTCGACACAACAATATAGATTTCATTTAGCCTATTCAACGTGCCGAGTTGAACGAAACAAGGTCAAGCTTCATAAAAAGAGGCAAAGGTAGCAAGTGCTGTTGTGAAGATCAGGATGCCGAAGAATAATGAATTATTCCATCAGAATATCATTTGTTTGCAAGATATCCATTGAAAGTTCATATTTCTCCTGGAGGCTGAAAATGAAAAGTAATGCATTTCCTGACATTTCGCCGTGGAGAGTCACAGCCTATTTTGCTCCAGCTAAATGGAAATATCACAGGAGACATGAATTCACACAGCATAGTGTATTTCATTTACACCAAACTGAAATATTTTTATTATGGCTAGTTGCGTATGCCAGATAAGACACTTGCCATCAGTAACAGGGTGATACAAGAAAGAGCATTAATCACTAACTCATATCCCAGACAATGCAAAGTTTGTTCACATCTTTGCCACTGGGACCCATATAAACCCTTAGCTGACCAATATCCTGTGGCAATGTACACTGCTGAGATGGCCTCCAAAGAAATAATCTGTCCTATACTGAGTCAAACTATTGGCCCATCTAGCTAACTAATATCTACATTGGCCGGCAACCACTCTCCAGGGTTTCAGACTGGCATCTCTCCCACCGCTAGCTGGAGATGCCGGGAACTGAACATGGCATCTTCAGTATGCAGATCAGATGCTCTACCACTGAGTTATGGTCCTACCCCTAAACACCCATTGCTGCCAAACAGGAACCCAAAGGTAGAAACGTCATTTTAGCATCAATGGTGGTGTGAAAGAACTACAGGCAGGGCAGCTTGTGTAGAATCAGGCAGACACCTTGCTGGCGAATAGCAACAAGTGCCCAGTATTGGTTATTGTTGATGTCTTTGCCCAGAACCATGCAGGACACCGCTGGCCATTCACTAGCAATGCACCTGTGTGGTGCTGTGCAAAGCCATGTCTTCATCTTTAGCATCCATGTTCTAGGATACACAGTTGAAGTTCTATATGAGGATCTATTTAATCCAGTGGCATAGCGTGGGTTGCCTGAGCCCAGGGCTGCATGGAGGCTGTGGGAGGAAAGCCGATAGTGTATGCATGCACATTCAACTGCTTAACTGCGTCTAGATCACACAGGAGATCACAGCTGCAGAGATAAGATAAGGGAACTTGTTCCATTGTCTGGAGAGGTCACTTCCTGGTTCACATGGAGAAGCCGTTTTCAACAGAGCCTGGCAATGGAAGTTGAAATTTTGCAACCCCTAACAATTTTGCATCTGGGGCAACTGCCCCTGTGTCCCCTTCCACACCATAGGAACCAACTCCTAGGGACTGAGGTCCCTTTGGCGTGCCAATAAAACATTTGAGGGGGCTGCCCCCTGAAGGTTCATGAGTATTTCCCTTGAAATGATGCGTGCACACCATGTCATGTGATTAATTATTATATTTTATTCCAGTTGGTACCCCTATCCCATGCTATACCACTGATTTAATCACATGAAATGAAGCCAGTTTGGGTCAAATTCTCCAATTCTTTATCCCAGCAGCCTCTTTGCTCAAATCTAGTTTTCGTTAACCAGAACAGAATTATGGAATAAGTGCTGTTTTGCAGAAAATATAATAGTATATCTAGCCCTTGTTTTAGAAGAGCTCATGGTTCCCATGGCCTCCAAACTCAGACCCCATGAGGGTGGAGAACCTATGGTCTTCCAGATACTGATGGACTCCAGCTCTCATTGGTCCCAAGGGGTCTGGGATGATGGGAATTGTAGTTCAACAGTACAGTCGTACCTTGGAAGTCTAACAGAATCCGTTCTGGAAGTCCATTCGACTTCCAAAACATTCAGAAACCAAAGCACGGCTTCTGATTGGCCGCAGAAGCCATGTCAGACCTTCGGCTTCCAAAAATTGTTCACAAACTGGAACACTCACTTCCGGGTTTGAGGCGTTTGGGAGCCAAAACATTTGAGAATGAAGTTGTTTGAAAACCAAGGTACGACTGACTACATGTACTGAAAGCTGGAGCAATGTTGATGAAACTGTTGACATGGTCTCGAGTTGCCCGTGCTCCAATGGTCTCTATCTGTAAAGCTTCCTGCACATTCTGATACAAAGTCTTTGTTGTTGGGAAGATGCATTAGCCTCTAATTCCCTACTGGTAATTCCATAAATAAATAGCCATAAATGTTTCAGCGGCACTATTGAATAAGATGAAGGTGATAGGAAAACTGCAAACTAACAAAATGATTCATTCAGGAGAGTCATTTTGTAAAAGGCAGAATTATAAGCATTTCTGAAGAAGCTGACGTTGTTTATATAAAAGCAAATCTAGAGCGAATAAATTACTGCTACCAGCCTCTGCTGAGCTTCCTTGAATAAGTACGCTGTTTTATAAGTCAATAAGGAAGTACCATCTGCTCTGTTTGAACACCTGCAATCTTGCATTTTAGTCTACAGGTATCTGTGAACTCCTGTCACAATATTTTGTTGTGCTTCCCTGAGTTTTGTCCTGTACCACTTTAAACAAATGAAAGAGAACTTGGCACAATTTGGCATTTAATTCTGATGCCCCGTCCATTTCAAATGCTATTCCATTGTCATGTAAGGCTTTCCACAATATTCAGCTGTCAGTTGCTGATATTCAGCAGAAATAAAACTCTGTTCAGTACACAGAGCTGGGTTCATCTCACCTGGTCTACTAGCGGAAGCCACTGCAAGGATTCCCACGAGCATAATGGGATTTTCGGCCTCTTCCCTGCACCTTTCCAAATCTACTCTGGAGGGTCAGGAGAACCCCTAAAGCAGCATGTGGAAGAGAGGAATAATTGTTCCACCTGGCAAGCAGAAATTCTTACCCTGATGAAAAGACACTATTAGTGTGATGTTGAATTATACCCATGGAGTCTAAGTATTATTAAGGACAACATGCAGTGAAATCCTATATGTGACTTCTCAGAAAGAAACCCAATGATTTCAGTGTGAATTACTCAAAGGACTCAGCTATACAGCTGAAAATAAAATGTTTTAACTTTTAAGTATGTTTTAACTGCAATTTACAATGTGACACTAGATGGCGACGGTCAGCCTTAAGGAAAATTCAATGTATTTTTTTTTCAGAACGTATTTTATATGCATGTAGATTCCACCAAAGTTAAATTTGTGTAAGCTAAATTTACAGAGGCTGAAGCTCTTTAGTATTTGATCGGGGCCTGCAGCAACAACAATACAGTGGTACCTCGGGTTACATATGCTTTAGGTTACATACGCTTCAGGTTTCAGACTCCACTAACCCAGAAATATTACCTCGGGATAAGAACTTTGCTTCAGGATGAGAACAGAAATTGTGCTCCAGCGGCGTGGTGGCAGTGGGAGGCCTCATTAGCTAAAGTGATGCTTCAGGTTAAGAACAGTTTCAGGTTCATAACAGACCTCCGGAACGAATTAAGTACTTAACCCGAGGTACTACTGTATTCATCTTGTACCTGGCTCTGTAGTGTTTGGAAGCAACCTGATCAATTTTGGACCCATGCTGTGTTGTTATGATCCAACATAGGTGGTGGCAAACCCCCCAAGTGTCCCTATTTTCCAGGGACAGTCCCAGATTTACAGAAGCCATCCCAGTTTCTGATTGCAGAATGTCCAGCTTTTCCTTAGGATGTCACTATTTTCATCGGAGAAATGTTGAAGTGTATGGAGTTATGATCGTTTAGACGTGTCTGACTCTTCATGACCCCATGGATCAGAGCATGCCAGGCACTCCTGTCTTCCACTGCCTCCCACAGTTTGGTCAAACTCATGTTAGTAGCTTTCAGAACACTGTCCAACCATCTCATCCTCTGTCCTCCCCTTCTCCTTGTGCCCTCCATCTTTCCCAACATCAGGGTCCTTTCCAGGGAGTCTTCTCTTTTCATGAGGTGGCCAAAGTATTGGAGCCTCAGCTTCAGAATCTGTCCTTCCAGTGAGCATTCAGGGCTGATTTCCTTCAGAATGGATAGGTTTGATCTTCTTGCAGTTCATGGGACTCTCAAGAATCTCCCCCCCCCCCCCAATTCAAAAGCATCAATGATGCTTTTGTTGTTATATAGGGCGCCCCGTTTTTCATTGGATAAATGTTGGAGGGGATCTGGTGGTGGAGGAACTGAAAGTCATCCTGGGTGAAGCTGATTATCTGGATCCACTTCAGCTTTGGTTTAGGCACAGCTTCAGAGCGATATGTCATTTCCACCTTTTTCTACAGCAGGGACGGGGAACTCTTTTCAGCTGGAGGGCCACATTCATTTTCTGGGCAATGTTCCAAGGGCCATATTCCAGTAGAGACGTAAATGGATGGCATGGCTGGAGAGAGGATGGGGCTTGGGAAGAATCCTGAAGACCAGATAAAAATACTTGGAAGGCTGCATTTTACTCACAGGTCTGAGGTTCCCCATCCTATTTTACTGCACGTGTATAACAGGCACTTGCGTGTCGAGGTCCCCAGGGCCACCCCAATAACTCACACATCACACAGAATTTTGTTTAAGGTTTTTGGCATAATTTTGGCCACAACTTTATTAAAATACAAAAATGTGAGTGGTTGCTTAGGCATTGGTTGCGACTATCTGCCCCCACCATGGGGGACAGACTGACATTCCGCACGCCTGCTAAAGTCAGAAAAGGGGAATACACTTGGAGGTAGCGACGGAGCAGGGAACCTGCCCTCAGCCCTCCCCAAATGCAACCAGGAGCTCATTGCTATGGCCCGAGCCCCCTTGTCAGAGTGGACAAGCAATAGTTAGCCCCTGATTCCTTTAACAGAATCCCTTGCAGCAGCAGCATTAGAGGGGCAGGCACAGCCAATCCATGCCCCTCAACCAACCAAACCATAAACCAATGTCTAACCGCCACCTTACAAGTTGTGACGATTTGCTACGCAGTAGGCAAAAACCAAATGGCCCCAGCCAATCAGCCAGATGAACAAGATTCCTACCGGGCCCCTGCCCCAAAAGCAGACGACCCCATGACAGGCATAGCAGGTCAAAGCGAACAACCCTAATTCTAGGGAGGGGGGGACGGGCAATCCGATGCACGGGTGAAAAGAGGAAGCCCTAGCCTCGTGCAAGGAGTTTTAGCATTCCTGGCTGTCAATCAACAAATGGCAACATTAACTTCTTCCCAACAACAAGGGAAGCCCCAGTCGCATCAGTGGCCAACAATCAATTAGCCCCACCGCAACACGTGCTCTCCATGAAGGAGAACACGCTTTGTCATTTCTCTACAGAAAGGTGAACACACAGAAACATTCTCTTCCTTATCCATACCCAGAGTAGCTACTGTCATCTTCTTTAGTTCAAGACTATCACACATAATCTTCATGAAACCTAGCAGTGCTATTTCTTACCATAGTGTTGTGACATCCCATTACGTTGGCAGAACAAATGGTATTTTCTGTGCTTACGAGTATTTTTAATACCAACACAATGCATTTTGCTAAAGCGCCTCGCATAATCTTCTTAACCATCCCAACTGAAGCCTGTCCCAGCTGGCTGTTAGTAGATTATATAATAATCGAGTAAGGCTACGTGCATAATTTGTTTAATTTGCATGTCAAGATCAAAGGGGGAAAATGTTGTTAACAGCATAACACTGGATTTATTGAATGGTAGGATTGTGTTGCTGAACATTTACCTATTGGGCAATGTGGGCAACTTCCCACCCTACATTTATCTATACAGTGGTACCTCGGGTTACAAATGCTTTGGGTTACAAATGCTTCAGGTTACAAACTCTGCTAACCCAGAAGTAGTACCTTGGGTTAAGAACTTTACCTCAGGATGAGAACAGAAATCACGCGCTGGTGATGTGGCGGCAGCGGAAGGCCCCATTAGCTAAAGTGGAGCTTCAGGTTAAGAACAGTTTCAGGTTAAGAACAGACCTCCGAAATGAATTAAGTTCTTAACCAGAGGTACCACTGTACAGTGGTACCTCGGGTTACATACGCTTCAGGTTACATATGCTTCAGGTTACAGACTCCGCTAACGCAGAAATAGTAACTCGGGTTAAGAACTTTGCTTCAGGATGAGAACAGAAATTGTGCTCTGGTGGCGTGGTGGCAGTAGGAGGCCCCATTAGCTAAAGTGGTGCTTCAGGGTAAGAACAGTTTCAGGACCTCCACAATGAATTAAGTTCTTAACCAGAGGTACCACTCTAATTCCGTTTTGTCTACCCTGATCCCCTATTACCGTCACAGAGTTCCCTGAATTAGTAACAAGGAATGGGCTGGTTCTCATGACATGATTAAACCAAACTATGGTTTATTGAGAGTACAATAATCTGTGGGCTCACAGAGAATAGCTCACCTCTTCTTCTCTCCTCTTCCTAGTCCTTTTTATTGTTGCTCTGAGCTAAGCCAGGGTTCAGCTTAGTAGGTTATATTATGAACAAGGACTTAATGGCTTTACACAAGATGTAGCCTAGAACAAACCTTGGTTAAAGCTCATAGCCAGTGTGAAGGGAACTTAACTACAGCTTCTGATTCAGGCAAATGCTAAGCCAATCATTGTGGTGACCTATGGCTTTAAACAGTAATGTTACATTCATTCATTCATTCATTCATTCATTCATTCATTCACACCTTGGCTTAGCTCAGAGTACCAAAGCAGGGTGGGTGGGTGGGTGGAAACTGGGGAAGATCTATGAGCTATGAGCAGCTAAAAGGCAGCTATGAGTTTCTCTCCAGGATCCCACAGTTTTACATCGTCTTGATCAGAGCTTTGTTTTCAGCCGGAGCTCACCGGAGCTCAGTTCCGGCACCAGTTAGGTGAGTGCCATGATAAGAGGAACAAGGAAGGCATTCATGGTGAGTCCCGGCACCTCTTTTTCTAGAAAAATAGCCCTGGCCTTGATAAGCCTTAGTGCAGCTTATCAAGTTGTGTAAACTAAGTCAATGTGTAATGTAGGTCAAGGTTTGCAAAATTACTAAATGAAATATTTAGTGGAGGAGTGGTAACCAACAGTCCAGTGAGCTTGAATAGTTATCACGTCATACTGCAACATTTTGTTGTATACCCCCCCCCCCCATATTCTGTATATGCATATATTTAAAAACCTCCTCTGCTGCTTATCTTTGTGTGTCTGTCTTCCTTCCTGGAAATTATAGTGCCAATTACTGAGAAATTACTGAGAAAATTACCATTACATTGGTAACTCGGGTTAAGTACTTAATTCATTCTGGAAGTCCGTTCTTAACCTGAAGCTGTTCTTAACCTGAAGCACCACTTTAGCTAATGGGGCCTCCTGCTGCTGCTGCGCCGCTGGGGCACGATTTTTGTTCTCATCCTGAAGCAAAGTTCTTAACCCGAGGTACTATTTCTGGGTTAGCAGAGTCTGTAACCTGAAGTGTATGTAACCTGAAGTGTATATAACCCGAGGTACCACTGTACTGAGAAAAAGGAAAAAATATGAAGGAATTAATTTAATTATTTCCCCACCCGTGAATGTAAATTTGAGATAAGACAAAAGAAAACCAGATGTGTATGTTGGACCAGATATTGTATGAGGAAAAGAACACATATGCAGTTTAGCCAGAACTCCACTGTAGTTTTTTGTTTCTTGATCATGCGGCAGCTGTCCTAGATTCAGAGTTTTAAAATGTTCTATATTCCATGCGGCTTATAAATAAAACAATAAAATATAAAGCAAAATACATCATTGAAGAACAATAGAATGAGGATGGTGAGAACATAAATCAGCTCGGTTACAAATTGAAAGTTAAAAGATATGTGAATAAGAATGGTCCTTCTCTTTCAACCTCTGTTCCTTTACTTTTTTCCTGTAACTGACCTGAGGGATCTTTACCAGGGATGGAGAAATATATCAATTTTAGTATCTCCCAGCTACTTATTTCTCCATTCTTAAGTTCAGTTCCCCATATTTCCACGTCAGTCTGAGTTTTTTAAAAAATAACAACAGCATATTTTCATGAAAATTGACAATTTTAGTGAAAATTTCTCCTGATATACATATTTTTGTATGCCATTTCCCCCTATGAGCTACTGAAAGCTATCAGGAAGAGACTTGGATCAGTGGTCATCATAATGTGTTTCTATGTCCTCTTCTGGCATTCAAGTCTCCCATGTGATTAGAACTATGTGAAATAATAATAATAATAATAATAATAATAATAATAATAATATACCCTGCCCATCTGCGTCTGGTTGGGTTTCCCCAGTCACTCTGGATGGCTCCCAACAGACTATTAAAAACACGATCAAACATCAAATGTTAAAAACTTCCCTAAAACAGGCTGCCTTCAGATGTCTTCTAAAAGAGTGGGGACAAACTCTGTCCCTGTCAGTTGTCTTCAAGGAAGACATTGACTCTACTTGTTTAGAGATTTGGAAGATCAGGGTTCTAAACTACACAGGAAGCATTCAGGGAGAAAGAAGTCTCAGGTTATCACCCCCAACTCACGGAGGCTGATGGGGACAGCACCCAGTGGGTGTTGGGAACCTAGTCATGCCATTTGTATTTTAGCTGATTGCACGAGAGATTAGAATACTTGGATCGGACTCAAGTAACATCCAGTTTGGCTCAGCATAAGGTAAAGGACCAGGACCCCTGGATGGTTAAGTCCAGTCAAAGGCAACTATGGCGTTACGGCACTCATCTCGCTTAAGACTGAGGGAGCTGGCATTTGTCCACAGACAGCTTTCCGGGTCATGTGGCCAGCATGTCTAAACCGCTTCTGGAGCAGTGGGACACCGTGATGGAAGCCAGAGCACACAGAAATCCCGCCACAGCGATACCTATTTATCTACTTGCAGTGGCATGCTTTCGAACTGCTAAGTTAGCAGAGGCTGGGACAGAGCAACAGGAGCTCATTCCGTTGCAGGGATTTGAACCGCCAACCTTCTGATCCGCAAGTGCAAGAAGCTCAGTGGCTTAGACCACAGCGCCACCCGCGTCCCTCTTGGCTCAGCATAGAAACACGTCAGATGGGAGAAGGGAGGTGATGTCTACATTGCTGGCTCTAGGTGCCTATTCTTCACTTTGAAACAATATATAGGTGACTACAGATAAGACAACACCTTACAGTTCCCTAAACCGGATTTTTGTTTTCAACTCAGCTCTGTCCTTTTTTTATTTTTGAGATTACTATTCCAGGATACCGATTGTGTAGTATGACTAATATATTTGGAATTTTCACTATCCCTGTTCTGAAATGAAATCCAATCATTCTCTCAGAATCAAACTCAGATATTAAAGATATTATGTATATTAAAGGAACTTTAATAAGCATTTATATCAGGAGAGTCTCAGACATGCCTGAATTCAAAGCTGTAATTCTTATATGAACTTGTTATTTTTAAAATTTTATGAGCCATTGGTTTCCCTTCAAGAGTTGCTAAAGATCAATAGGTTTCTAGTAGAGCATTTATTTTATTACTCTTAACGACATTTCCTCTTTGTACCGTGCTGCTTTGTTTCCAGGGCTTGCGTATATGAAGTATATAAAAATTTAAAGTAGCACTCTGTCTTCTGGTGCCTTTCCATCCTTATTTAAAAAATGGGACATAAGCTAAAATGAAATCAAATGTATCATTAAACAGTAACATTAAAATGTCATCTACTGTTTGGAGCAGATGGGTCATAACTTATTTCATCATAACTTTCTTCAAGAAAACTTTTTTTTTTTTGTCTATACAACTTGGATAGTCTTTCTTGGCTTTCATTACTAAGTTGCTTTCCATAATGTTAACATAGGGGACATCAGGCATGGAGATGGATGTGTGCGCAGTCAATTCACACACCTTATGTGAACTAGCACAACTCAGTCACATTCAGAATTTCCATGTTTACCAATGTCAAAATCAGCCCCTGCAACCAGCATTTAAAAGAACTGGAAATGTGAAAAATGTCCTAGTCCACAAATTGTTATCCCATGCTTTGTTCTGTGTATATAATGGAATGAAAAATTGCACAAAAATGGGTAGAATGTTAGCAAATGGGATCCTCTTTAATGAAAGTCCTGGTTGTGCATGGGCCCACAGGACACCCCCACCTGGTGAGTTAAGTTACAGGTGTGGCCCAAGCCTAACAGTCAGGTCCCGGGATCGTGCCAGGCTGTTTGGGCCAATCGCGAGGGTCGGCGGACTCCCGAGGCCTACAAAAGCGGCAGCATGATGTAAATGGGGGCACTTGCTTCACACTGCTGAACACCCACCCTCCCTAATTTTAGGTGTTGCTACTTTGGCCTTGCTTTGGTTTGGGTCACCTGTTTTGGACCAGGGGCTGGGTAGGAATATGGCAGATTGGCACCAGCCACTTGGTTTTCGCCTACCCCCTTAGCAATCATCACAACTTTGTAAGGTTTGGCGGTTAGACATTGGCTTATTGAAATGTGTGGGAGGGGAGGGGTGGCCATCACCTGCCCCTCCAGGAATAGGGTATTCCAGTAAAGGAATCAGGGGGGTCCTGGATTTTGTCCAAAGTCCGTTTGAGGGGCTAGGGCCATGCCAGGACCAGAGGAACCCGGGGTGAGCTTTGGTTGGTCTTCATTGATGTTGCTCCCTCGTTTGGTGTTTACCCTTTTAGACTACCAGCCAGAGAGGCAGGAGTCAGTTATAGTCTGTTGCCAATGCCTAAGCCAATACCACTCACTTTGATGTAATCAATGAAGTTGTTGCCTAAATTTTGCCCAAAAACTTAAACTAAAATTATGTGTCTGTGTCAAGTTATTTACAGGGGAAGGGCTTGGGGGTCTCGTAGAGCAAACAAAATTTGGCTAAATATGGAATCGGCTTAGCATTTACATGCTTTTTCTTCTTTTTTTGGCAGGTATTGGGGAAAAGCTGACACATTCCTAAGAACTCTTTTGAGCTTCAAAAGTTAGCAGATGTGTTCAGGTGGTGTGATGCACCTAGACCATATCATATTGTTCCCTGGGAATTGTAGTTCCTGGTACCAGTCATGATGGATAGCTGTTAAAATAACAGGGAGCAAAAGAGCGTTTTTAGATCTGGATGGTGGATAGGAGCCACATAAAAATTTGGAAGTAATAAAGAAGAATGACTCAAATAGAGAGAAGATACATACCAATGTTACAAAGACAGATTATATGGTCTGGTCATGATGTTCACAGTAAACAATGAGAGTGACTGAATTTGTATCCACCACCCATGTGCTAGGGGCTTCTAGATTTCACGGTCCTGCCCTCATTACCATTTGCCGATCGTCATGGGACTTTTGGGGTTTGGGTTTGGGATGGGTTTTTGGAAGACACCTGTGCATGAATTTGTGTTATGTGTGTACAGTAGATCAGTGCACACTGACCAAGGCATAGTCTTCACAGTAAGGCTCTATTTCGATGGCATGAGTATCACGACGACTGGTAGATTATTATCTGCTGCAGCCTTCACAGCCATTGTAACACACCACTTGTTACCTTCCGTCTGTTCTGCCGTTGAGGACTTCTTGGATCATTCTTTGTCTAGCTCCTCCCCTTTGACCTTACCACCTTGGGTGACCCTGCTGGGAGTACGAGACTCCCAATGGCTTTGCTCACAAGGGTCAAAGGAATGTGCAAGCCCTGTGGAGATGGCAGTACCGAATCAGTGGTGCATGCTGCACTCTTTATAAAGACTTGAGGAATGAGATTATGACCCCTCTCTTATTGTCCATTCCAGGTTGCCCAACCACTGCCACAGTGTCCTTTCTCCTGGCAGATCAAGGGGAGCAGATGACAGCAAGGTTGCAAGGTTTTTAGCTGAGGCAATCAGAATAAGGTCCACTATTTGACTGCTGATTTAGGATCCTAAAGTGTGTTTTATATAATCAACTTTTTACTTCTGTTCTTTGTATATTGCATTGTTGTTTTGTTGCTATGGCCGATGGTTGATGCAAATAAAGATTCATTCAATTCAATTCAATGTGCAAGCCCACTCACCATGACAAGGTGATGATCCAGCGAGTGAGAATGAGATTAAGAAGTATACTTCAACAACAACAACCCCTTCTCCACATCAGTCTACAAGCAGCCTGGCTGGTTTGAATGTGGACAAAACACATGTATGACCAAACTTCTTTAACTTTCTGAAATGTAGAACGGCTCTTGGCGGAAATGACTCACAATTCAGCCAACCTTTACAAACCGGATAAATTTGTATTCTGTACTGTTAAAATCTCCAGCATGCACATTTTCTATTAATGGGCTAGGAACCAGTTATCAGTTTGCTAGCTTAGACAGCAGCTGAATTTTCACTGAAGTGGTAAAGCTATATCTGGGTTTTACCATTTCAGACTACAGCTGGGGACTCACATGACTGAATAATCCCCCATAAAAAATAAAAAAAAGAAATCCTTGCAAACTTGGTGTTGGGAATAAGACCAGGCCAGAATTTCCCCCCTTTATTAGGAGTGGATGAATATCAATTTCAGTTTCTCTTGGTTTCTCAGTTTTCCACTCTTCCATTCCATTTGCCACATTTCCACATTGGTTTGTATTTTTTCAGGGAAGTTTTTAATATATGACATTTTAGTGTATTTTTCATCTTTGTTGGAAGCCGCCCAGAGTGGCTGGGGAAACCCAGCCAGATGGGCGGGGTACAAATAATAAATTATTATTATTATTATTATTATTATTATTATTATTATTAAGATCTTTTATCATTGCACTGCACATTTCTCCTTAAATATACATTTTTGTACACATTTTGGCAAATATGCACTTTTTTCAAGCAATTTTATTTAAGATGATGCAAGCTTTCATTTGAAACATGCATATTTGTAAGCTTTTTTGGGGGGGGGGGTGTGCTGGAGAACCACATCGCAAAATTCAGAGAACGAAAACTGTTTTGGTTCACGTATGGTTTCACAAAGTACTAATTTGGTAGGTTTCATTAAAAGGTGAATGGAACCTAATTCCTTCCCTATCCCAACCCTTGATGTCTAGTGTGTGAGATCCTTCAGACATGTGAACCCCTACCTGCAATCTAATGCAGTGGTGCCTGGTGCCCATTGGGAATGGTAGGGCTGGAGGCAGGGAAGCCAACCCTACAAGGTGAGGGTAACCAATGAATCTCAAACCCTTGGTGAGTTAGGGATTTCCCCACAGGTTCCAGTGGGTTGAGTGGACAAGACCAATAGTGGGTCCAACCATCAAGAAGGCAGTTTCTGCATGTTGTGTACAGGGATGTACGAAGTGGGGGGCGGAGGGGGTGGCGTGCCCTGGGTGCCACTCGGGGGGGGGGGGTTGACAAGATGGCCCCTGCCTCCCCCAGCTGTAGAATGGCTGAGGGCGTCCGGCGTCTGTAAGGGTTGCTGCTCTTGCATGCCATCCATAAGGGTGTTTGTATGGGCTGCCTCTCACACGGCAACCGTAGGGGCTGCCGCTCTCACACGCCATCCATATGGGCATCTGTATGGGCTGCCTCTCACCCGAAGACTGTACAGGCTGCCGCGCGTGCACACTCTGTATGGGAAGCCACTTGCGCGGCAGCCTGTACAGTCGCAGTGCAAGCGGCAGCCCGTACAGACATCTTGCAAGCGGCAGTCCATACGGCCACCGCGCGCGAGCGGCAGCCCGTACAGAGTGCTTATGTGCGGCATCCTGTACGGTTGCTGCACGTGCGCAGTCTGTACAGGATGCCACACATGTGCAGTCCATACAGGCTACCCCGCCCCTGGTGCTGGAGAGGGTTCCTCCGCCACTGGTTGTGTAGAGGGAAGTGAGGGGCCAATGGGGCTTGTCAACTTGGGAAGGTAGCACTTCTAGAAGAAGGAAAACTCTGATCCCAAACCTCTACTGCTTTGTGGGCTATCTTCAGGAGAAGAAAAGGCTGAGGAGTTAACTCTACACAAATCCAGAGTGAAGTCCCTAAGACAGTTGGATGGCACTTTGCATGCCTCCTTCTGGAGACTCCCGCAGCCAAGCTGGTGCCAAACATATTGCTCTGCTTTCCTTTGGACCACATCAGCAAGGCTGAGAGAGGGTTCTTGTCGTCTGGGCAGCCCAGGACCTCCAAACATACTGCCCAGCCTTGCATCCCAGGAAGGTCACTTTGGTGCCGCTAGTGCAGTGTTTTGACTTTCCCCCCAGAGGCGCACTCCAATGTCTCTTGAGACAGATGGGTGCCAACAATCTGTATTGTGAAGTGGTTTTTAAAAACAATGTAAGCACCTTACATTATATCCATGCTTGGAAGAAAAGGAAAACTTTTTGCCTCCAGTTTGAGAAATGCTACAATCACATTGTTTATGCCCTTGTGTGATCCAAATGGATTTATTTCTGTTTATGTGTTACAGAGCAATATAGGATGAACTTTTGTTTGAACTTGAACAGATCAAAGAACCAACTAATCGATAAGAGTCTGATTAGTAAGAGTGACAAACTAAACAGTGATAATCCACCCAAATCCTTTTAGTCTTTTAAGATGTATGCAAACACGTCTCCAAGCAAACTCCTAATCTTAACCTTTTCATTTCCTTTGCCTTTGTAGTGGTTGCTGTTTCTTGCTATTTTATTTATTGCTACCTGGTGAGTGACAATTCAAAGTTGCTTTCCCTCTATTGCAGTTATATCTGTTATAATGCTACTACAGTTACGAAATTAATTCGTTCCGGAGGTCCGTTCTTAACCTGAAACCGTTCTTAACCTGAGGTACCATTTTAGCTCATGGGCCTCCCACTGCCACTGTGCTGCTGCCGTGCGATTTCTGTTCTCATCCTGAGGTAAAGTTCTTCACCCAAGGTACTACTTCCAGGTTATAACCTGAAGTGTTTGTAACCCAACGTGTTTGTAACCTGAGATACCGTATTTTTTGCTCTATAAGACTCACTTTCCCCCTCCTATAAAGTAAGGGGAAATGTGTGTGCGTCTTATGGAGCGAATGCAGGCTGCGCAGCTATCCCAGAAGCCAGAACAGCAAGAAGGATCGCTGCTTTCACTGCGCAGCGATCCCTCTTGCTGTTCTGGCATCTGAGATTCAGAATATTTTTTTTCTTGTTTTCCTCCTCCAAAAAGTAGGTGCATCTTGTGGTCTGGTGCGTCTTATAGAGTGAAAAATACGGTACCACTGTAATGCTACTAGTAATAACACACACATATAGAGACCTATATAGACCTATACTTCTAGTCTGGAAATTAATTGGCAGCCAGCGCAGTCAGGCCAGGATTGTAACATGCTCAAACTGTCTTGCTCCGGTGAACAACATGGCTGCTGAATTCTGCACCAGCTGGAGTTTCCAAACCATCCTCAGAGGCAGCCCCATGTATAAGTGTGGTATGTCTGCTGCCCACACTTGTTGCTGTAGTTCATGTTGAGAAAACTGACAGGTTTACAGACATCTGGGACATTATTATAGAATATTCTTTCTTCCTTTATCACAATGTTCCTTTATCCCAACTTTCCTCCAAGGATCTCGAGGTGGCATACTTGGTTCATGTGACCTAAATATCACCATTTGATAAGCAGCCCAGGGCATTTTGCCATGACCCCTCCCCTGTTGTGACTCCCCCCTGACCCCACCAATGACTCTGTTGACGCCACCAATGGCAATGAGAAAAAAGGAGGGCGAAAAGGAGGCCAGGCAGGAGAGGAGTTGGCGGTGATGGAAGCAGAGGGCTGTGAGTGACACACTCATGTGCCTGGATCTGCTGCCCTTCCCAGCTGTCTCAGACCTGCCACCCTGAGGCAACTGCCTCACTGAGCTTCCTGGGTGAGTCAGCCCTGGTGTGTGTGAAGAGAGGGGGGAAGAGTGGGAAATGAAGATGGCAGTGCTGCCATCACAAAGAGGATGATGGAGAGGGTGCTCCATGGTGGTGGGCCATTGGCTAGACTTTGTCAAAAGCCCTCTCAAATATGGCAGCTGACCTGATTTAAATGATGCATTCGAGTGAAAATGGTACCAATCTTATTATGCATTCATGTGTAAGGTAAAAGGTAAAGGACCCCTGGATGGTTAAAGGCGACTATGGGGTTGTGGCACTCATCTTGCTTTCAGGCCGAGGGAGCCGCTGTTTGTCCATAGACAGCTTTCCGGGTTATGTGGCCAGCAGGACTAAACTGCTTCTGGTGCAACGGAACACTGTGACAGAAACCAGAGCACACAGAAACAACGTTTACCTTCCCACCGCAGCAGTACCTATTTATCTACTTGCACTGGTGTGCTTTCAAACTGCTAGGTTGGCAGGAGTTAGGACAGAGCAACAAGAGCTTAGTCTGTCACGGGGATTTGAACCACCGACCTTGTGATCTTCAAGCCCAAGAGGCTCAGTGGTTTAGACCACAGCTCCACGCGCATCTCTATACATGTGTAACAGAAAATGTTAAACCAGGCTTCCTCAAACTCAGCCCTCCAGATGTTTTGAGACTACAATTTCCATCATCCCTGACCACTGGTCCTTCTAACTAGGGATCATGGGAGTTGTAGGCCAAAAACATCTGGAGGGCTGAGTTTGAGGAAGCCTGTGTTAAACTATATGCTTAGGGCATTTTCTGTTCAATGGAATAGACACCTTACAGATTTGCAAGTCAAAAGTAGGTAGCATTTAGGGTTGTAAGCAGAAGACAATCTGAACCCCTATGTTGGATGCCACCACATCATAACCATGCCAAGAAATGCGATGACACTTTATTGCTAAAAATAAAATAAAAAATAATCAAGTATAATTATATCCAACAAACAACACTTCCATCCTAAAATGCTTTCCAGAGCAGCTAACAATTAAAACTCTTAGTTTTAAACAACAAATCCTCTAACAATATTTACAAACATGAACACAGCAGAGCCTTAGCGGGAGTGACAGCTGTTAAAACCACTTAAAAATCATGCCAATTATGTCCATAATACATTAGGATGCCAGCGCATGTGCTAGAACAGTGGTGTAAGATCAACACAGTGTCACCTCCTCTCAAATATATTTGTCCCTTTGTCATCCCAAAGGGAAAGCAGACCAGTACTGAAAATAGATACTGAACTTGTTCAACAACATTCACGCTAACAAGTATTTTAAAGCTACCTTCAGCTGCCACAAATTAACAAAAAAATTAAGAGCTTGTTGGATGAAGCCAATGACTCATCTAGCCCAGCATGCTGTTCTCAAGGCATCCTGTTCTCCAACACTCCTCAGATGAAAATAGGGACATTGCTCCCTCCCTCCAACTGACCCTTCTTGACCCCCCATTTTTTTGCATTCCCCTGCATAGCATTTCCTATCAGAAAAAGGGCAAGTGCCACCACCATCACAACAATACGACACAGCATACACTATCCTGAGAAAACCTTTTATTTTATTCTTTGGTAGATTTACAAAAAGCAAAACACACGCCAATGAATAAATTTTAGACAGGGGCAAAGATTCAGCACAGATGCACAAAGCATCAAAAATAAAAAAATCCATCTCTGGCCCAGAGATGGAAAGAAGATAAAGTTCCTACCAGAGAATAATGGCAGATGAAGTTGATGGACTATGCTGAAATGGCTAAAATGATCGGAAGAATCAGAGATCAGGAAGACCAAATTTTTAATAAGGAATGGGGAAAATTTATAGCTTATCTTAAAGACCATTGTAAACAGTTAAAATCGTTAGTAGGATTGGAATATCACTTGTAGCTTAATGGTGAATTTTGGACACAATGGTTGATGTAAAAGATTTGGATTATCATAAAAGATGCAGGAGGAAATCATTAATAGAAGAAGAAGAGGAGGAGTTTGGACTCAATATCCTGTCTTTCACTCCCCTTAAGGAGTCTCAAAGTGGATACATTCTCCTTTCCCTTCCTCCCTCACAACAAACACTCTGTGAGGTGAATGAGGCTGAGAGACTTTAGAGAAGTGTGACTAGCCCAAGGTCACCCAGCAGCTGCATGTGGAGCAGCGGGGAAGCGAACCTGGTTCACCAGATTACGAGTCCACCACTCTTAACCACTACACCACACTGGCTCCCCACAAAGAGGAGGCTGGAAGTCCAGGAGATTCTTTGGAATCTTGTCTTGATTTATGTTTGATATATCTCTGTAAATTTTTAATTTGAAAAACTAATGATGACAACAACAACTTGTGCTCTGCTCCCCCTTTCTTCCCACTCAGGGAGGCCCTGCCCTCTGCCTGCCCTTCAGAGCTGGTGCATCACACATGGTTGATCCTTGGTGGTGGCAGCCTCTCCTCCTCCTCATCCGCTCTCCCGCAGCAGTTATGAGCTGCCCAAGGGAGGAAGATGGCAGCAGCAGCCATTCAGAGGCAAGGGGATGCTCCTTCACATCTGTAGCCTCCAGCTTCATCCTCCCCTGCCCCGAGCTAAATGGCAGGGGGGAATAGGGACATTCTGGGATGAAATCAGAAGCTGGGGTGTGGCTTTTGTAATTCCAGGACTGCCCCTGGAAAATCGGGACACTTGGAGGGTATGCCACAGTGGCCAACCAGACTCCTGTGGGAAACCTGCAGTTGTGTTGCCTGACATAAACGTTTAGAGAAACTCTTATGTGCTAAAACTGAAGAATTTGGAGCAAATGATTCAGCAAAGGAAACACAGCCCAGAATAACTAAGGAGATAGTACAAGAATACTTGGCTAGTTTAGATGTATTCAAGTCTCCAGGGCCAGATGAACTGCATCCAAGAGTATTAAAAGAACTGGCAGATGTGATCTCAGAACCACTGGCAGTCATCTTTGAGAATTCCTGGAGAACAGGCGAAGTCCCGGCAGACTGGAGGAGGGCAAATGTTGTCCCTATTTTCAAAAAGGGGAAAAGAGAGGACCCAAATAATTAACGCCCAGTCAGTCTGACATCAATACCAGGGAAGATTCTGGAGCAGATCATTAAGCAAACAGTCTGTGAGCACCTAGAAAGGAATGCTGTGATCACCAATAGTCAGCATGGATTTCTGAAAAATAAGTCATGTCAGACTAACCTGATCTCGTTTTTTGACAGAATTACAAGCCTGGTAGATGAAGGGAACGCAGTGGATGTAGCCTACCTTGATTTCAGCAAGGCATTTGACAAGGTGCCCCATGCTATTCTTGTAAAGAAGCTGGTAAAATGCAGTCTTGACTATGCTACCACTCAGTGGATTTGTAACTGGCTGACTGACCGAACCCAAAGGGTGCTCATCAATGGTTCCTCTTCATCCTGGAGAAGAGTGACTAGTGGGGTGCCACAGGGTTCTGTCTTGGGCCCGGTCTTATTCAACATCTTTATCAACGACTTGGATGATGGACTCAAGGGCATCCTGATCAAATTTGCAGATGACACCAAACTGGGAGGGGTGGCTAACACCCCAGAGGACAGGATCACACTTCAAAACGACCTTGACAGATTAGAGAACTGGGCCAAAACAAACAAGATGAATTTTAACAGGGAGAAATGTAAAGTATTGCACTTGGGCAAAAAAAAATGAGAGGCACAAATACAAGATGGGTGACACCTGGCTTGAGAGCAGTACATGTGAAAAGGATCTAGGAGTCTTGGTTGACCACAAACATGACATGAGCCAACAGTGTGACGCGGCAGCTAAAAAAGCCAATGCAATTCTGGGCTGCATCAATAGGAGTATAGCATCTAGATCAAGGGAAGTAATAGTGCCACTGTATTCTGCTCTGGTCAGACCTCACCTGGAGTACTGTGTCCAGTTCTGGGCACCACAGTTCAAGAAGGACACTGACAAACTGGAACGTGTCCAGAGGAGGGCAACCAAAATGGTCAAAGGCCTGGAAACGATGCCTTATGAGGAACGGCTAAGGGAGCTGGGCATGTTTAGCCTGGAGAAGAGGAGGTTAAGGGGTGATATGATAGCCATGTTCAAATGTATAAAAGGATGTCACATAGAGGAGGGAGAAAGGTTGTTTTCTGCTGCTCCAGAGAAGCGGACACGGACCAATGGATCCAAACTACAAGAAAGAAGATTCCACCTAAACATTAGGAAGAACTTCCTGACAGTAAGAGCTGTTCGACAGTGGAATTTGCTGCCAAGGAGTGTGGTGGAGTCTCCTTCTTTGGAGGTCTTTAAGCAGAGGCTTGACAACCATATGTCAGGAGTGCTCTGATGGTGTTTCCTGCTTGGCAGGGGGTTGGACTCGATGGCCCTTGTGGTCTCTTCCAACTCTATGATTCTATGATTCTATGATTCTATGGAAACGTAGCCTGAATGGTATAAAATGGATTGGGGATAATAGAGCAGTCTTTTCTTCCCTGCTCCTGCCAATGCCCCCAAGCCTGGCCTATCAAGCTTCAAACAATTTGCAGTGCAACAAACATTTTGATTACTGTTTTAGAGGAATGAAAGTGTGCCGTTAATGTGTGACCTTCCTGAAACAAACCACGGTGGAAGTCAACACCTTTCTGTTTACGAGTGCTGTTGCTTTATTGGTATTCTGCAAGACAGAGGACAAGAACAATCAAATTTATCTGCTTGGTTCCCGGTGATAATTACATAGATTAATCAGCATTTTTTAAGCCAAAGTGCTTCTCCTGCCCCCACCATAACTTTTAAAAGTCCTTTTTGGTTGTGGGCAGTGTATAACAGGCTATATCACAATTATGCACCCAGGGGAAGGAAGATATTCCCCCACCCTCAAAGAATTCATTTTCCAGTTTTAAAGAAAGGTCATTTCCCTCCTTCTTTGAGCTTGAGCATGAAAAGGTGTTTTGTTGAAGTTTGCATTATTTACTGGAGCTGCAGGGAAGCATCAGTAAGTTTGCATCAACAAATTATTCACATTTTTAACATTTGTTTTCTTGAGCCTAGCTTTAAAAACAACAACCACCATCTGCTTTGTGCTTTATAATAGTAAGAAAAGGCCACCACCCTTGATTGCAACAGAATCTGTCATTCTGCTGTCTGGGGTGGCGAACACTTCTTATAAATGACATGTCACTTCAGGGAGCCTTGGTGATTATAGCAGCCTTGACATCTGGTGAATGGGGACTGTCCCCTCTCATCAATGGGAAAGATATGAGGACAAATTGCGCTGGCTCCACCCAAGATCGCTTGTAGTGGAGAGAATTCATTTCTACACATAAGGTCCAGATCAAGGATTCCACTGCCTGTGGGTGGGAAGAAGAAGAAGAAGAAGAAGAAGAAGAAGAAGAAGAAGAAGAAGAAGAAGAAGAAGGAGGAGGAGGAGGAGGAGGAGGAGGAGGAGGAGGAGGGGTATTTGGATTTGATATCCCGCCTTCAACTCCCCTTAAGGAGTCTCAAAGCGGCTAACATTGTCCTTTCCCTTCCTCCCCCACAACAAACACTCTGTGAGGTGAGTGAGGCTGAGAGACTTCAAAGAAGTGTAACTAGCCCAAGGTCACCCAGCAGCTGCATGTGGAGGAGCGGAGATGTGAACCTGGTTCACCAGATTACGAATCTACCGCTCTTAACCACTACATCACACTGGGAACAACCTGTTCTCGTGAATATCTCGTGCATATTCTCAGTGGTAAGCTCCACTGAGCGCAACTGGACTTATTTCCAAGTAATGTTTTTAAAAAGTGTGACCAGACCAGATGAGCAAACTACCTTGCTGATCAGAACTGGTTAGAATTGCCAGATTTGTCGGATACACCCACTGTCTAGAATGGGGAGCCCTGAATTAGGTGATCTTTTCCAATTTTCCTCAAGTTTAGCATTTTAATGAAAAACTCAGCATGGGCAAATTTCACAGAACTATGTCCGATTGGTCTAATATATCTCAGAAAAGGAACTCAGGTCAGAGAAAAAGGAAGGCT
The DNA here is from genome assembly GCF_964106645.2 of Podarcis pityusensis. Lineage (NCBI taxonomy): Eukaryota > Metazoa > Chordata > Lepidosauria > Squamata > Lacertidae > Podarcis > Podarcis pityusensis. The sequence continues at coordinate 63,697,079 of NC_138035.1, forward strand.
ATGGGATTGGCTGCAGGCTTCCCCAGAGACAGACATATTATATCTATTTCTTTGGTTCACCCATTAAAAGGCCAATACCTTTAGAGTCGTTTTGGTGTGGTTTACAGACATAGATAGATATACTATTTACATTTACATTTATTCATTTGTTTTACTTTAAAACATCATGGCCTTACAGAACCCTCAAAAGCTTCAAAAGTATGGGATGATTTTCTTTTATGCATTAATATAATTGCTGGAGGAGACTCTTGAGAGTCCCATGGACTGCAAGAAGATCAAACCTATCCATTCTTAAGGAAATCAGCCCTGAGTGCTCACTGGAAGGACAGATTGTGAAGCTGAGGCTCCAATACTTTGGCCACCTCATGAGAAGAGAAGACTCCCTGGAAAAGACCCTGATGTTGGGAAAGATGGAGGGCACAAGGAGAAGGGGACAACAGAGGACGAGAAGGTTGGATAGTGTTCTTGAAGCCACCAGTTTGACCAACATGCGGGAGGCAGTGGAAGACAGGAGTGCCTGGCGTGCTCTGGTCCATGGGGTCACGAAGAGTCGAACACGACTAAATGACTAAACAACAACAACAACAAATATTATTAATATGCAGAGATTTCTTGGCACAGGTGTCATTTTTCAACCATGTTATGCATGTTATGAATCTTGCTGGATCAAGTAAAAGTTACATCTAAGGCCAGTTTTCTTTTCCCCATACTGGTCAAGCAGATACTGCTGTGAATAACAGCCCCCTTTTGGTGGTCCTTAGCATGTGGTATTTGGAGATCTATTGCTTCAAAAAACAGAAGTCCCATCTTGCCACCATGGCCCTTCACACCTGTAGAGCTATCCAACATACAAAATATATCTCATTATTTTTGAAAAATCAAGTTGGTTTTGTGGCATAAAATCCCTAAACAAAAATTGAGAACTGTTACTGCTGTTACAATTATGACCATTTACAATCACGACCAGTTCTGCTGCCACCAAGAACACAGTTGCTTCTACCATCACTAAATAGAAATCCATTTGATAGTACATCCTTCCTCCCTTCAGAGTTTTGGACCACAGTCCCTGTTTTTCCCTGACCATCAGCTTTGCTGGTTGGGACTGATGAGAGTTGCAGTTCAAAACACCTGGAGGGCACTAGGTTGGGGAAAGCTGTCATTGAAGCCACCTGCACACTTCTGAATTTCTTTCTTTTACTGCCCCTCATCTTTCACCTTGTCCATTGTCATTCCTTTTTCTATGGCCAAATAAACCTGTATCCTTGTGAGTTAATCCCCAACTGGATCAACCAGCTGGTTTTTAAGATCTGGTTAATTTCTTGTACAGAGACTTGCTGTTTTTATATATTTTTTGTATTTAATTAAACTAATTTAATGACATGAGCACTTTAATGTTCCTCACGTTGTAGGACACACATTGATTTGCCTTCTGAGCCTTGTACAGTTCCTGTTCCTAGGGGTTTTGCAGTTTATTAATCTTCATATTTTACGACACAAGGTTGTCTGTAGGGCTCTGATTACACTTTACTATTTTACTTATTTCACGACTCCCATGACTCTGACATTGTCATCAATATGACCTTGGGGTTGTCAGAATGCTTCCCGAAAACAACTTGCAGTAAGGAAGAAAAAAAGGGAAAGTATTTTCATTTTGAATAATTTCTTAATTTAATCAGTACAGTCACACTCTGCTCCGTCTAAACCTTTTTGAGTTATGAGCCTAGGTGAAGATATATGCCTGCTCATGGTATTTCTGGCAATCTACCCTTTGGGGAAGCATTTACATCTTCAGAATAATAAACATGCAAACCCAACAAATTCTGCTTTAAACTCAAACAGTTTCCTTTTCCATATTTTTCTCCCTTATTTCACAGTGTAGGATTCATGACTCAACCACACTACACATTGATGGAAAGACAACACACCTATGGAAACACATGGAGATCTCTTCTGTTATTTATGGTACAAGCTGCCTAACATTCCTATAAAAACTTTGTTGCTTGTAGCTCACTTAAAAGGACAGACATTGCTCAGTATCAATGTTGGGAATAAGTATAACAGAATGCTGTTTTTCCTCCTTCTCTTTAAACAAGGGGAGTGGGGGATCTGTGGTTTTCCAGATGTGTCTGGACCCTAAATCCCATCCTCTCTGACCATTAGCCCTGCTGGCCAATGGCTGGAATTGAGATCCAGCAATATCCAAAGGTTCCACATCGCATCTTAAATTAATAAGACATGCTTGAGATGGAAAGAAGATAAAGTCCCTACCAGAGAAGAATGACAAATTAAACTGTTGGACTATGCCAAAATGGCAAAACTGACCAGAAAGTTCAGGAACCAAGAAGACCAAAATTTCAGTAAAGAATGGGGGAAAGTTATAATTTATCTTGGAGACCACTGTAAGCAGATGGAAACATTAGCAGGATTGCAATAACAATTGTAATGTAGCAAGTACTATGGAGACAATGATGTTATAAAAAAATATAGATTATTCGAAAAGATGCAGTAGGAAAGGTTTAACAAAAAGGATCCATGGAAGGAAGGTGGGAATCTAGGGATTCAGAGAATCTGTAAATGTGGATGTGAATAGTAGTATTGTTATAATTATATACTTGTAAAATGAAATAAAAGATATTTTAAAGAAGAAGGAGGAGGAGAAGGAGGAGGAGGAGGAGAAGAAGAAGAAGAAGAAGAAGAAGAAGAAGAAGAAGAAGAAGAAGAAGAAGAAATGCTCTTACATTTTGCATTATATAAACTCTTACAGTAACCAACCAGCTGATTGTTATTTTATGCATGCTGGAATTCCATTTCACAAGGATCTGCCATTTACAAAGTTTGCTCCTTTAAATTTGAAAGAGAGATCACCAATTGAACATGGACCCCTTTGTCTGCACAGATTCATTGCCATCTCCATTGACACTAATGACACGCAGCTCACAGCAATGGTTCTGAATACCACTTGCTGGAAAATGCAAGAAGGGAGAGTGCTCTTGCGCTCAGATTCCTACAGGTATCTCTGTGGCCACTGTGAGAATAGAAGGCTGGAATAGCTGGGCCAGAGACCCACCCAGCAGGTTCTTATGTTTTTCTGCACAAAAGCTCTCGGCACTCATTTGTGTGCACGTGCTGGTATTGGACAGGCTCTAAGTCACTTCCTTGTCCAGTTCCGCTACTTTCCATTTTGACAGAACTGATGCATGATAGGAGCTATCCACACTTTGTAAAATTAGCAAAGTTCCAGCAAGCTGCTCAATATATTTGTTACGAAGGACTGCTGTTTTATCATCCATCTCCTATATACCTTTTCCTCTGCTAAGTATTATCAAATCAAAAAGTTCTGGGCTAATTCCATCATACTTCCAACTCTCTAATCTGCAGTATTTCATTACCACCCTCATTCTTCCTCATTATTTTCACAACATGGTTCCTGCAACTGCTGCTCAAATAATCTAGGTGTTTCCATACTAATTCAGTTCACATTTTCCCTGACCCCCCCTTTTTTTGCTACAGACTGATTCATAGTTCTAATGAGTCACAAGGAATTGGCTTGTCCTTTGTCTCTCATCTTTTCCTGGATGTTTTTGACCACTTCCTAAAAGGAAGGAGAAGATGTTGATGCCAATCATGAAATTATTGAACCATTAGCCATTATTATTGTCAACCATTCAAACAACATTTTCCCCAATGCGTTTTACATTTCACCAGCATGGTGATTTATTATATTTTATGTACCACCTTTATTTTATAAGGATCTCAGGGTGTTGTACCTGGTTCTCCTTAATCAAGTGATGGTGATATGTCCTTACAGCATCCTGCACATATTAAAAAGGGATGCAGTCCTGCCCTGTTAGAATCATTTGGGCAGCCTCTGCACACAAGATACCATATATTGGTGTCTGTGTTAGGGCTATGTAGAGACTCCCTGATCTGTCTTGGGGTCTGGGATTGGAGAGACCCACCCTGTGCTGCTCAATGGGCTATCCATCCCATATCTGCCTCCATTTCAATTTGTGGGATGTAATCCATTGGGGCAGTCAAAGACAACATTCCTTGTTTCCCTAGAGTGGACACAGGCAGGGGAATGTTATTCCAGCCAGTATAACGTCCTGTTCTACTGGTCTGGAGCGTCCTCCCCCTGCATGTGACCCTGGCTGACTCCATAAAAGAGCCGAGTCACACAGCCATCTCTCTCTCTCCTGATGCCATGCTGCTCTCCTGTAGCCATTTTGTTCTCTTGATGCTGTTCTCTTAATGTATTTTGCTGTCTGCTGGCTCTCAGCCAACAGCGCATGGGCTCAATCCCCATATGGGATGAACTTGCACTAAGTTTTGTAACTACAAGCTAAAGTCTGCCTTCAGGGATCATACCGTGAACTGAATGTGAGTAATCTTCTTGTTACTTTTAAGGAAAGAGTCTTGTATCTTTCTTCTTTTAAAAGGGATCAAAGGGGACACCAGGAATGATCCAATCTGGGCAAGCCAGACTGGATTCAAACAAATCTGCAAACTAGCTTCCTGCTGTATTGAGGGGAATCTACTCTGCTACATGACTCACTAGCGTGAGTGAAGGAAGGATAATATTTAATCAGTGTACACTCTCCTACTATCCTTAACATTCCCACACAATTTAGGAGGTAATGTTTAATTAGAGTTTTTAAAATTCTAATTAAACATACAGTAGGGAAGGGGAAAGGAGGGGATGCTATGCCTATGAGAGCCAGTGTGGTGTAGTGGTTAAGAGCGGTGGACTTGTAATCTGGTGAACTGGGTTCGATTCCCCGCTCCTCCACATGCAGCTGCTGGGTGACCTTGGGTTAGTCATACTTCTCTGAAGTCTCTCAGCCTCACTCACCTCAGAGAGTGTTTGTTGTGGGGGAGGAAGGGAAAGGAGATTGTTAGCCACTTTGAGACTCCTTAGGGTAGTGATAAAGCAGGATATCAAATCCAAACTCCTCCTCCTCCTCCTCCTCCTCCTCCTCCTCCTCCTCCTCCTCTTCTTCTTCTTCTTCTTCCTCTCCTTCTCCTTCTCCTTCTCCTTCTCCTTCTCCTTCTCCTTCTCCTTCTCCTTCTCCTTCTCCTCTTCCTCCCTACTAAGAGCAGGAGGATTCCATCCTGTGGGGTATTGCTCATTTGTGAGTACCTTCCCTGCAGAGAAATCATTCCCAAATGAGCAGCAGCCAGCACTGTGCTGGATGGATGACCAGGTAAGAAGAAGATTTCATATGATGCAACCTTCTCAAGTGCCTTCTCTGCATGGAACCCCCTCCTAAACAAGCAGCAACCTGTAGTTTGAAGGATCAAATCTTTCACTTTCCAGCTGGGATGGAAGATTCAAATGTGTACAGTGCTGCACAGGCAGGAAGACGAAGAGACCTGAAGAGACCTGTTGGGAAGCAGGTCAGGTGAGAACTCCTACCTTGCCCTGGGGAGATGTAGCTGGTCAGGTAGGTCCCTTGCTTGCAGCATTTTCATGGTTTCAAAACCAATATCTGCCTCTAGATCCCTGCTCACACACAGTCCAGGATAATACTGGGTCACCTAACTTGCAAAAATCAGGGGCTGTCTCACCCTGACCTGAATGATGCCAGGATCCCTCTGAATTGGCCTGATTTGAGAATTGGGCCTTAGCTGAATCTTGTGTACAACCCTAGTCTTTATGTTTTGTTGGGCATCCATAAGCAGTGTGTATGTGTACCAGGAACATGGCATGGGGAAAGAGAATCTTGCCCTGCTCGCTACTGCAGTCACTATTCCAATCTGTTCTTCCATTTACTAATTCAAAACACCATGACGTATTTGACTATGTATCTCCTGATGTCATGTCTAGGATGGCCCTCATAGTTTTCAGGTTCGCACAGAAAGGTGAGAGCACAGTGCTGATTCTCTTTACCAGCCATATCCAAAATTATAGGTGTATTCATAGATATTCAGCTGCAGTGTGAGCATTCTGTAGGACTCTTTCATAAACCTATTTTGTCTGTTGGCATCACTACCCCCTCCCAACCTATGCTTTGCTATCAAGGAGAATTTTTCTTTTTTAAATGCCTTTTCATTTTCTGCATTATAGGGAAGAAATGAATGATTGCTATGATTTGGCTTTGGCTTTGTTTTTGTTTTTTTGCTGCACTTAAAATGCAGAACTGAGTCAAAAGACTCAGACATCATGCAAGGCCCTTATTGGGCTCCCAGCACATTCATTCATCACCTTCATCTATCTGTGATACAGAACTGCATGTAGCAATGTAAATTTTATACAGATGTATTTGCTCCTGAAATGTATTGTGAGCATTTTAAGTTGAGTAAGCAAGCGATTTATAGATATACTGACATTACTCTTGCAAACAGTGCAATTTTTTAACGTTAATGCTATGGTGACAATTTAATGATGGATCTTGCTGCAGTCACACTTAACTGTGAGACTCAGCGCTTTGCATCTGAGTCACTTTGTTCAGTATCACTGATGAGCATCATCATTTATATGAGCACCGCTCATCTGCAAAATGCTTTAGTACCACTGTTGCGTTTTGCCATTCGCGAGAAAGGTCAGTATAATTCCCATTTGGCAGATCCCAGGAAAATAAGACTGAGCAATAATGGCTTGCCCTAGTCTTTATGCTCACTGGAAGGACAGGTCCTGAAGCTGAGGCTCCAATACTTTGGCCACCTCATGAGAAGAGAAGACTCCCTGGAAAAGACCCTGATGTTGGGAAAGATGGACGAAATGGTTGGACAGTGTTCTCGAAGCTACCAACATGAGTTTGACCAAATTGCGGGAGGCAGTGGAAGACAGGAGTGCCTAGTGTGCTCTGGTCCATGGGGTCATGAAGAGTCGGACACGACTGAACGACTAAACAACAACAGTCTTTATGCTGAACAGAACTCATGTGTGTGTCTTTAGTGCACTGAGTTCCTGGCTCTCCAGAAACAAATTTATTCCCTTGAGGCCAAGATGGCTGACCTTGAAAAGCTGACAGAGACAGAGAGGTTGGTGGATGAAGACTTGGAGGGTGTTTTATCTGCGCCCCCCTCCCAGGATTATTGGTCACCTGCTGTCATGGAGAAGGAGGGTCTCTGAGAAGAAAGGTGTCATTCTGAGGAAGAGGGAAATGATTCGTAGAAGGTACCCATTCTTTGAAGAATTATCAGCTATCCTCTTGTGCCAAGGATTCTTTTCCAGGGCATGGAAGGATCCTGGTAGCGGGTGACTCATTCATTAGGACCATCCGTAGGTGTGTGTGTGTGTGTGTGTGTGTGTGTGTGTGTAGGCTACAGGGTGAATTCCCTGCTAGGCATGAAGTTTGTGGATGTCACCTGTAGATAGTGTTGGGAATGAGCCAGTTGTTGTGGTGCATTGTGATCATTGTTAAGAATAATGGTTTAACTGACACTGAAATGAGAATGCCTAAATGTGTATTGGTGAAAAGGTTTATCATCCATGAGGCTATACTGAAAGCAAGAAGAGCTCTCTCTGAGCTGTAACTAGTTAATGATTACCTGTTGATTGTTTCTCTGCTCTGTGCTGAGAGTAAACCTTTTATCATGTGATGAAGGTATTGAGTTGCAAATTCGCCATCATGAAAGGTAGAGTGTTGGTTTTTTTCAGTCTCTCTGAATGCTACAGAGAGCTACAGGGAATGCTACCCCTGGTGCTACATGGGGTAACTGTGCCCCTGAAGGACCAGGTGCGCAACCTGGGAATAATTTTGAACTCACAACTGTCCATGGAGGCGCAGGTCAATTTTGTGTCCAGGGCAGCTGTTTACCAGCTCCATCTGGTATGCAGGATGAAACCCTATCTGCGGTTCCCTCATTGCGAGAAGTGAGATTACAAGGAACCAGGCAGAGGGCTTTCTCGGCTGTGGCACCCACCCTGTGGAACGCTCTCCCACCAGATATCAAAGAGAAAAGCAACTACCAGACTTTTAGAAGACATCTGAGGCAGCCCTGTTTAGGGAAGCTTTTAATGTTTGACGGACTATTGTATTTTAATATTTTGTTGGAAGCTGCCCAGAGTGTCTGGGGAAACCCAGCCAGATGGGCAGGGTATAAATAATAATAGTATATTATTATTATTATTATTATTATTATTATTATTATTATTATAACAATGCATGCAAATGGGTCTCCAAAAGCTGCATAGCCTAAGGTCAATGGAAGCTGGAATGGGGGAGAGAGACACCATTTTTTGATTTTTGGACTTTTTCTTTCTTTCTAAGATGCTGAGCCTGTGCTGGGTAGCACAAGACATTGTATGGATATTTTGGTTGTATCATTGATGCTTATGTTTTGTTTTTGACGAGTTCTGCCAGTAAAACTTTGAATAATATTTTTATGGGCCTGGACAATGATTTCGTCCGAGAGGAGTCCGTTCTTATGCTTCCAGTCACTTCAAACTGTGCAATATTAATATCTGCAACAGCCGTGAATTCCTGGAAGCAAAATTTAGGTTGCTGGGGAGGATGTTGAAAACCAGGACCTCCAAGGCAACTTGCTCTGAAGTACTTTAGTTCCATGTTCAGTGCTACAAAGACAGGCATAGCTGTATAGACTCAATATGTGGATGAAACAATGGTGTTGGAGTTTGGAGTTGCTAGGCACTGGCGTCTGGAGTGAAAATCAGAACATCAGTGAGACAGCTAGGTTGCAATATTGCTTAGCTTTTGGTTGAACATTCCACCCATCAGCCGACCATGATACGGCTTCAAGTATACATGGCTTCAGGAAAGGTCAAAATTATCTGAATAAGGTCAGGTTTCAGAGAAGTGTGGCTCTTTTCTGAAAATAAAGCCTTCCCAGGAAGTCCAGTCCTCACTAGGTTACCATAATCACATCTGTCATATCCTCCAGCGCACCACTTTTTAAAAATAACAAGCAAAGAATGTCTTTCATACTTGTGATATTAGGCAGCTGTCTAACTTTCCAGACTCAGAAGAACAAGGAGAAGCTGCGTACCTAAGATCAGCACATCCCCAACTGCTGCTTCAAAAAGTGAATGGCATGAGGAGCAGCCATGAGGAATGGCGTTAATTTAGGAAGTGTGACAAATGCCGACAGGCGCTAATTTAAAGGAATATGGCACTGCAGATGGTGTACATTTTAGGTTTCTAGTTTTTGATATGCTCTGAGCAAAGTTGACAGCTGAAAAGGAAACGTATAAAGGAACGGCACAATTGATCTTTCCGCTTAACAGTGGATCGACACTAAATCTTAAAAAAAGGGGATGTATATATAAAAAGGCAGTGTAAAAGGGGCTAATAGGATGTATAAGTGAACCACATCTTGGATTATTTGTCATGTCTGTTAAATGCTTTCTGATTTAGGTATCCCTTGATTTCTCAAAATGGAAACAGAAGATCACAAAGGCTTCCTTTCCAAAGCATTTGTGTCCAATGTTACATGATCCTACAGAGACTGCTTACTGTTCTCAGGTGGCAATGTTGATGCCTAGCATGGCTGCGGGAGAGCCGGGATGGGGGAAGAATCCTGTACACATGGCCGGCTGACATCACAGGAGTGGCTGGGATTGCCCTGCGGAAATTGAAATTCAGACGGGCCAATCGTAGCCCTTGGGTAGAGTTGCTCTGGCAGTGGACCTGTTGGAGCCAGTCTTCAGTCAGGTCCACCACCATAGCATAAAAACCACCTGTGCTGTAAGCAGGAGATGCAGTTGGAATTGGATGTCCCACCGGTCCTCCCTGTATGACGTTGGCTCTGCCTGGAGGTAAGTGGGCAACACACATGTATGACCTTGCTGTGGAGTTAATTGGTCACCGAATTGGGGGCCAGGGAGGAATTTGGCTGCTGGCCTATCTTGGGTTTTTGCCTTCCTCATAGCAACTGCTACAAATTTTGGTGGAAAAAGGCATTGGGTTGGATCCTTAGTCTAAGCCAGGGGGTAGGCCAGAATGTGGCAAACATCTATTTTATATCACCTCAAATTCAGTTTTAGACTCTCCAAGCTAGCAAAGCCAAATGTAGGAAGCCAGTCAGCCAGTCAGTATATTGAAAATATACTCTCCCTTTTTGTGTGAATGCCATGTTATTTTGATTTACCAACCCTGCCAGTCCTAATTCATTACCGTGCCTATGGATTTTGATCTTCTGAGCTTCCTTGCTCACTTAAACAACTCCTTTGCTCTCCTTGTTAGTGTCAAATGCATTGTCTGGGATTTTATATATCCAAATTAGCTGGTGCCAATTTGCCAAGTGGAAAAATTCCTACCAGCCCCCTTAACGGTGACCAACCAAAGTCCATAGCAAGGTCAAAGGAGAAATCTTGAAGGGTGCGTGGGTGGGAAATTCCCTCAGCTGCGCGGCGGCCAAAGAAGATGCTCCTCCGCCGCGCTTGCCTTAAATGTAGCAAGCCACACCCCCCCGAGCCAGTCGATTGGCTGGCCAGGGGGATGACACGGCAGAGGATTCCCCTGACCGCGTGGGGCTGGAAGCCAGCCTTCACGCGAATGTTGAGGGTGTGAAGCCCGCAACACCACCTCCTCCCAAGGTCGGAAGTGGCTTTCTGTAACAAACCCAGTTCCCCCAAATGCTAGATTTATTTTTGTGATAAGGAGAGTGATGGAGATATTCACTGGAAAGTGAAAGACTTGCTTTGGCACAATCTCCTTTAACCTCCCTGCAAACAAATCAGAACAAATGCTCATTAAATAGCCATCTCCCTGCAAGCAAATCAGGATGAATGCTCAATAAACAACCCATCTTGAAGTGCCTGGTGAATATTACCATTTGGGGAATTATTTGCTTTTTAACTGAGCAGCAGATAGCAGTGAAAGGGGAGAATGAATAATGAAAATCCATCTTGGTTCAATAAATTTCCCATATTTATATATTAGAATCCTCATGTTGCTTTGGGAAGTGGTAAAGCTGCATTGAGATATCATCAGTTTCATGTAGTGAAAGGTTTGTTTCAATATATCTTCATATGGCAATTGCTGGTATTTGCCGTTTCAAGACAAACATTCTCTCTGACTTACACTATGTGCCGTCTCTTACCACATTAAAGCACATTAGCATGTATACCTAGCAAATTTGATGTGCACGTTTGGGGCTTGTGCATGTGGAAGGCAACTGTTCTCATGCCATACTATGAATTTTAGATACATTCACCCTTTTCCTCTCAAATATACTTATTTACACAGTCTCTGAGAACAGTACTTTGACACTTTAAAAACAAACTGGGAACAGATATTGACTGTTAGAACGAATATCTCCCCAGTTAACAAGATGTTTAGTCATGCTTTCCTTTTGGAAATAGAAAGGGAAAACCTTTTCCAGATGTCTAAGAAATTAGCACTGAGAAGAGAAGAAAATATATTGATTTCTCTTGCTAGCCATCTCCAGGGGGAGCACAAGTAAAAATCCGCCGAAACTTTGTTGACTAGAGATAAGAAAAGGCAGGTTCAGATATATTTCTCTTTTATTTTGATATCAGCCTTTGATAAGCTTCAATTTGGGTCCAACATGGGTCCAATTTGGGAGCCAGTGTGGTGTAGTGGTTAAGAGCGGTAGTCTCATAATCTGGAGAACCGGGTTCGCGTCTCCGCTCCTCCACATGCAGCTGCTGGATGACCTTGGGCCAGTCACACTTCTCTGAAGTCTCTCAGCCTCACTCACCTCACAAGGTGTTTGTTGTGGGGGAGGAAGGGAAAGGAGAATGTTAGCCGCTTTGAGACTCCTTAAAGGGAGTGAAAGGCGGGATATCAAATCCAAACTCTTCTTCTTCTTCTTCAACATCTGCATTCTCCTAGGGTTTTGACAGTGTTGGACAGTGGTTGGACAGTGTTCTCGATGCTACCAATATGAGTTTGACCAAACTGCGGGAGGCAGTGGAAGACAGGAGTTCCTGGCGTGCTCTGGTCCATGGGGTCACGAAGAGTCGGACACGACTAAACGACTAAACAACCACAAGGGTTTTGATATTATTTTGAATATTCTTTGAGAATAACGGGAATAACGGGCATTAAATCCATGCTTTTTTCAGATATATACCCATTCACTTTTCTAAACACAAGGCAGAGGGAGAGAGAGAGAGAGTGAACAAATTAGGGTGTCATAGAATTAATAATCTGTGGCTTCCATATTTCCACCATGACTCCTTTGCTAACTTTTGGTTTTTTTTAAGAATAATTTTTTATTAACCGACCAATCACATCAAATCAAACCAAATTACATAAATTCCAAATTACATAAATTCCAAATTACACAGCCGAATTTTAAATTTTTGTTGGGGGTACCCATATTTCAAGTTCCGAAGGGGATCCAATCAACTTCTTGCTTCTTCCTGCTGTTTTAATGTCCACAAATCTAACCTTATGATGTTCACAGTACTGTCCAGTCCTTTCTTATTGTTTTTCCACATCTCTTGTTGTTATTTTCATACATTTTTCCTTTCTCTTTGTGACCTCTGATAATCTCCGCAAGCTGGTTAGAACAGTTTGTAATCCTGCGTGGATATATTTTTTTTTATCCAGTAGCCATATCCAGACGTTTTCCATATAACATCACTTCCATACATCAAAACAGTCTTAGCGTCATTAATCTTCACCAATCTGCCTCCTTTCTCAAAACCTCTGAGGAGATTCACTAGGAATGCAGTCTGAAAACAAGTCCATTCTTCCTCCGGGCTATAAATCCTTTGGCAAGATGGCGACTCCGAATTAATTGCTGCGCCATTCCCAAAAGCTCTTATTGCTTCTCGATCTCCATAAAGCATACTTTTGGTTAAAGTTTATCTCCATACAGACCTTAATCATCCTGCTTGGGTCAGTTCAACCGACGATTCTAATGAGGAGGGGTTCTTGTAAATCACATAGAAGGAAAGTAAAAAAGGTTCCCCCCGCCATTCAGTCCCGTTGTCAACATACCCAGCCTTTGGTGTATCTTCATCGTAAAATATTCCTGTTTCTCCAACCCGTCGTCTTCTTTCGCAGAGGTCACTTAAATTAGCAGACTTCACTCCCCTTCTTCACTTGAAATATGTGCATTTGCTTCTTTTGTAATTAATTATTCCAAATAGCTGCAACTAGTGCGCGATCAGAGACAGCGTCCAGGAGAGCCGAGGTCCACACGGGGACATTCTGCCTAGGGCCCTCACCCCTTTCTTTCGAATTAGGGGGTGATTTATGGGCACAGCAGGCAAGGGCAGTGTTCCCCATTTCCTTGGGGCAACAAGGGAGGCTGCCTACTCCCATAACAGCCTCTTAATTACCCTGTGTGGGTCGGAGAGATGGTATTGTCGGCCATCTTCCAATGCGCTCCCTAGTGGCCCCCTCCTTTGCTAACTTTTGAATGTTCTAGTCGAGCGAAGGGGTTTGTCACAGCAGAATCCCAAAGGTGTTTTGAGGGACCACTGCCTCCCACCATGTTTGCTTAACATTTCTTTGGGATGCTTTCCCATAATGATGGCCAGGTTATAATGGTACTGTTTGGAGAAATTGCACAAGGACCCATGCCACCAGGCAGCTCAGATTCTGAGCTTTCATTAAAAACAAAACATACATTTCTAACTGTCCCCCCCCCCCCCAAAAAAAGAAGCAAACTGTGCAGGCAACCTACATGTTTTCTATAAGACAATTCAGCCTGGCTGCTCTCACTTTTAAGCGGTTTTAGTCCATGTGTGAAGTCAGAGCCTTGATTGACAAGATAGTTTTTTGGACACCACAATATAGAGCCCCTAGGTCCTAAAGAGGTGCTGTTTTCAATTACCTTTGATGAATTTTTTTTTCCTGCTTCTGTCTCATTTTCTAATCTTTGGAAGCTCCATAATTTGCCCTTCCTCTATTCTAGAAACAGGATGTAGTGCTATTTTTCTTGAAAAAGAGGTGCCACTATGAATGCCTCCCTTGTTCTCTTATAATGGTAAGGGTTCCCACCTGAGAGGTACTGGAACTGAGTTACAGTGATTTCTTGATGGAAAAACAAGCCTCAACAGGATGTATCTTTCCTATGATGGGTTCATCTGAGATCAGGTACACCCTATAAGTTATTTTCTGCAAATGCTACTATGCAATATGTTTGGTTGGATTTTAAAGAATCCCACCTCTAAATGGCAAATGCAGTATGTGACAACCTTGCAAATAGCCTTAGGCATGTCTCCTTCTGTACAGGAGCTGAAGTCCAGGCACTGAGTAAGAGTATACTGGATAGTTAACTTTCAGAAAAATGGCATGCATGTTTGCATAGAAGTAATGATTGCACACTTGGCTTTATTGTGAGTAAGGAAGAGGGTTCAGAACTTAAATACAGGAGACCCAGTATATTTAAAAGCAATTCACAAGAGCAGAGTATAAATTAAATTTCCATTTATAAAATAAAAAGCTATTCTACAATATTTTATCCTGTTAGTTATCTCGGTGGTTTTGATGTTCTGGTAGAACACTGAAAAGTGAGAGTAGGGTTTTTTGTATTTGTTTTTGCAATAGGAGAATGATTGTATGCCTTTCCTTAAAATCTTAAAATAGTAAAAAGCAAAATAAATAAATAAATAAATAAATAAATAAATAAAAGCAGTTCACTTAGTTTTCCACTGTCTGCACCCCAGTGGCTAACGGCCTAAGATGACTCCTCTTAGGAATCAACACCCTGAGCATAGTAACCTGGAAGTAAGTTTGATTGAACACAAATGAGGCTTACGCATGTAAAACACACAATAATCAGGCCAGATTAAGATTGGTTAGGAACAGAGGAAGCTGCCTTCTACTGAATCAGACCATTGGTTCATTAATTCAGTATCGTATGTAGTGGCTTCCCAGGGTTTCAGACAGGGAACATTCCCAGCCCTACCAGGAGATTGAATTTAGGATCTTCTGTACGCAAAGCAAAAGGCTTGCCATGGAGCCATGGCCCCTTCCACAAGATTACTTAAAGCCTTTGATATATAGTAACTGGAGTGGGGTGGGAGACAAATAGAGACACCTTCCAAGAAATGTGGACCCCTTTCTTTAGCTATGTTAATGATCAAAATCAAGACCTTCTTATACCAACCACTCAATATTCTCAGTGGAAGGGTTACATTAAGCAATATGTTTAAATGCTGTAATTGTATCTCTAGGGACAACGGACAAAGCAAACACCATTAGATGTACTGCTGGATAAGTGTTTAATGGTTATTATATGTACAGTGGTACCTCAGGTTAAAAATGCTTCAGGTTACAAACGCTTCAGGTTACAGACTCGGCTAACCCGGAAGTAATACCTCAGGTTAAGAACTTTACCTCAGGATGAGAACAGAAATCCTGCAGTGGCAGTGGGAGGCCCCATTAGCTAAAGTGGTACCTCAGGTTAAGAACGGTTTCAGGTTAAGAACAGACCTCCAGAACGAATTAAGTTCTTAACCAGAGGTACCACTGTATTTATTTACACACCCACACCCACATATGATGTATCACTTTGGTTTTTTAAAAAACTGATGTCCACGACGTAAGGAACATGTCTCCTTTTACAGCCATTTTATAATTCCTTCTATATTTTCACAACAGCCATGTGAGGCAGGTTAGGCTGAGAGTAGATGACTGGCCCAAGGCTGGAAGTGAGTAAAAAACACTGATGAGCTAAGTGAGTTGAAAATATAAAACTGCACGTGCTCAGAGTATATTATTATTTTGGTCTGCAAAAGCTTATGCCATAATATATGTTTGTTTTGAAGATACTGCGATGATAATTTTTTTGGTATTTGGTTTCATGTGTTCCTTTGAAGGAGAAGGGAGTCCCTATTTGGGGACTGCACAAGCATCCCCCCAACCACCTTAATCTGGCTGTGCCAATAAGAAGATCCCCTCAACTACAGCCACCTCAATCCTGTGTGTCTGACATTCCTATCTAATTGAATTAGTATGGAATCATTTCAGCACCACAGACAGTGCGGATTAGGGGTCTTTTCACACTTACCATTTACAGGTGAATAGTTGCTATTTGATCCAATATTTTAAAGGGTGAATGTGGAGCTCATTGTCTGCTGATTGTTCACACATTGCTGTTATTAGAGAATGAGTGCGGTTTTCCTTTCTGTGCTAACAGCAGGTTGTTCTTCTGGTTGAGAAAAGTTCTATGACTTTAGTAGAAACACCCTTTATGTACCCCTGTGTTCCTCCAGCCAGTAAAAGTTGGAGTTATGAGTATGTGGGCAGGGTAGCTCATACTGGTCCAAGGGAAGTGGCAGAAAACCGATGTCTCCCGAACCACCCATACCAAATTCTACCCCCTCCACACAGAAACCAGAGGGGTGTTTGTGCAGATGCCACACAAATGAAAACATTGAGGGTCCATTTTGGATCTCTTGTATAGGTTTGGGTGGGGGTTGCAGTGGAAGAAAAAAGTTTTTGATTTTCTTATGTACTGTATATTATTACAGAATACTAGCTGAATAATGGCAGCATCGTGTGGCAGGCTGCCAAAGAATGAGAAAAACCCGCCAACATTTCTTCTGCAAATGGTATGTGTAGAGAGGCCTTTGGACAACTTGGGGCTGATTCATACAACTTTTTAGCTTGGTGGGGTTGGTGTGACAAGACTTGTGCTACAGAGCAATGAAGCTCAAATGATCCCAATGTGAAAATGTCATATTACTGGTACTGAGAGAATCCAGATGGATAAACATTGTATAAACTCTACATGAGACCCTTTAATTGCATGGTGGGGGTAGTGAACTCAAGGTGGTAAAAATGCTTCTCCCATTTTCCCTTTTATCCTCAAAATGACCCTGCAAGATAAGTTAGGCTGAGAGAATGTTTCTAGCCCAAGGTGATGCTGTGAGTTTCATGACTGAGTGAGGATTTGAAACCCAGGTCTCCCAAGCTCCAGTCTAACACTCCAATCCCCACACACAGTGCTGGTATAATGCACGGACGCAGTAAACTATGGTTCAGCTGTATTACCTTTAGAAATTACCAGGATAGTAAATATCTAACCAGAGAGGAATTTCCTATACTTCAATTCCAGGACTAAGTTGAGGATTAAGAAACCACGCTGGAAATCAAATTTCTAGGATAACTTTGACAATTTTCACCTTGAAAATTGCTTAATTAATTCCAACCAGAGCTGCAACTGGAAATAATAGTTGTCCTCGCAGACTGATGGCTGACCAGAGGGCAAGATTTGTATGGACTAATGATGTGGCTTGTGAATACTGACACTGCCAATTATATTTCCCCGAGTTAATGCGGTTTTGCATTGGAGTATGTAGTTCACAGACCTCCAAGTCACTGGCCATAGCTCAATTATCAGCAATCAGCAATCTAATCAATGGCCTGTTACTCTCATATCTCAGCAGTCAACAGTGTGATTCCTAATTAAAGATAGCCATTTGGTTGAAGTGATTACTGGGTTCATTATCTTGACAATTTCATTACTGTACCAGGTAGAATAAAACATTTATAGGAAAGGAAGGAAAAAGATGAGCTATCGTAAGCTTCATGGAGGATCATTATAGCTTTCAGTGAAGACTATTGTCACTGAGATCAATTGTAACAGAGTACAAATCCTGAACCTAAATACCAGTTATCACATCTTCTCAATGAATGGTGCATTTATCATTATCTTCCAGTGCCACTAGGATGTGAACATACGGAGCACTCCACAGAGCTGATATTGCTGGATTGTAACTAGGCATCCTTGAATGCAAGGTCTTCTGTTTATGGACAGGACTGAGATCCAGCCTGGACTGGCACAAGTCAGCCTGGAATTTCCTTCAATTCCCTTTCTCCCCTGTGTTGATTATTATATTGCTCTGGAGTGTCCCTTAACTATCCAGATCAGATTTACAGGAAGAGGCATAATGGGTCTGAAAGGGGAATTGGTGAAAGTAATACTCTCCCACCTCCACTGTCAACTGAGTCCCATGAATGGAACTTCTTAGGGTATGCTCCTAAGAAAGACCCCAAGGTATATAATAGGTAAGGGTGGTGCTGTGTGTTAAACGACAGAACCTAGGACTTGCCGATCAGAAGGTTGGTGGTTCGAATCCCCGCGACGGGGTGAGCTCCCGTTGCTTGATCCCTGCTCTTGCCAACCTAGCAGTTTGAAAGCACGTCAAAGTGCAAGTAGATAAATCGGTACCGCTCCCGTGGTAAGGTAAACGGCATTTCTGTGTGCTGCTCTGGTTCGCCAGAAGCGGCTTAGTCATGCTGGCCACATGACCCGGAAGCTGTATGCCGGCTCCCTCAGCCAATAAAGCAAGATGAGTGCCGCAACCCTTGAGTCGGTCACGACTGGACCTAAAGGCCAGGGGTTCCTTTACCTTTAAAAAGGTAAAGGACCCCTGGACAGTTAAGTCCAGTCAAAGGCGACTATGGGGTTGCGGCGCTCATCTAGCTTTCAGGCCGAGGGAGCCAGCATTTGTCCACAGATAGCTTTCTGGGTCATGTGGCCAGCATGACTAAACTGTTTCTGGAGCAATGGAACACCGTGACGGAAGTCAGAGTGCACAGAAACGTTTACCTTTCCACTGCAGTGATACCTATTTATCTACTTGCACTGGCGTGCTTTCGAACTGCTAGCTTGGCAGGAGCTGGACAGAGCTACGGGAGCTCACCCTATCACAGGGATCTGAGCCGCTGACCTTCTGATCGGCAAGCCCAAGAGCCTCAGTGGTTTAGACCACAGCACCACCCATGTCCTTCAGGAAGGCGCATAAGGAGGCTGAAAAGGGAGTTGGTGAAAGGAGCATACCCAACCTTCTCCCACTTCCAATGGCAGCTGAGTCCCATGAGTGGAACTTCTTAGGGTATGCTCCTAAGAAGGATCCCAAGCTATATAATAGCAGACTGTCATTTCTTGCAATCCTGTACGGTAAGGTGGGAAGGTTTGCTGTCCAATCATTTACTTTGTTGGTCTTCATGTGGCAAGTTTAGCATTTATGTATTTGTTGCATTTCAATCCTACCTTCCTCTGAAGGAGCTCAAGGAGGAATATGTGGTTCACCTGCTCCTCAACTAACCCCCCACAACAAACCTGTGGGGTAGGTTAGGTAGTGACTGATCCAGGGTTATCCAGTGAGCTTCATGGGTCATGACCTGATCTGCAGGGAGTCTCAACAGAAGCACTTTGTATGACAGGAGGTGGTGATGAGCAGGCAAAGGTAGGGAAGAGTACATGTGTGTCTTGCTCCCCATTAATGAGTGAAGGTGCTGGAGGGACAGTCTAAGTCTCCATATAAGATGGTGTAGCCCAGGCTTCCTCAACCTCAGCCCTCCAGATGTTTTGAGACTACAATTCCCAGCATCCCTGACCACTGGTCCTGCTAGCTAGGGATCATGGGAGTTGTAGGCCAAAAACATCTAGAGGGCTGAGGTTAAGGAAGCCTGGTGTAGCCCAAGCAGCAGTGTAGCACTGGTTGCTGGTGCCTGGGGCCTCTTTGGTGGACCAGGCAGCCTGGTGGTGTTGGGTTATTGCATGAGAAATTTCCTCACATGCTGGACCACAGCAGAGGAGAGGCACAGAGATGCTGCTGTTGCCTCTTCTCCTCTCCTCTCCCTTTGCAGGTCAAAGGTCTGTCTGTGGTCTGAAATTATTATTATTATTATTATTTTATTAAAGATTTTCTTGTTTTGCAGAAGTAAGTGTAATGCCTCGTATTTTTTCCATGTAACATTTTTACAAATCCGTTTCATTTGTTGAGACATTAGGGGGAGAAGAAGAAAAAAAAAGAAAAAAGGGGGGTGGAGGGAGGGAAGATGGGTGGGGGTGGGGGTGGGGTCGGGTGGTGATCTTTCTATTATGCTTAATGTATGTAGGGTTTGGTGTCAGCGTTTCTTGTGCTATTCACTTGTGTTCCTTGGGTGGTGAGAGAGGTTGGGGTTGGCCTAGGGTGTAGTTGTTTGTTTGTGATTGGCTGTGGTGATCTTTGTTTTAGTGTGTGAGTGGGGTGGGTGGGTGTTTTGGATCAGGTTAGCCATATTGATTTGTATGCTGTTGGTGGATTGTTGTCATTGTCTTGTTGGGCTGTGTATGTGATAAAGGGGAGCCATACCGGGGTAAAGGTGTCTTCTTCTGTTTGTCCCAGTGTCAGTTTCAGTTTATTGGTTAATTTTTCTAGTAGGGCTGTTTCCCATACTATTTGGTACCATTGGTACATGCTTACTCCTTACAGATCTCTCCAGTGTCTGGTTAAGGTGTTTCTGGCTGCTGAAAGTAGGTGGGTTATGAGTTCTTTGTGGTGTAAATGGGCATTGTTGTGGTCTGAAATTATTGAAGAGTATTGGCTTAATGTCCATTACCAGGATGTGTGGTTAAAGCTACTAGCTTAGATTGTTTAAAACAACAACTCGGACCACTTGGGGGATGGTTGGGGGATGTTAGCTGTGTGGAAAGTCAAAGGGAACACACATCCATGTTCTCTGCTGCTTTGTCACTGCTCTTTCTTTGAGCGCCTCACCATGGCTGCTGCTTTCTAACCTAAGAGGGATATCCCACTTCACTTTCAGCACTCTCCTTTCTTGCCCATCAGAATTAAGTTGTGCAGAGAGGATGGTTTTGACTCCGACGAGATTGTCCTGCCTCTTGCTCACCCTCTGGCAAAATAAATAAATAATCTGAGCCACGAAATCACCCAATATAATCCATCAAGATGGCACTATTTACATTCTTAAATGAGGCAGAGGAGTGAATAGGCATCAAGTCTGCCGAGCACTTGGTGACCTTCATTTTTATCCCTCTTCTAACATCCGGAAGAGATCTGTGACTCTGATGATTTATGCGCCAGCTCTGCAAGCACATGTATCTCGCAAGGTAAAACACACAATTAATATCCTTCTTTGATATCTTAGTGTGATTCTGTAAGATGCGGACAATTATGGAGCATCATAAACTATCTTGTCACATTAATCAGTCAGGCAAGGTTGTGTGTTGTTGATGAGGCAGCTCCAGACGAAAAGTGTTTTCTTATTGCATGCGCTGACGCTTCAAAACGTCGTAAATTGATTTTGTATTTGGGCTGGATATATGTACACCAAATAAATTAGTTGTGCCCTGGAAGCAGGAGGTTCCTCCAAATCATGTGGCATTTGCCAGACATTTTAATTAACATGCAATTTAATTAACATGCAAATAAAAACATCTTGAAGGTCCCAGGCCACAGAGAAGTTAGGCTGGCCTCAACCAGAGCCAGGGCTTTTTCAGCTGTGGCTCCGATCTGGTGGAACACTCTGTCACAAGAGACCAGGGCCCTGCGGGACTTGACATCTTTCCGCGGGGCCTGCAAGACAGAGCTGTTCCACCAGGCCTTTGGCCAGGGCACAGCCTGACTCCCTCCCTCGGCAATCTTCGTGGAGCTCTGGCCCAATGGGTGCCAGTAGCTTGAATTAATTAATTTTATAATGAATGATTTTAGAGTGCTGTTTATGCTGTACTTTTGTTCTGTTTTATTGTTGTTAGCCGCCCTGAGCCCGGCTTCGGCTGGGGAGGGTGGGATATAAATAAAATTTTTTATTATTATTATTAAAGTGACAATTGGAAATGGCTGCCTTAAGAGCAAGGCTAGACCTGGTGGCAAATGTGTGGCTGACTCAGAAAATAGCTGACACCTGTTTAGTTTCCCCTTTCCCCTCCATAATGTCTCAGTGAACTTCCCTTATGCTCTGGATGTTTATGCTCCAGCTCCTCATCTCTGTCAGTCAAGAACAGGAGTGGATAACCTCCAACATTTCTCAGATAAAAATAGGGACTTATTTTGTTGTTGTTGTTTTATACCCCAGCCACTCTAAGCAAATATAAAAACATAATAAAACATTAAACATTAGAAATTCCATACCCTCCAACATTTCTATGATAAAAATAGGGAAAGTCTAATCAACAACAACAACTTTATTATTTACCGTATTTTTCGCTCTATAAGACGCACTTTTTCCCCTCCAAAAATGAAGGGGAAATGTGTGTGCGTCCTATGGAGCGAATGCAGGCTTTCGCTGAAGCCTGGAGAGCGAGGGGGGTCGGTGCGCACCGACCCCTCTCGCTCTCCAGGCTTCAGGAAGCTATCCGCTAGCCATGGGAAACCCAGCTCTCCCACGGCTAGCGGAGACCTTGCCAGCACCCAGAAGCTTGGGGCGCGCTGAGCTCCGCACGCCCCAAGCTTCGGGATTAGCGCAGTGCTCCGCTAGCCCTGGGAGAGCCGCGCGGCTCTCCCACGGCTAGCGGACTGCTTGCCGGCACCCAGAAGCTTGGGGCGCGCTGAGCTCCGCACGCCCCAAGCTTCGGGATTAGCGCAGCGCTCCGCTAGCCCTGGGAGAGCCGCGGGGCTCTCCCACGGCTAGCGGAGACCTTGCCGGCACCCAGAAGCTTGGGGCGCGCTGAGCTCCGCACGCCCCAAGCTTCGGGATTAGCGCAGCGCTCTGCTAGCCCTGGGAGAGCCGCGCGAAGTCGCGGGGCTCTCCCAGGGCTAGCGGAGACCTTTCTGGCACCCAGAAGCTTGGGGCGCGCGGAGCTCTGCACGCCCCAAGCTTCGGGATTAGCGCAGCGCTCCGC
Organism: Podarcis pityusensis; assembly: GCF_964106645.2. Taxonomy (NCBI): domain Eukaryota; kingdom Metazoa; phylum Chordata; class Lepidosauria; order Squamata; family Lacertidae; genus Podarcis; species Podarcis pityusensis. Next base: position 63,719,546 of record NC_138035.1, read on the forward strand.
TAGCCATGGGAGAGCCGCGGGGCTCTCCCACGGCTAGCGGAGACCTTGCCGGCACCCAGAAGCTTGGGGCACGCGGAGCTCTGCACGCCCCAAGCTTCGGGATTAGCGCAGCGCTCCGCTAGCCATGGGAGAGCCGCGGGGCTCTCCCAGGGCTAGCGGAGACCTTGCCGGCACCCAGAAGCTTGGGGCGCACTGAGCTCCACACGCCCCAAGCTTCGGGCTTAGCACAGCGCACCTGGGGGGGAAATAAAATTTTTTTTCCTTTATTTCCCCCCCAAAAAACTAGGTGCGTCCTATGGGCCGGTGCGTCCTATGGTGCGAAAAATACGGTATACCCCACTCACCTGACTGAGTTGCCCCAGCCACTCTGGGCAGATTCCAATATATATAAAAACCTGATAAAACACTAAACATTGCAAAACCTTCCCTATACAGGGTTGCCTGCAGATGTCTTCTAAAGGTTGTACAGTGGTACCTTGGGTTACATACGCTTCAGGTTACATATGCTTCAGGTTACAGACTCCGCTAACCCAGAAATAGTTCTTCAGGTTAAGAACTTTGCTTCAGGATGAGAACAGAAATCGTGCTCCGGCGGCGTGGTGGCAGCAGGAGGCCCCATTAGCTAAAGTGGTGCTTTAGGTTAAGAACAGTTTCAGGTTAAGAGCGGACCTCCGGAATGAATTAAGTACTTAACCTGAGGTACCACTGTATAGTTACTCATCTCCTTGCCTCGGGAGGTGCATAACTCCATACGCTGTAACATTTCTCCAATGAAAATAGTGACCTCCTAAGGAAAAGCAGGACATTCCTAGATCAAATTATAAACTGGGATGGTTTCTGTAAATCAAGGATTGTCCGTGGAAAATAGGGACACTCAGAGCGTCTGTGAATCCATCAGTTTCGGTTTCTCTTTTTTCTAATCTTAAATTCTGTTCACATTTTCACACGAGTTTGTGATTTATTTATTTTTTAAAAAGTGTCCTCATGAAAATCTATCAGCATTTGAATGTGTGAATGTCTCCTAATACATTTTACATGCAGTTTTGCCTAATGGGCAGAGTTCTTCTATACTAAATGAGCAGTTTCCCCTAATATAATTCACTTTTGTATGTTACTTCATGAGAATATGCCTTTTTATGCATACTTCACCTGAGCATATGCATTTTTGTAAACATTACAAAGGAAATGCACAAAGCAATTCAGAGAACTGCAAATTTCTAAGAATGGCTGTGTTTGGTTTGAATATTGTTTCAAAAAGTGCAGATTAGGTAGGTTTGCCTTTAAAGGCAAACTGAATCAAATTGACTACCCCTCCCCCAGCTTTAATCGAGACAATGAAAAACGTGACAAGAAAGTTCTTCAAGGTTTCTGCTGCAGTAGTCAAATATGACTTGAGTTCTATCTCTTTTGGGGGCAGGTTTGTTGAGCTGAGGGGGGAAATCCTGCTGTCAAAGCCTTGAAGGCTTATAGAAGATGTTGGATTGAACTTTGCATTGGATTTTTGTCATTGTTCATGTACGCTTCTAGTGCAAAGTTTCTCTTAACCTATATGCTGTTAAGCATTTTCATGTGGGATTTGGAAGTATCATGAAAGGCAAAAAGAGTGTTTGGAAATAGGCCTAAGCCTTCTAACTACCTGGTAGAAAAAGATTATTTTTTTGTTCCTCATTTGCTGATAATTCTCACAACCTAAATCTGCTCTTGCTTGAACTGGGAGTTTCATACAGCCTGTTCTTCCTGGTAGCTTTGATGTGAGGTTGCAATAAGAGTTCCTTAAAATGTATATTCAGCCTAACAGTGTTAAAGCATCTTCAAAGGAGAGACTGACCGCGCTCTTTCCCAGCTAGCAAGAGCACGGATGTTCTTGAAATCTGTAATTGAAAAATTCAACAAATGTGGTATTGGATGTAGGTCAGGTGAGTTCTTTCTTGTCATCCATCACTTAGGAATATCTTATTTCTTTCTTCAGTGAGTGATGAAGGTGCTAAGAGAACTGTTGATACATATATTGCTTAGCCAATGACCTTTCCCAACCATGTGTTTAATAAAACAGGGTGATGTGAAAAATACGAAATGGTTACTTTTTAAAAATAAAAATAAAAAATATATCAAAGGATCTCTCTGCCCGCAAGGCAACCTGCTTGTTTGCAGAACAAGGGAATTAAAGTCATTCAAACCACATTTCCAACAAGTGCAACACAGTGCTTGAAGCGGGGGGGGGGGGGGGATGGGATAGATTTATTATGTCCATTTATAAGAAGATGGGTGGCAAAGCTACCCCTCACTTCAAGCATGAGCCTATTGGGGCAGTCAATAATAATAAGAATAAATTTTTATTTATACCCCACCCTCCCCAGCCAAGACCGGGCTCAGGGTGGCTAACAACCAATAATAAAAACAAGTTGATTAAAATACAGTTTAAAACATTAAGGTACAACATTAAAACAATAGGATGCAGTCTCTTCATAGGAGGAGAAAGGAAAAAGAAAGAGGGGGAGGGAGTCAAACTGATTCTAAGCCAAAGGCCAGGTGGAACAACTCTGTCTTACAGGCCCTGCGGAAAGAAATCAGATCCCGCAGGGCCCTGGTCTCATGAGACAGAGCATTCCACCAGGCCGGAGCCAGCATTGAGAAGGCCCTGGCTCTGGTTGAGGCTAATCTAACTTCCTTAGGGCCCGGGACCTCTAGGGTGCTGCTATATATGGACCTTAAGGTCCTCCGTGGGGCATACTGGGAGAGGCGGTCCCATAGATACAAGGGTCCTAGGCCGTGAAGGGCTTTAAAGGTCAAAACCAGCACCTTAAATCTGACCCTGTACTCCACCGGGAGCCAATGCATCTGGAAAAGCATTGGGTGAATATGCTCCCATGGCAGAGACCCTGTGAGGAGCCTCGCTGCAGCATTCTGCACCCGCTGGAGTTTCTGGGACAGCTTCAAGGGCAGCCCCACATAGAGCAAATTACAGTAATCAAGCTACTGTATCAATGCAGATCCACCACAATAACCTCCAGATCTCACCTGGATCATCATAGCCAGACAAAATCAGGGATGGCTTCAGGATTCAGTTGACTTCTTTAACATAGAAGAGATAGGGCGTTCAGTTTAAGAATTCTGTCATTATGAGCCTTATGAGGAACAGTTGAGGGAGTTGAGTATGTTTAGCCTGGAAATGAAACTGAGAAGAGATAGGATAGCCACCTTCAAATATCTCAAGGGCTGTCACATTGAAGATGGAGCAAACTTGCTCTGGAGAAACCCAGCCAGATGGGTGGGGTATAAATAATAAACCAGTAGGTTCGAGTTATAAGAAAGGAGATTCTTACTAAACATCAGGAAGCACTTTCTGACAGTAAGCTGTTTGAAAATGGAAGAAACTCCCTTAGGAGGCTATGAACTCTTCTTCATTGGAGTTTTTTAAAACAGAGGTGGGATGGCCGTCTGTCATGGATGCTTTAGTTGAGTTTCCTGCATTGCAGGGTGGGTGGATGACAATTCTACAATTGTGGTGTAGTGGTGGACTCGTAATCTGGTGAACCAGGTTCGCTTCCCCGCTCCTCCACATGCAGCTGCTGGGTGACCTTGGGCTAGTCACACTTCTCTGAAGTCTCTCAGCCCCACTCACTTCACAGAGTGTTTGTTGTGGGGGAGGAAGGGAAGGGAGAATGTTAGCCACTTTGAGACTCCTTCAGGTAGTGATAAAGCAGGATATCAAATCCAAACTCTTCTCTTCTTCGTCCTGCTGCAGTACAGTGGTGCCCCGCAAGACGAATGCCTCGCAAGACGAAAAACTCGCTAGACGAAAGGGTTTTGCGTTTTTTGAGTCGTTCCGCAAGACGAATTTCCCTATGGGCTTGCTTCGCAAGACGAAACGTCTTGCGAGTTCTTGCGAGTTTGTTTCCTTTTTCTTAAAGCTGCTAAGCCGTTAATAGCTGCTAAGCCGCTAATAGCTGTGCTTCGCAAGACGAAAAAACCGCAAGACGAAGAGACTCGCGGAATGGATTAATTTCGTCTTGCGAGGCACCACTGTAGATCTTCTTAGGTCCATGGGAATGGTGGTATAGTCAAATATTACCAGCTCCTTCTTTCTCTGGGTCGTGCATTATTCAAACGACTCTACTAATAGAAGGTACAATTTAGCTGATGTCAAAGACAGATATGAGAATACCAGGTGAAAACCTAGTTCTTGAAAGTTATGTTTTGGAAATAATGCACTCTAAAAAAAAAATTGTGCATGGAGAAAAGGGCACAGTATCAAGGAAGCAGCAGGTATACATTTCCCTCCTTGCCAAAGAGACATCTGCCAAAATATTTAAAAAATGTTCTCTTTCCAGAGGACATATGTTGTGTACATATGGGTCGTGGTAATCGGCAAGACTCCATTAAGGAGTGCATTTTGTTAGTATATTTTTTCAGGCATGAAATACATAAAGGGGGGAAATTACCCTGGATAGATTTTTAACCTCAAAGTCGCAAGCAAAGTTACAGCATAACTGCAATGTCAAGATCCTTAAATGTAATAACTGGAGGTTTTTTGGTTTTTTTTGGCCATCTCTGCCTTCTTCAATCTCAACACTTAATCATTGCCGTTTCCAAATCTTTACTTAATTTACTCGCCTTAATTGCACATGGCATTATAAAATTGCACTTTCCCTATTCTGTTTACACCTGCCATCCCTAATGCATTACCATGTGTGAGATTTACGATAGCAGCACATGAGGCCTGTCATGGTTAATCACATTTGTAACCTTTCAGGTGTGTGACAGCCCAGGTTCCTGCTGGGAAACATGTTAGGCGTTTGTTGATTGCCAAGCATATTTCTAAAATACTGCATTAATTTGTGGGCAAATCTCTGGTATCGGGTAGCAAGCATAATGGTAATTAGATTTTCATTTTTCATATATTTAACAAAGAACTATTTGTATGTCGAGATCATATTCCAGTAGTTGGAAAAACCAGATAAGTGTGCATCAGTTATCTTTCCAGAGCGAAGATTAACATAAAAAACACTGCAAAAATGCTGCATTTAGATTAGCTATTTATTCCCAATTTTATTATATCGAGAGTGGATTTAATGCACAGTGATTTTCTTTCAAGGCAACACACTTTCCTGAAGTTCAAACAAGAGTTAAATGTTTGAGGTGTGAGATCTAAAATGAAAGAACAAATTAATCTTCTAAATCAGTCAAACAGGTAGATGTACGGTTTGCATGGCCATTCACAACATTAAGGAATTTTGCCCTTCTGCAGCAATATTAAGGATTAAAAATAATGAGGTATTTAAGAAGAGATTTTTGGTTGCAGATTCAGAGATATTTAAAATTGTTAGAAATGTATTAAAGAACATTGCATGTCTAATTTGCAAATCTAAGTCACCAAAGCACATTTGAGAAAGGACAGGATAATAGCTTTAATTTGTCAATTGAAATTAATTCCACATTTGATCCAGTGGAAGAATGTAAACAGAATTTGGACAAATCCCAGGCTATTGTAAAGTGATCTATTTCATGTGGATTCTGAAAATGAGAGTTGAAAAAAAAAATGTTGCAATCCTTTGACTCTTCAGACAGTTTTCAGTTCTGAAAAAGTTCTTTCAATATCTCCACTTTTAATCCCCCTTATGCTAGTTTATATGTAATGATAAAGAACTCATTGCAAATGTGTTCCATTACTATTCTTTTAAATTGGTAGATCTTAGGATTGATCCTGATTTGATCGTCAGATCTTCAGAAGCCCACCTTGGTGCATGGTGCAAAATAGCAGGTAGAAAAGGGCACCTGAGGTCAGGTGATGGGCAGGTGAGCAGTTCCACACACTTGTTAGATTTGGCCCATGGCAGGTGCAGGAGGTAACAATCTGGCCCACCAGATTAGAAAGGTTCCTTAAGTTGTTCTACATGAAACATGGATGTGAGTAATGATATAGAGTGGTACCTTGGTTCTCAAATGCAGAAAACCCGGAAGTAAGTGTTCCGGTTTTTGAATGTTTTTCAGAAGCTGAACGTCTGATGCAGTTGTTGGTTATTATTTCCGGGGCGCTTGCACCAATCAGAAGCTGCGCCTTGGTTTTTAAACATTTCGGAAGTCAAACGGACTTCCGGAATGGATTAAGTTTGGCGATTATGTTTTTGATGCTTTTTCGGTTAATTTGTTTTTGTGACAGTATATCCATGTTCTCTGGCACGAGTATGAAGAGGAGCGTGGCAGTTTTTCATTTCATTTCAGATTAAGGACAGATATTGCTGTGTCATCTTCACCCAGATAAATTGTGGTTTATCTTAACGAGTGGCTAGTGAAAATAAGTCAACTTCAAACCCTACTTTATGAAGCAAGGCTTTTTCACTGACCATAGTTAAGACTGGCCATGGTTTAGGGTTCAAATGACATACTAAACTGTGGTTTATTTAAAACAGCCAGTGAAGCCTCTCCCAATACTCCTTGCAGTTGTGCCAGAGGAGGAGGAGAGAGGGATACTGTGTAAGTCCCAAGCTGACTGTGGCTTTTCCTAATCACCCTTAACCATAGTTTAGTGTTGTGTGTTAACTGGGCCACAAAGATATCGGCAATGAGTAAGAGCGAGAAACAAAACAAATCAGAAAGCAATGCATTTAAATAGGCAGAATTTCAGCACAAACTATTAGATGTACACCCTGTGGTAACAGTCTTTCCCATGTTTCTTTTTAACAAGTTCTTAAAAACCCAATCCTTCCTCCTGTTCTTTAACAGTTGGAACCTATGAACTGAAATAAAGTATTCTCCTGGAACAGCCAGGCATGCAGGGTTTTTTATTATTCCATTTTAAACCAAATAATATGCTTTTATCATTATTCTGTTCAGCCAGCACTCTGCGGATAAGTGCTACCCATCTTTCTCATGGGCGCACTTTTTCCAGCATAGAGAAAGAATGAAGACTTCGCTGAAGAAAATCAGGGTGAGAAAGATTCAGAATGCCCCAAGGAAAAAAAAGAACCAATTTTCCTTCAGAAAGTCGCAGACTCCTCGTCTCTTTCCTTTCAAGCTGTCTGCTAGCTTTCTCTTAAACCACTGTCAAAAGTGCTACAGTTTTGACCTTAATTGTACTGTGTAAAGATATCACTTAACCCCAGAGGAAAAAAAAATATGGGTTGATTTTCCCCCACCCCATTTTGTACTGGTGGCAGGGAAATTTGATATTGCACATCACAGGGAAGGTCAGACCTTCCTCAAAACCTTAGCATGAGGTCAAACATGAAAGTCATTGGGCCATTTTAGACCTTCTGTTCTTCCTCTGATATATGGAAGTCTTGCCTGAAATAACGCAGTAAGATAGACTACTGGTTAGCTGGAAGAGAAGTTTCAACAAAGAGTCTGGGAGCATCACAAGCAGTCACTTCTGCTAGATGTTCAGTTAAGAAGATGACAAGGTCTACAACTCAGAACAACCACTGCCTGCTTAACCAAAGGAACATACAGCTCACTGCTAATATTTATCACCTATTTAGATGATGCCCAGTATATCGGTTTGAAGATGATGCGTGTTTGTTTATCACCACCCTTCAAATCAAAGGGATACCACAAACTCACAAACTGAACCTGTGACTTTGCAGTCTTGCAACCAAGTCTCAGGAATATCAGCCCCTCCCCCCCCCCCCAGGCACTGAAATGATTTGCAATAGTCTTTTGTCTCTGGCAAAATACCCTGACACAAGTTGAAGCTATGCTGCTCAAACTAAACCAATTGAAATTGGTTTAGGAAATCATACGGGACCCCTATATATATGATGGAAGAATAGCAGGATCTAGCTGTACTTCGAAAAAATCTTACTTCAGCTGGGATGCATCAATGTCATATACATGCTGCCTTATGTAATAGTTTGTGATGTGCCTGTCCGAGTTGTGCATCTCCCTTTTAAAGCATTGGATAACATTGCACCATTTAATAGCCGCACTCATCTTAGAATCATAGAGCTGTAGAGTTGGAAGGGGTCCTGGGAGTCATATGTTCCAGCCCCCGGAAATGCAGGAATATGCAGCTGTCCTGTGTGGGAATTGAACCTGCAATCTTGAGATTATCAGCACCACTGAGCTATCCAGGACTGTTTTATGTGGTGAAGTGGGGGCTATGCCTTCTACTTGTGAATGTAGTGATAGGTGATGCAGATGCTTCGCAAGTGCCTAGTCCACATTGAGGTAATCATTCCCCTCAAAAAGGAAAGGGAAACATGAGACAGTTCAAGCTTGCATATGCATGCCTAAATACGGAGTGCTGTCACTTTATATGAATGTTAAAAGCAGAATATGCACCTGTCCATCATACACAGAGAATCCTTTGCTGGGTGAGTATGCAAACTTACTCCAAGAATTTGAAATACTGGTGTCTACTAATTTCATGACATATCAGTGTTTACCGATTGTAGAAATGAAAATGCCTCCAGGCACTTCCTGTGGTAAAAGGACCCCTGACCATTAGGTCCAGTCGCGACCGACTCTGGGGTTGTGGCACTCATCTCACTTTATTGGCCGAGGGAGCCGGCGTACAGCTTCCGGGTCATGTGGCCAGCATGACTAAGCCACTTCTGGCGAACCAGAGCAGCACACGGAAACACCATTTACCTTCCCGCTGGAGCGGTACCTATTTATCTACTTGCACTTTGTGCTTTCAAACTGCTGGGTTGGCAGGAGCAGGGACCGAGCAACGGGAGCTCACCCTGTTGCAGGGATTTGAACTACTGACCTTCTGATCGGCAAGTCCTAGGCTTTGTGGTTTAACCCACAGCCCCACCCACGTCCCACTTCCTGTGGTATTGAACAGCTGAAACAGGCAGAGAAAGGCGTTGAGATGCAGCCCAGTTCATGTTGATTTTGTTCACCTCCTTTTTCTGGAACATCCATCCTGGGCCAATATATTTCCCCGTCTATTAAAAGCTTTCAGGACAGCGCTCAATTCTATCAGATCCAAACGACAAGCTATTTTGTTATGGAAAGATGCTGCCCTTTTATGTTTGAAATATAGCTTTCAGCTTTCAGATACGGAAGTCAAGGAAACACTTAAAATCAAGGGCAAATGATAAGATCAGCATAGTTACTGGAGAGAGGTAAGCTGTAAACAGAACGACAGCTGTAAAGTAAGTTTGGTCACGGGCAGAATGTATAAACAGAGCCCAATCTTAACATCACAAAGGACAGATCCCTCCCCAGCCTGGTCTTACAAGGGGAATACAGGAGAGACAACCCTGTGATTCCTTTGTAAGGCACATTCAGGGAAACCAGGAGGAGGGAATCAGTAGATAGGAGGGTTGTTGTTCTTGCGTCTTTTCTTTTTTTTAAGTCTACAACTAATCCAGAAGGCGGCAGCAAGATTGGTGACTAGGAGCACCCGCCGGGACCACATAACACCCGTCTTGAAAGACCTACACTGGCTCCCAGTACGTTTCCGAGCACAATTCAAAGTGTTGGTGCTGACCTTTGAAGCCCTAAACAGCCTCGGTCCAGTATACCTGAAGGAGCATCTCCACCCCCATCATTCTGCCCGGACACTGAGGTCCAGTGCCGAGGCACTTCTGGCAGTTCCCTCGCTGTGAGAAGCCAAGTTACAGGGAATCAGGCAGAGGGCCTTTTTGGTAGTGGCACCCGCCCTGTGGAATGTCCTTCCACCAGATGTCAAAGAGAAAAACAACTACCAGACTTTTAGAAGACATCTGAAGGCAGCCCTGTTTAGGGAAGCTTTTAATGTTTAATAGACTATTGTATTTTAATATTCTGTTGGAAGCTGCCCAGAGTGGCTGGGGAAACCCAGCCAGATGGGCAGGGTATAAATAATAAATTTATTATCATTATCATTATCATTATCATTATGTTAAGGCTGTGTGGTGCACGATTGTCTCCACTGGTGCACCAGCACAACGCTGCCCTCACTGCAAACCTGCCCCATTCCTGTCTCATTCACGTGTCACAATGCTGGTGAGATGGAAGCTCTATGGCATCACCCCCTGGCACCACTGGGAGTGACAGAATAAGCCAGACCTGCAGACCATCTGGAAAAATGAGATCCCTCCAGCCAGGCTCAAATGACTCACACTATCTGAGCTTCCCTTCACACATAGGCTTTCCATGTGGTCCTCATGACTGGGAGTAGCCATGCTACTTCCGTAACGTCTGAACTGAACTTTGCTTGTGTTCACCTCTGCCATCCTGGTGTATTCAAGAAACCCGTTGGCCTTATGTTCGGATTGGTATTCCTCATTTTTTAAAAAATGTTGGCTCCAGCACCGTGTTAATCTAAGCCCTTTTTGAAGGCTTCCTCATCCCTGACATGTCATAACCAATTGCAAAGATCTGTCATGTTGCATTAAGGACGCTGGACTTGCCTTGGCATGATTCACCATCCCAAGGAAATGTCAAGCTGATAAAAGTCAAAGAGTTGCAGGTTTTATAGTTATTTCGGCACTGTTGAGATGGGGAGAGATGCAGATTAAGCTGGGGGTTGTTGTTGTTGTGGTGGTGGTTTATTTATTTATTTTTTTAGCACCTCTAATAACCTCAAAACACCATGAACCATAATGAAATGATGTGTGGACATTCCTATAGTGTCCTGAATGAATGTTTCAGATTATGCACAAATGTCTCCATCCTCCATCCAGGCAAGGAAGAGGCAGAATCATAGTTCAAGGACACATTCCAGCCCAGCAAAAGTACTCAAGGAGGGTAGGGATGTGGGTGGCACTGTGGTATAAACCACTGAGCCTCTTGTGCTTGCTGATTGGAAGGTCGGCAGTTCAATTCCGCTCTGTCCCAGCTCCTGCCAACTTAGCAGTTTGAAAGCACGCCAATGCAAGTAGATAAATAGGTACCACTGTGGTGGAAAGGTAATCAGCATTTCCATTCTCTCTGGCTTCCATCATGGTGTTACGTTGCATCAGAATTGGTTTAGTCCTGCTGCCCACATGACATGGAAAGCTGTCTGTGGACAAACACCACTGAAAAGGATATATCAAGAACTCTGGCCAAAAGTTTCAATATAAGGAATAATTCCTACTCAAGAGTTGAAATGAAAAACGTGTGTATTCTGCTAAGAATAACAGTTTGAAGCTAGTAGTAGATTTAAACACAACGTATAAGTATGATAGTTTTAAAGTAATGGTAAGTTTGGATACAACGTTTAAGTGCAGAAATGATGTCGTTTCAAATATACAATGATATAGTACAAAGGTACATGAAGGTACCTTTAATAATGTACATGAAGGTACCTTTAATAAAGGTACATTAATAATGTGGACTCTTTTTGACTGCTATTGAGACTTGTATAAAACAATTGTTGTGCACTGGTATTTCATGTACCTTTGTACTATATCATTGTATATTTGAAACGACATCATTTCTGCACTTAAACATTGTATCCAAACTTACCATTACTTTAAAACTATCATACTTATACGTTGTGTTTAAATCTACTACTAGCTTCAAACTATTATTCTTAGCAGAATACACACGTTTTTCATTTCAACTCTTGAGTAGGAATTATTCCTTATATTGAAACTTTTGGCCAGAGTTCTTGATATATCCTTTTCAGTGTAGTTTCAACAAGAACTCCAATTCCTTTGTGGACAAACACCGGCTTCCTTGGCCTGAAAGCAAGATGAGCACCGCAACCCCATAGTCGCCTTTGACTGGACGTAACTGTCCAGAGGTCCTTTACCTTTACTCAATGAGGTCATGGAGGAGGGTCAGTGAAGGGTGTAGTCTGAGGAATATCTAGAAGGTCATATACAGAATTCTGGAGGTTGCTCACCCCTCCTTTTAGCCCCATGAATGGACTCTGACTTGCGAGAACTTTTAAATGAAATCTTCTATGCTCTAAAAAGCATTACCTTGATATGAGGTGAGACTCCTTGGACTGAAGTTGGGTCAGAAAGGGTGATGATGATGATGATGACGATGATGATGATTATACCCCACCCAACTGACGGAGTTGCCTCAGTCACTCTGGGTGGCTTCCAGCACATTTGTTGTTTAGTTGTTTAGTCATGTCCGACTCTTCGTGACCCCATGAACCAAAGCATGCCAGGCACTTCTGTCTTCCACTGCCTCCCACAGTTTGGTCAAACTCATGCTGGTAGCTTCGAGAACACTGTCCAACCATCTCGTCCTCTGTCGTCCCTTCTCCTTGTGCCCTCCATCTTTCCCAACATCAGGGTCTTTTCCAGGGAGTCTTCTCTTCTCATGAGGTGGCCAAAGTATTGGAGCCTCAGCTTCATGATCTGTCCTTCCGGTGAGCACTTAGGGCTGATTTCCTTAAGAATGGATAGGTTTGATCTTCTTGCAGTCCGTGGGACTCTCAAGAGTATCCTCTAGCACCATAATTCAAAAGCATCAATTCTTTGGCGATCAGCCTTCTTTATGGTCCAGCTTTCTGGGAAAACCATAGCTTTTACTATACGTACTTTTGTTGGCAAGGTGATGTCTCTACTTTTTAAAGATGCTGTCTAGTTCCAGCACATACAAAAACATAATTAAAAACTTTTCTATACAGGGCTGCCTTCAGATGCCTTCTAAAGGTTGTATAGTTACTTCCTCCTGATTCCTCAGCATGAGAGACTAAATCACAGGATCCTGGATTTTGAAAGGTGGAAATTTAAACTGGATTGCAAATGGGTATACAAAGTGAATGTTTCGGCTCCAGTACATCCAATGTGACTGACTTGCGGAGAGAGACATATTCAGAACTGTGCTTTTATAGCAAATACATGAAACTAGTCAGATTAAAATCAATGCCTGCAGCAGCCTCCTGTCTCTCTTTTGCTAGTGTTCTTGCCTACTGGAGCTCGCAGGATAATTTTTTTTTCTCCTTGAGGAAAGCAAAGGCTGTGTTCTGAGAGGAAAAAGGAAATGGGCCCAGCATGCCTTACGTTCCTTACCCTGAGCTCTTCCTCCTGCACAGCTGCTGCTCAAGCACTACAGACCTCTGGCAAGTACAGCGAACACTATGTTAATGTAAGTTTAAAAAAAAAAGAGCGAGTGAGATTTAAGATGGGCCAACAGATAAGAAACCCAGCCTGATTGTTCGCACCTAGTAACTTTCACTCTGCCCTCTGGCCACACTTTTTGCAATGTGGAGCTTAATTGCACAATCACACACTTCTGGATATATGAAATAGTTCAGCATCTGAGCGAAGGCAGTTGTCACCAACCTGGGTACCCAGTGGTCAAAATATATACCTGTCAGGGGCAGGGCAGAGGAGGAGGAGTGGTAGAGACCACCTCCCCATCCTCACCCTTCCAGGGAGGAGGAGGAGGAGGAGGAGGAGGAGGAAGACACTATAGATTTACAACAGGGGCTTGCGGGAGGTCACAGCTCAGAGGCAGAGGAGGGGGAAAGTTGGGAAATCATGGGAGCAGGCCGAGTTGGAGCAGCAGGTGGTTGACATGTTGTCGCTAGAAAGCATTCCAGACCCACCATCTCCCAGAACCCGGAGAGCCTTAAAAGTAGGAGAGCAAAGAGCTCAAAGACAGAGGGCACTTAGCGGCACCCATAGAGGACGACGAGGAGGAAGAGTTTGGACTTGATATCCCGCTTTATCACTATCCTAAGGAGTCTCAAAGCGGCTAACATTCTTCTTTCCCTTCCTCCCCACAACAAACACTCTGTGAGGTGAGTGGGGCTGAGAGACTTCAAAGAAGTGTGAGTGGCCCAAGGTCACCCAGCAGCTGCATGTGGAGGAGCGGGGACGCGAACCTGGTTCACCAGATTACGAGTCCACCACTCTTAAGCACTACACCACACTGGCTCATGAGAAGGCAGTGATGATGACGAATGAGTAAGTGGGAGAGAAGTGAGGTGGAGATTCACTTGGGTGAATTGGGAGATTTTGGGTGCCATGTCAGCAAATGGATCTGTTTATCGTGTTGTTTTATTGTATTGTTACTCGCAAGAAATGCACTTGTAGGATTTTATGCCTTGGGTACCAAAATAACTTGACTGGCTCTGGGTATTCTGCAGATGGTGGTGGTCGTGCCATTTATTCATTTATAAATGGTTAATGCCACTTAGACTTTTAGGGTTATGTCCATATACCTGGAATTTCCTGGACATATCCAGAATACTGTAGTTGGTAGCAGTGTCAATTTTGTTTTGAGATTTTGCAAAGAAAGCTCAACCACTTTTCTGTCTGGGTTTTCACTGTTCGAAAGATGGCAACCCTATCTAAGTGGCTTACGAGTCTCAAAAGCAATCAGGTGCACTAAAAAACCAACCACATTGACATTATCCCTTGATTTAGGGGACAGGGGTAATATTTGCTACAGGCAGAAAAATCGGGTATCAGTAGAGATGGAAAAAAGTTGATACAGTTTGCATTTTATGGTGAACTTAACTAAATTGCACTTTCCTAAACAATATGGGAAATTAATTGTAGCCATCCTTCAAAATTCACACATTTCCAAATCTTGCAATGCCGCTCTCTAGCCATGTACCATTTACGACAATGCATATACTTCAGTAAAGTGTGCAGAAAAGTGCATACATTAAAGAACATAATATATGCAAAATGTGTATATTAGGATAAATTCTCACTATGCTGATAGGGACTCCCCCACCCCCTTTTTTTTTTGAAAAAGCAAACTGATGTGGAAAGGTGGAGAACTGATTTTAAGGTTGGAAAAATGAGAAACTGACAGAAACTGAAATGGACAGATTTTTTTCCATCTTCAGGTATCAGATATGCCTTAAGTATCGGGCAGCGTAACTTGTAAAAACCTGGGAGAGGGCCTTGACTCTGGGATTTCCTTGAATAATGAGTCCCATCTTAGTGTTGGCTTTCTCCACCCCCTCTCCCACAGCCCAGTGTGGCTTGATTATATTTATCTACTTCTTACATTTTAAGACAAAATATGCAGTAGAATGGGTGGGGAAATGGTGTTCTGTAAGAAGAACTCATAAAATGGAATATTTGGAAGAGTTCTTGTTCTTCCTGGTTTACATAGGACAGGGAATTGGCAAGAAGAGTTAAATCAAGAAGGACTTGATATGAGAAAAAGAGAAACAGACAGAGACAAAGATGGGAATTTATTAGGATTGATTGAGTGACCATTTACTAAAACCATAATACCAAATCCTATTTAGATTAAACAAGAGGAAGATCCTGGGCTGCGACACCCCATCAATTCTGCTAAATATACAAGTCTCCTGAAGTCTGAATCCTACAAGATCTCACTTTGCAGCAATCTGGAAATAGTGTAAACAGCCCAGAGTAGCTTTTCATCAAAGCAAGTCAATTTTCGGAGAAGTGAAAATCTTTGGCTATATGTAATATGGCTTATCGATTTGAATACTTGTATTATACTGTTGAAGACAATAAACCCACCCATACAACAAAAGTGAACAACAAAACATTATATATAAATGTATACAAGGTACAAAATGATGGAACGCAGGTAAAAGTTTGCCCCACTCACAGCCCTTTCCAAGTCTCTGTTAATCACATATGAAGCTATTTGAAATGTAGTAATAATATCATGTTAAAAGCTGATCTTTAGTTTTTGCTGAATACCTTTGACTAACTCAGCTGAAAGAAATAAGAGTGAATCTGTACAACTACGGAGTTGAAGAATAGAATCTTGTGGCTTCCCATGAGCACATGTTTCCCATGATTCAACAGCACGGTCCACATATATTGCATATGCCCTGAATCATGTGGCGGGTTGTTCTTCGTGTGACATCTCAGATTGGAAAGCTCACTGAAGTGATTGTCGTTTCAATGTCAAGCCAGTCTCTGCTGGGTTCAGCAGCTTGTATATTTGACAAATCAAAGCCCATTATATCCCAGTCTAATGCCTTCCCTTTGCGTCGCATACCATAATTGCTATAATAGTTTCCTTGTGAGGATTTTTAGCATTTATCAGAAGCCGCAACAACAACAAATAATAATAATAATATCTGGGTTATTTATGAAATGTTAGATTTGCTTATATGCATTGCAACCACCTTCAAGTGTTGCAATATTGATTATTTAAATATCTGTTGGCTGCTCTCTTCTGAGTATTCTCTTGCTGACTGACAGATCCCATTACTTTATCTGCCGAGGAATTCAGATTTGTGAAAGTTACAAAAAAAAAAAAAAAAAGAGCGCCGTGCGTGAATCATCAATCTTGCTCCGTTGTTAACGTAGAAATGTAATGGAGACAGCTGGCATTTCCTTGACATGTTGTACGATGTCCCCCCAAATCTCTCATCTTCCCAGCCTTGACAGAGAGAAAATTAATCGCACAGACAGCGATTTGTCATTTTGAGGATTATCCGGGCAGCCCAGGAACAACGAAAGCTCTGAATGTGCTCCTCGACGTAGCAATTTGTGCAAAGATTCCATGGTGACATAACGACTGAAGTGGTATTCCGTGGGTTACAGAGGGATGTGAATTGGTCCATTTAAGTTCTGGGTAATTTTGGAAGCAGTTTGCAAAACACGGCCAATGTTGCTTTTTCTCCTTAAGATGGCAGCAGTGTTCTTTGCCTGTGTGCCACGAAATTGTGGAGGAAGGGGGAAGATTACCATATGCATTAGGCAGAGAGTTATTTGTATATATTAAAAAACATTTTGTGAGTAGGATAGAAAATTAAACAGGAAAAGGAACACCCAAATTTGAGTCGGATCTTAAAAAAAAAAAATCTTAAGATTTGTAGAGTTTTTAAAAAGTTATTAGGAAGGGGTGGCATAACTTGTGGAGCATTCAATGATCCAATGTGATAGCAGCAAGTGAGACTGCAGGAAAATGGTGATAAATCACAGCCAGAGAATCTGCCCTGTGTTCCTTGTCTTGAAAACTGGCTGCTTTTTATTTTTTTACTGTTTCATTTAATTTATCGGTGCTCAGGGCTTTGCAGAAACTTTAAACATATTGGGCATTTGGTTTTAAATTAATATTGCCAAATTTAGGACTAATCAACCCAGGAAGCTTAAAAAGGCATTTATAAAAGAAGGGCAGATAATGTGGTTTTAAACTATCAAACAAAATTTTAAAAAATCAGGGAAGTATCACTTTCCCAAAGTTAAACTTTATATATTAGAGGTATAATGAAGATTCACTTTCAAACATTTTTGGCATGGAAATAGCATTTTGGGACATATAAAATTACTTTCCCAATCTCCCAATGGTACTTTGTTTTTATACTGCATGTATGGTTGATAGTCACTAGATTCACAATCTGCCGTGCTCCTGTAGCACATTTCCCCAATTCTTTTACTGCATAATCCCAACTAATCTGGAATCATCCAATGAGCATAATGACACCAGTGAATTGGAAAGCCAAGCCACAAAGCCAATTCAGAGTATGGCAGGCAGCACTGCCCTCAGTCAGAATGGCCTTAGGGAGAGAATGGCTCTGGAGGCATGTTTTCACCTGGTCAAAGTTCAACCCCCTCAAACACAAATTGAGGGATAACAAAACACACACATATTTGAAATCTTATTTCTTGTGATGTTTCTTGTTTTGATCATATGTTTCTCAGCCTTCTGTTTGTTGAGGTT
This sequence comes from Podarcis pityusensis, assembly GCF_964106645.2. Taxonomy (NCBI): domain Eukaryota; kingdom Metazoa; phylum Chordata; class Lepidosauria; order Squamata; family Lacertidae; genus Podarcis; species Podarcis pityusensis. The sequence goes on from NC_138035.1 coordinate 63,737,042, forward strand.
CATTACAAAGGCAATCTTCTGTTTATTTATGAGGCTGCAATATATATTTTCTCAGTTAATTCACTCTTGCATATTAATTGCGAGCAGAGAAAACCGTGTGCCTTTCTGCGGTGGCTGGAATTAATTGTTTGGTTCCAAATAGTGCCACCTGAGGTGCTTGACTAAGGTGGCAGAAGAACATTTGACCTCTCAGGGAAATGGGCAACCTCAACAGCAGATGTTGTTTAATTCATGTGACCTTTCTGAACGAAGCTCCAGGAATCATTGTGAAGTTTGTTCTGAAAAGATAATTTGCCTACCCACCTTTAGGTAAATAAAATCCATTGTTTCGTCAATTTGCGAGCGCAACCCTTCACTACATTTTATTTGTGTTTATTTTTCCTTCTTGCTTGTCCCCCCCCCCCCCACAATAAAAAGACAGGGCTCACTGTGTAAGAGCAGAGCTTTTCAAATTGTTTAGTGGGGGAACATTGGAATTCGTTGGAAACATCTCAAGTACAGTAATGAAAGAAAGCTTCTATGGAAGACAACAGACTGAACTTTCCCTGTAGTCCAGATTTCTAGGGGAATACGTGATGTATCTTGGGCAGGGATGGGCAAAAGTAGATTGTAACACACTTGCTAATGTGGTGCACTAGATTCTCAGTTGGCTTCCCCCGCTCCTCCACATGGGCCTTAGGCTAGTCACACTTCTCTGAAATCTCTCATCCTTACTTAAGGTACCTCACAGATTGTTTGTTGTCGGGGAGGAAGGAAAAGGAGATTGTTAGCCACTTTGAGACTCCTTAAGGGGTGTGAAAGGTGGGATATCAAGTCCAAACTCCTCCTCCTCCTCCTCCTTCAGACCTTGTGGGGGGCCGGACTAGATTTTGGAAAAAATAATAATGAACGAATTCCTATGCCCCACAAATAACCCAGAGATGCATTTTAAATAAAAGGACACATTCTACTCATGTAAAAACACACTGATTCCCGGATCGTCCATGGGCCGGATTTAGAAGGCAATTGGGTCAGATCTGGCCCCTGGGCCTTAGTTTGCCTACCCATGGTCTATGTCTTTGTTTGGAAAGTAATCTAAGCTAGTAGCTTTCACCACATATTCTGCTGATTCAAGGCCTTTGTGTTAACTCACGTTTCTTGTGTTAATTCACAAAACCCTAAACAACCTGAACCCAAAGTTCCTTAAGGACCAACTAATTCCTTGTCCTCCACCTCAATCACTGGGATCTTCGAATGGGACCCTTCTTGAGGTTCACCATGCCCTGAGGTTAGGTCAGGGATTTTTAGTGTGGCAGGTTCTGCCCTGTAGAAGACTTTGCCAGTAGAGGTCTGGCAGGAATAATCCTTACCTTCTTTTAGATGTTTCTTTTAGATGTTTTTAAAGATGTTTTTTACATTGATCCAATGGGCCCTTGAAACTTTTTTTTTTTTTAATGAGCTAGTAATTACTGACGCTTTTAGTGATCTTCTTGTAATATTATATTTAAATGTTGATCACTGCTTTCCTATATTTTTATGAATGTGGTCTATATATATTTTTATAAATAGACAAATTCTGGTTTGCTATCTAGGGTTTGCTGGTTGCTCAAGTTCTTCCTAAGAATGCTGGACTGATTCATCAAGATACTTTGTTAGATTTTAAGCAAGTGCTTAATTAGGGTAGGGCAGTGCTGATTAGTTCTGGCTTAAGCAAGATCCTCTTGCACACTTGCTTTGTCAATTTAAAAGACTCTGCAGGACCACAGGTATTATTGTTAATATTAAAAAGACCAATAAATACTAAAATAATAAGCCTGCCCCTGTTGCACAAGGCCATTTTGCTGGCCAATGGGTGTGCATCTAGAAAGTCATCTACAGGTTTTAGAAAGCCTGAGATTTTGTGAGATGGGAATGTAGCCCAGATTACCTGTGTGGAAGATCTGAAAGCTATTCCTTTATATATCTTGCTCAGCATATCAGTTTCCCCCAGCCTTATGCTGCTGTGTGTTATAGAAAAGTGATTCTTCCAGTCCTTCTCTACTCTGTAGCATGTAGCACAATGCTGATTCCTTTTTTCAACCCTGTTGAATATTTAGTGCAACATGTTATTTTCTTCACCCCAACCAACGTAGCTGGCTACCTTGTGCCACCTTCTCCATAACAATCTTGATCCTGCAGAAGGCGACAGAAGAAAGTACATAACTTATCTATTGTAGGACAAAACGGCATATCTAAGATTTAGAGTCATAGCTGCCGCAGAGATGGGAACAATGATTGCTATTTGCCAAACACGCAACACAAATAGATGAGGACAGCATGTTGACTTTAGCAGAGCAAAGCTGGTTTTATACCATCAAAGAGCTTGGTCCTAATTCTCACCGGTTTTTAGCAGTTTGAAGAAATCAATGCTATTCATTTGCAGCCATTATTTCTAGCAATGGGTGTGCATTCGTGGTCACCTGCAGAGGCAAGCTAGGAGTGTGAAAATACTCCCGGCTTGCAGCCTTCTGTACTAAAGTAAGCAGAACTGTGGCATTTACAGAATAAAATAGGCCTGCAGAAACTAGTGAGAACAGAGAAAATTTGAGCTATATTTCAGCAGATATTAATATTGTGTAGTTGGAAGTGACTGGGAGCATAAGAACTGACTCATCCTCATTGTCCAGACCCATAAAAATATTATTCAAAGTTTTACTGGCAGAACTCTTCAAGAAAAAAGAACGTAAGCATCAAAGATATCCATACAACACGTTGTGCTGTCCAACACCAGCTCAGCATCTTAGAAAATATGAAAGAAGAGATTCTCCAAATCCAAACTGTGTCTCTCCCCCGCCCCCATTCTAGTCTGGTTTCCAGCCTCCATTGGCCTTAGGCTGTGCAGAGAGCCATTTAAATGCATTGTTTTCTCTGTGCAGAGAAACTAACACAGGCAACCCTCTTGAAAATGGAGATATGCAACTCAGTACCTTCATCACATGATCAAAGGTTCACTCTAATCACAGAGTAGAAAACAGTTATTCATTAACCCATTAAGGAGCTCAGAGTCCTTTAGAAAACAACATTGGGAGAACCCCAATGTTAGCAACTCTTCAGCAACACACATTTAGGCATTTTCAATGTAAATTAATACACATATATTTTCATTTCAAGCCCAGCCTCCAGCCTCCTTGACTGTTCTTCAGCCTTCCATCCTAGGAAAATAGAAGGCATTTTGCTATGGGCAACTGGGGCACTGCCACTCAGAATCCCATCAGAGCCCACAACTTGAACCCACACTTCCTCACCTATGGCAACTCACTCTCTGCTCTCTGTCCAATTTCTTGGAGTCTGCATCACTGGAGTCTGCTTTCATTCATATTGTATGTGAATGTAAGAGAAGTGGATAATATATGCAAATCCTATGCAGGTCTCCTTGGAAAGCAAGTTCCACTGAGTTCAACTGAGTACAGCCTTATTCTCAGTCCATATTGTGTTTTGCACAGAAGGACGATGGGGAGGAAGCCATAATTAGTCGTCTCTGTCTGCTGTGGTACCTTGCTCCACCTACCATTAAATGTCCTTCCCTCTGTCCTACCAGTCCCAATTTGAACCAGCCACCACTATTGCACAGAGATTTGCACAAAGACACACTTAGACAGGTGTTCTGCTTGATAAGCCAAGGTTCCCACGTGCCAGGGGAAGTTTCTAAGCATGTTCAGTTGAACACACTTAAAACTCCTCTTCAGAACTTCATGCTCATCCCAGGGATCTTGCGGGTGAGATTTGCATGTACAGTCCTGTTAAACATCCCCAGTTAAACATTTTATATATTCAGATCAGTGCTTTTTTCCTGGGGGGGGGGGTACAGGGGTACGCATACCCCTAAACATTTTGTGAATCTAACGGAAGAAGAAACTTTTTTTAAAAAAATAATTTCTTCTCTAGCACAGTGAATCGTCAGTTCCATTGAATAGCACAGTAAATTGTCAATTTCGTTGCTACCCCTGATGGTGACCTTTTGTCCATTTACTGTATTTATTTCCCCCCGATTTGAACTATAAAATGGTGATTTTCTTGAGACAAAATGAGAGTACCCATAAACATTTTTTTTAGAAAAAAAGCACTGGTTCAGATGAATGCCTGAATGCAGCTTAGGTGAGTAGAACACCTGTATAATTCTCTCTCTCTCTCTCTCTCTCTCTCTCTCTCTCTCTCTATGGTGGGGCTGAGCCACTGTAGGACCCAAGTGTCTATAGGGATCATTTGTCAACGAGTGTCTAGGATCTCCTGCTTTGAAAATACATTCAACTTGTGAATGCTGCAAAGCGCTAATTAAGTGTGCTTACCTACTCAGTTTTTCATTGATTGCATTTCTTCAATTACACTCTAAAATTAAGGTGCATCCTATAAAGCAAATGCTTTATTTGTATTGATGGAATGATTACCACCTCCCACTAAACTTCCCAGCAACTCACTATGAAGGATGCTAAAGATTTCTGAGCATTAGAGATGCACATGCAAATGCCAGAGCCAATCTCTGGATATTACAAAAGGCTATTTCAACACAACCCTTGTCTGACAAAGAAATGCATCTCATTTGCTTGCTGGCTTTCTGGTCTGTGTGCCAAAGATACTATGCAGATGTTACGTCGTATACATATCCATGTTGCGTGTATGTGAATAGAAATGGCCATAAGAACGAGGGTTCAGATGTTTTCTGTTCTACCCAGTGCGAATATGCAAGGGAGAACCTGAGTTTGCCATCACAGAGGAAGACTCGAGACAATGTTTTAGGTTCGGGAGAAGGTTATATTTATTAAATATGTATTTAAGTTTATTTAAATAATATTTATTTAAAGTATAAAGTATTTAAACAAATATTTATTTATTTAAAGTAATATTTATTTATTTAAATAGAATCATAGAATCATAGAGTTGGAAGAGACCACAAGGGCCATCGAGTCCAACCCCCTGCCAAGCAGGAAACACCATCAGAGCACTCCTGACATATGGTTGTCAAGCCTCTGCTTAAAGACCTCCAAAGAAGGAGACTCCACCACACTCCTTGGCAGCAAATTCCACTGTCGAACAGCTCTTACTGTCAGGAAGTTCTTCCTAATGTTTAGGTGGAATCTTCTTTCTTGTAGTTTGGATCCATTGCTCCGTGTCCGCTTCTCCGAAGCAGCAGAAAACAACCTTTCTCCCTCCTCTATGTGACATCCTTTTATATATTTGAACATGGCTATCATATCACCCCTTAACCTCCTCTTCTCCAGGCTAAACATGCCCAGCTCCCTTAGCCGTTCCTCATAACATTTAATTAAAATGTTATATTTATTAAATATAACATTAAGGGAAAGGTGAGGATCTGCAGAGAAAACCAGTTAACCTAACTTGTTCCAATTCAACGAAACAAATCATAGGTGGAATCTGCACACATATAAAAAACGCTGTGAAAATGCTTTTTTTTTTTAATTAAAAAAAACACGTTTTGAAAAATACATTGAATTTGACATAGCTCACTCTCGTCAACTAGTGTCACATTTGTACATTGCACTTTACAACACATTTAAAATGTTTTATATTTGCAGCTGTATAACTGAATCCATAGTCTGAGCAAGAAATTTCCCTACTCAGGGGTTGGGACAATCTACTAGGAAAGTCACTACCTGACAGGGCGGTTCATAAAAAACTTTTCTTTTTTAAAATGCCTGCTCCAAAGGTCTTATCTTACTACACTAGGGAGTATATAGCTATATCTGAAATTTCATGCATATCAGTTAATATCTTGACCCTGCTCCACTGAATTGAAATTTTAGCCTTCACGACATAGGAAAATGGCCAAGTAAACAGCTATTTTCGTGGAGGAGGGTCAAGATATTGACTGAGATGCATGAAATTTCAGATATAGCTATATAATCTCTAGTGTAGTGAGATAAGATCTTTGGAGTAGGCATTTTTTTTTTTTTTAAAAATGTTTTTAATAAACCGCTGTACTACCTGTGGTCTGCAGAAAGGATGGAAAGAAATTCTTCCTTCTTGCTATATGAGTACCGTATTTTTCGCCCTATAGGACGCACTTTTCCCCCTCCAAAAATGAAGGGGAAATGTGCGTGCATCCTATGGGGCGAATGCAGGCTTTCACTGAAGCCTGGAGAGCGAGAGGGGTCGGTGCGCACCGACCCCTCTCGCTCTCCAGGCTTCAGGAGAGCCCCAGCGCCAGCCCCACAAGGTCGGGGGACAGAGGGAGGCGGAACGCCGCCATCCCGCTGTCTCCCGAAGTGGTTTGGAGGCTGACGGCGGGGAGACCCCGCCGCCAGCCCCGCAAGCTCCAGGGACAGCTGGGAGACGCAGCGCATCTTCCTGCTGTCCCCGGACCTGATCTGAAGGCCAGCGGCGGGGAGAAGAGCACTTCTCCCCGCTGCCTGCCCCGCAAGCTCCGGGGACAGCTGGGAGACGCAGCGCGGCTTCCTGCTGTCCCTGGACCTGATCTCAAGGTGGGCGGCAGGGAGAAGAGTGCTTCTCCCCGCTGCCTGCCCCGCAAGCTCCGGGGACAGCTGGGAGGCGCAGCGCGTCTCCCCGCTGTCCCCGGACCTGATCTCAAGGCGGCGGCAGGGAGAAGAGCGCTTCTCCCCGCTGCCTGCCCCGCAAGCTCCGGGGACAGCTGGGAGGCGCAGCGCGTCTTCCCGCTGTTCCCGGACCTGGTCTGAAGGCGGACTGCGGGAAGAAGAGCGCTACTCTCTGCTGCCGGCCCCACAAGCGCCTGGGGGGGGATAATTTTTTTTCTTTATTTCCCCCCCAAAAAAACTTGATGCGTCCTATGGGCCGATGCGTCCTATGGGGCGAAAAATACGGTATACCATGGCCCCTTTGGTTTGGCATTTACCTCAGTGTGCTTGCCTGGTCCGTGGGGCACCCCTGTCACCTGCTAAGCAGATACAGTGTGGGGCATTACCAAAGTGCCTCCTCTCATATTGCCCCAAGATGAAAGGTCCCATATTTTAAACGGGCTTTCCTGCCAGGACTAAAGACCAGATTATCAAGAGATTGCACCACTCCAAAAATCACTCCCAGCAGCGTGGAACAGGTGAAAAAGAGGAGTACTGGGTCAATTGGGCGCTCCCCCCTCAAATTTTTACTCAGCCGCTTCAACAGGCGACTGGCAAAACCCACAATTCAGAAGTGGAAGGGAGAGGCTATGATGGTTGGCACCACAACAGAAGAGATGAGGATTTTGGGAGGAGCAGGAATAGTTATCTCTGCCCCTTCCCCAGCTGGATTGCTCAGGTGTCCACTCGTGGGGTGTGGCAAACGGGCCCCTACATAAGAGTGGGAAGAGCAAAGTTTGCAGAGGCAATTTCATGTTCATTGAGACATGTGCATGGTTATGTCAACTGTAGAACTCAGGGCAACTGTCTATGGGTACATGATGAGATTGTTTTCCAAATCATAGAGACTGACCTGTAGAATAGTGCTGTTTGTCTCCCCTGCATATGTTGCTGATCATTAGTATTCTGTAGCATCTCCTGCATGTTTTTTCCCCTGACTTCATCCCTTTTTTGATACCATCTGGGATACAATCGGGGAATCTGCTTATCAGCATGCATAATCAGGTGAACTAGAGGCACAAACAAACAAGATGAGTGTGTGTACACTGTACATTGAGAATCACCTAATGCAATTTCTTCCTTTTCTTTTTTCTTCTTGTAAGATTTCTTTGTTAGGTGGCATATGCTGCAAACCCATCAATTTTTTTTTTGACTGCTCCATTGCCTGTGAACTCTGTGTCATTGCATGTGCCTTATGTGTTTTAAGTCCACATAAATGGGAAAAAGCTGTAACCGACAATGAAAGAGTTGCCTTCCGTAGAATGGCCGACTGTTGCTGAGAATGTACATAAAGGATTTGCAAATCACATAATTAGGGGAAAAAACGTATAGAGTATGGGATCAATAGAAAAATTTATTGGAGACAAAAACACCACTGTGGCTCTCACCGTCGGAAGCCATAGCGGTAAAGAAAAAGAATATGATAGAAGGTTGGACAACTTATAGAAATTTATTAAAACAAGAGGGAAGAGAGAATAAATGAAAAGGATTTAAGGATTTATCAGGAAAGCTAACAACATTGATACAATATCATCATTTGAATGAAGCATTTAAGAAAGATGGGATATGAGGGTTTGGGGAACAAAGATCACAATTGGAGAGAGCTGTGTTGGAATGTAATGTTAAAGCGCTGTCTAAAATGTATAAGATATTATTGGAATGGGAGACAAAGGATGAGCAAGTAAAATCTTCAATGATTCACTGGGCAATAGATATTGGTTATAATATAGACATGGAAGCATGGGAACGATTGTGGAATACAGATATAAAAATTACAGCATGCTATGGTTTAAGAGAAAACTATATGAAAATGTTGTATAGATGGTATCTAACACCAAGTTGCGCACAGTAGAGAGAGAAAAATGTGCCAAAGGATAGGGCACACTTTCCATATCAGATGTTTATCTCTACAGATATTCCAGGGATTCTCATCACCATACATATGTAAGAGGTAAGAACTTTTGCTGTACTAACATGAGATATGGAATTATCCACACCGATGTACCGAGGCACTACATAGATAACAGGACTTATCTGAAGAGATACAGAATATTGTGTAGCTTTTCTGCTGAGCTCCAGTCTCAGAGTCTTATCTATTAGTTTAAGCCACACTATATGGGAGCATACTTGCAACCAGTCTTTTGTGTTGGTTTATATGTTATGATTTCCCTTTTATATGTGCAACAGAAAGAGTTAAAAGGAATCTTATGTCTAGATTGCAATACGATAGTCATTAGCTTTTGTAGTACAATTATTTCAATATGAACATGAAAAAAGTTTCATTCTTCCATATTTTTTTCAAGGGTGGGGGAGATTATTGCACATACCATGGTTTGTTATCTCATTCCTAGTTAAGGGTCTATGGAAAAAAGATTAATTGTTGTCAGATATGTGAGCCACAGTCGACGCAGAATTAAGTGAGCATGATTCATTTGAAATCAAGTCTCATTGAGGCTAATTTGTCCGTTACTTTTAAGGCAACTGATTCGCATCATTTCAAAAAGGAAAAAGGAAAAGTAGAAAGACAAAGACTGTGAAATCCTGGAATCAAGTGAAGAGGGAAATTGTGTTATTATTAAGCTCTCCTCACAGAAAAGGAGTAGGATGGGTTTCCAACACCACTTAGTCTTGAACTTTTCAGCCATGGAACCCAGCTCTCAGATTCCTCACATTCTGAAATCTGTATTTGTTGTTGGCGTTTAGATGAATGGTCAGTATGCAGCTGTTTACATGAGCTACTGGAGATTAAAACTAAGGAAACACTGGCATGCAGCTGGAAGACTTCTTTGCACTGTTGTCATTTTATTACAAAATAAGGGGCAGATGACACTCATCAGCCTGGGAAGTTCATCCAGGAGAAGGAAAGCTCTGACCCTAAACCTCTGTTTCCTTGCAACTATATTCATTCATGAGAAAGGCATGTTTACTTAGAAGTAAATGGTTGTGGATTGCAGGCTTAGATTTGTTCAGCCTTTTTATTGTTTTGATTTTGGCAGGCTCAGACATGAATTCTTATATGCTGTCATCTGTCAAATACTAACAAGCATTACAAGTCATCCGTCAATTGCTGTCAGGTACTAACTACCAATGTGCATACCATTCTAAAGACCTTTACTTGTCAACTCCCCCCCACAACAACCCCCCCTAATATTAAATAATAGTAAACAAGACCCATCAAATACAGCTGAAAACAGTAGTGGTTTTTTCAAACTATGTTCTAGAATCCTTGCTTCTTTGGAAATGTATCAAGGGTTCTTTGATAAAAAGAATAACTTAAAGACATCATGTGTGCCCTAGTTATGGTTTTTCTCTTGTATGTGATGCAGTTTCTAAAAGATAATGCAGTCTTAGGCTGCATTAATAGAAGTAAAATGTTGAGACAATGAAAAGCAATAATTCAACTCTATTCTCTACTGGTCAGGCTGCATCTGGTGCCCAGTTCTGGTCACCATAGCTGTCAACTTTTCCCCTTTCTTGTGAGGAATCCTATTCGGAATAAGGGAATTTCCCTTGAAAAAAGGGAAACGTTGACAGCTATGCTGGTCATCCCCTTTTAAGAAAGACATTGAGTGTCCAGAAGAGAGCATATCCACATTTCTGCACCACCTTACCAGTTTCTCTCATGAAAATTCATCCGCAATTTTTCCTACTCTACACATTTTTGTGGGCAGTTTTGCATAGCCCACACATCTTTGCAATACACTATAACACATCTGTGCTTGTTATTTTCACCAATGTATTCATTTTTATGCATACTCTATCCCAATAGACACGTTTATTTGTTTGTAGAATTGCATCACAAAATTCGGAGATTTCTGAATTTTCAAAGAGAGCTATGTCTTGGTTCACATACCGTTTTGGAAATTGCAGATTAGGCCGGTTTGCACTGAAATCCAAATGGAACCAAATTCCACACACACCCATCCTTACAGGTTTTTAACATTTAGGCTTTCATTGAAGATGCAGAGTCATCTGAATTTTGACACAATTAAATACAACATTGTAAGAGAATATAAACTCTGTGGTTCGCACTAGTCTGTTCACATGTTTAAATGGGGTACAAACTGGGAGTGAGGGTAAGATTCAGGCTTACTACAGCATGACTTGTCCCTGATCAATGCATGTTCCATTGCATGTGTGAACAAATCTACATGCAAAGATTATGGCATGCTTGTTTGTTTATATAAGCTATTATACATATGCCAGAGGCTGGGTCTGCCACATGTTTGTTGATTTACAGAGACCAACCATGGAACCAGGACTGTGCTGACTAAACTAATGTAAATAAGCACTCCGGACTCATTATGGCTAAATAATAATCATCATTTTTAGAAATATACATTTATGAACGTTTTCCTTTTTCTTCCTAATCCACCAAGAATATTTTTACAGGTCTGCAATTTATACTCCCACTCATACGAAAAGCAGAAAGTATACAAATTCTTTATGGAGATCAAAAGCTGAACATAATAAAGAGGCATTAAGAACATGGAGTTCTTGTTCTGAGCTTTGGCCGTGAGCTACTTTTTACAGCTGATTTATGTTTCTCGAACGAAGAAGTTTATGGCGAAAACTTTGACAGACCTTTCAGTCCAGTTTGTGCTAATAGACTCTGATATTATAATTAATAATGCATGCAGCACTTTACGATGTTGTCATTTTTCCTTCCCTGTTAAGAAACTGCTTTCAACTTTGCCTTCAATTACTCTGATTAATTAAGCTTTCTTTGTCCCCTTATATCTATTAGCAGATTCAGTGTAACAGATGTTTCACTTTTAGGGTAATTAAGCATATTTTCAACAAGGAAAAAGATGAATTCCATTAGTTACATTCATATTTTACAGATAATTGTGTTAAGTATCTCTATAATCTCCTTAGACGCTGTACAGTCCTAAGTTTTAATGCCAGATAAATGTATTGCCATGTGGAATGGTGATGACAAGTCTTCTCCCCCTTCCTCCAGCAGAAAACACACCTGAGGGTGGTCAGGAGAAGAAATAAGAAAGGGAAGTGAAGCCAATCACAGAGAGACTTGAAACAAGAATCTCATGGCAGAAGACCACAAATAGCCAAAATAAGGTAAAGGTAAAGGTAAAGGGACCCCTGACCACTAGGTCCAGTCGTGACTGACTCTAGGGTTGCGGTGCTCATCTCGCTTTATTGGCCGAGGGAGCCGGCGTACAGCTTCCGGGTCATGTGGCAAACCAGAGCAGCACACGGAAATGCCATTTACCTTCCCGCCGGAGCGGTACCTATTTATCTACTTGCACTTCGTGCTTTCGAACTGCTAGGTTGGCAGGAGCAGGGACCGAGCAACGGGAGCTCACCCTGTTGCGGGGATTTGAACTGCCGACCTTCTGATCGGCAAGCCCTAGGCTCTGTGGTTTAACCCACAGCGCCACCCGTGTCCCAATAGCCAAAATAGGCATGGCTTTTATCAGGTAGCTCAGCACTGCACAACAGACAATCAGTGGTGGGTGTAGGTACAATCACATGCTGGATCACAACCATGGAAGAAGGGTTTTCCCCCCCCTCTTTGTCCCCATCATTATCATCTTTGGAATTTTCACCCTTACCTGCTATTGGGAATGGGGAAAAAAACTCCCATGGGTGCCTAAGGGAGCTTGCTTCTCCTTGCAAATAGCAGCTGTGGGTGGGCATTTTCTCTTGGAACTGTGGCAGAGGCAAATGCTTAAAGCTTAAACTCTCCAAAATGACACAGTCCCAACTCAGCTCCCCCCTCCCGCTTTTCATAAACCAGCAAAACTCCAGTTAAACGGCCTCAAACGATATGATAAAAGGGACACCTAGCTTAACCCTGTACGTTAAGGAGTGCAGCATCAGTCGCTGGAATTGACATGTGGTTTGAAAGCTGGCCTTGTTTAGTGAACAGAACAAATCCACCTGTCAGCAGATTAGTCAGTAGGGGTTGGTCCAAGGCGTGTCACTGCATGAAGCAAACCACTGCCACCCCTCCTCTTCCCTTTCCCTTCTCTCCTCTCACCCCTCCCTTATGCTTTTGCTGCTGCTATCATGGAGGCAGCCCCACCTCACCTCAAGAGCAGGGGTGGAGAAACTTTGGCCCTCCATTTGTTGCTGAAATACAACTCCCACCTTCCATAGTCATTGACCATTCTGGCTGTAATTGTGGTTCTGCAACATCAGACAGGTTAAAGGTTCTGCGCTCCTGCTCTAAGGAATGTCAAGCTGCTATGGAAAAGCAGTGTGCAAGTGTTTTGCTCTCTCAAAATTGGGGGATGATGTAACGGAATGGGATACACAGCCAGCACGTGCTACATTTTCTTCAATGGGGTATCCCAGTGTCTAGCCCTTGATACAGAACCTGGTGGTGGGACGTGGGTGGCACTGTGATCTAAACACTGAGCCTCTACTCAACCCCATATTTGCCATTGACTGGATGTAACTGTCCAGGACTCCTTTACCTTTACCTTTTACAGAACTTAGTTGTTGGTGAATGTTGCCAACACTGTAGCCTTGCCTTTGGTGTTCAGCTTACACATTGCCAGCGCACCGGGAAGAAGAGTCAAGACAACCAAATGTGGACAAATAGGTTTTGGTGCTCTGCTGACACATGGGTTTATTTGTCATCATGCCATATATTTTGCTGTAGATCATGCATGCAATTCCATATGCTTACTTGCCTATGAAGTGCATCATAGCAAGGGTAGTTAAAACTGGGACTTTTCTCATTTTCCCCGCTTCACTCCAAATTCTTTAATAGGGCTGCATAATGTAAATTGCACAAATATTACATCAAAGGGAAAGCATCAGATTGGGAGAAATGTGGTTGAACCCATCACTTAACCTGTTAGATGAATAAAACATTATAAATCCCATGTTCTCATTGGGTGACCAGGAGAAGACTACTCTTAAATTCTTAAAAATGGACTTTCTTCAGCACCACATCAAAGAGTTTGCATATTGCATGAATCATTGATTAGCCCAGGGCATCTTAGCAAATACTATTAAAAATGTATAAACTAACTTTACTATATATCAGGTCTAATTAAAACCATTCCAAAAATATCTCAGATCACCTTTGCAATAATAATTCTTAGTACCACCAAGAAGCTTTTTCCTCCCACAACTTTTAAGTGAGTTTTATTTTCAGTTTTACTTTAAGAAAGAATGGAACTGTGTTCAGAGTCTTCCAGTCTAGGTTCTGTGCTTCTCTGGTTGGGCATTTGCTTGATGCTTTCACAAAATTTCCATTTTTTTAGGGGGTGGGGGGAGATGTGCCAATTAATCCCACCTTCTGGTGTTACCCTCCATGCACATGTAATTTGCACCTGCTAGGCCTAACCCTATGGGACACGGGTGGCGCTGTAGTTGAAACCACTGAACCTAGGGCTTGCTGATCAGAAGGTCGATGGTTCGAATCCCCACAATGGGGTGAGCTCCTGTTGCTCGGTCCCAGTTCCTGCTAATCTAGCAGTTTGAAAGCACGTCAAAGTGCAAGTAGATAAATAGGTACCGCTCCAGTGGGAAAGTAAACATGTTTCCATGTGCTGGTCTGGTTTTGCCAGAAGCGTCTTAGTCATGCTGGCCACATGACCTGGAAAAACTGTCTGCGGAAAAGCGTCGGCTCTCTCGACCAGTAAAGCAAGATGAGCGCCGCAACCCCAGGGTCATTCTCGACTGCACTTAACTGTCAGGGGTCCTTTACCTTTACCTTTTTAGACCTACCCCTAAGAGTATTAATACATTGCAGGGAAGGTCTGAAGTGGAGTAGCATGTTCATGAACATAGACATTCCTTGTGGTGTGTGGTGAACTTTTTGGAGGGAACAGTTAGGGCCAGAGGTACCAGCTTGTGCTGGATATTTTTTTGGGGGGAGGGAGGGCAATGTCCGAACATCATGTGCAGGAGCATCGCATCTCGCTCCCTAAGCCTGGCACAAGCTCCCTGGGTTTGGGAAGGAGGTGCCAGGCCTCTGACAGAATGCTGGACCCACCTGCCACCTCCTCAAAGCAAGGTGGGCTTTGGAAAGGTGATGGGAGGGCTCTTGGACCTCGTTTGAGCACTACACCTGCCTCCCTAAGCTGGGCAGAGGGAGGAGCCAGGCTTTAATACTTTAACACTCTCATTTACCAGGAACTAGTTTAGTTTTCCTAGTCTGTTGACCGCATGCCTCAGGGGCAAGCTCTCTTCATCTTTCTTCCCTCACAGAACTACACTTCCCAGAGTTCCCTGGGAAGAAGGACTCACTGTGAAACCACTCCAATAGCTATAACTCAGAGGGAAATAGAGGTCTCCTAATAATTCTCAGAACCCTTAACAAACTACAGCTTCTCAAATTATATGGGGGAAGACATGACTGTTTAAAGTGATATCATAGAGCTTTAAATCCATGGTGTAAATGTGGCCTTGGAGGCAGTCAATAACATCCATCCATCCATCCATCCATCTATCTATCTGCATATGCTGTCATTTTATTTTGTCTGCTTCTATTTGTAGAAGGCTTATGAGTTAAACCATTACATTAACTTTTGGTTAAACATAGCAGAGACAACTGTTAGCCGCTTCTGCTACTATGTGTGGAAAGTTCAGTTCCCTCCAAGTGCTGCCACCCGGATCAATAATTGGAAAAGATGCATGTCTTCAACTTTCTCCTTGGTTTTCTGCTAAATTAATAAAGAAATCAAAATGTATAAATTAAGGGACAAATAAGGTGCTCTTTGCAGTGCTGTAAACAGACTGTGACCTAAAACATTTGTTCAGCATTCTCTTCTGTTAACAACATCAGATTCAGATCATTGGCTCATATTACCTGGAGACAGAAAGAAAATTGGTTGAACTAATTAGGAAATCTGCAATACAGGTAATGCATGTTTAAGGCTCCAGGAATGCGTAATAGAAACTGACCTGCATAACTGATTCAAAGGCTATTTATGCTTGTAGCCTCCCGTCGATAAAATGGGACTAAAAGGCAGATATCTAGAACAAAGGAAGCAATTCCAGCTTTTAAATTTAAGGCTGTCCTTAGATTGAATTCAGCCGGCCAGACAAAAGTCTGAGCACTTCCCCCAGCAAATGGCATTATGATTTTGCAAAATACAGTTACATAGGCATTTGGATTATATTTGGGTTCAAAAGATGCATCGACAAAAAAGAAAAGAGAACAAACCTTTTTAATCACTCGCTAAGCAGACCAGATATGTCTTAGGCATAGTTTCATTCCTCACAATGGAAATATGCTAAGATTGAGAAAGTGTACACTGAACTTCAAGTCAGTCCTTCAGGTAGGGACCTCATTCCAACCTGTGTGCAGGGCAGGGGTCAACGATGGGGTTCCAGCAAGTGGCAGTATGCTTATCAGCACCTCCTATAGCAAACACAAAAGAACATTGTAAATATCCCTCCAGAAATGCACAATGCATAAGAAACTTTCCTCTTTCTCCACAGTTCCTGTTTGCACTGGCTTGGCCTTTTCTAGCTTTAGAGAACATCCACTTAAGCATGCCCACTTTGATTAGTTGCCAGAATGGAATACCCACCTTCCCTTCTTTTCCAAACAAAGAGCAAACATGGTCATGTCTGATGTAGGTAAAAAAAGGTTAAAAGTAAAGGACCCCTGGATGGTTAAGTCCAGTCAAAGGCAACTATGGGGCTGTGGCACTCATCTCATTTTTCAGGCTGAGGGAGCTGGCATTTGTCCACAGACAGCTTTCTGGGTCATGTGGCCAGTATGACTAAACCGCTTCTGGTGCAATGGGAGACTGTGACAGAAATCAGAGCACACAGAAATGCCATTTACCTTCCTGCTGCAGCAGTACCTATTTATCTACTTGCACTGGTGTGCTTTCAAACTGCTAGGTTGGCAGGAGCTGGGACAGAGCAATGGGAGCTCACCCTGTTGCGGGGATTCGAACTGTCGACCTTCTGATTGGCAAGCCCAAGAGGCTCAATGGTTTAGACCGCAGTGCCACCCGCATCCTCCCGCTGATGTAAGTATCCTTTTCTCCACTCATAGGAGGGAACTAATGGGGGGGGTGAGGTGTAATTGGTTTAATTGACACAGAAAAGAAAAATGGCTGTATGTGTATTGCTGAAGAATTAACATAGGGAAATTCTATTGTTAACATTGGGGTTTTTCACCATGGTAGGTTTCTATAGGACTCTGAGCTGTAACTAGTTAATGATTACCTGTTGATTGTTTCTTTACCCTGTGCTGAGAATGAACCGCTGCTTATGTGAAGAAGGTATTGAGTTGCAAATTCACCATCTTGAAAGGTGTGGTGTTTTCAGTATATCTGAACGCTACAGGGTGAACAACACACGTGAATCGCTCTCCAATACAGTGGTGCCCCGCAAGACGAATGCCTCGCAAGACGGAAAACCCGCTAGACGAAAGGGTTTTCCGTTTTGGAGGTGCTTCGCAAAATGAATTTCCTATGGGCTTGCTTCGCAAGACGAAAATGTCTTGCGAGTTCCTGCGGGTTTTTTTTCCTCCCCCCCCTTTTTCCCAAGCCACTAAGCCGCTTATCAGCTGATCCGCTAAGCCGCTTAACAGCCGATCCGCTAAGCCGCTAAGCCGCTTATCAGCTGATCCGCTAAGCCGCTTAACAGCTGATCCGCTAAGCCGCTTAACAGCTGATCCGCTAAGCCGCTTATCAGCTGATCCGCTAAGCCGCTTATCAGCTGATCCGCTAAGCCCGCTAAGCCGCTAATAGCGCTAATCCGCTAAGCCGCTAATGGGCTTGCTTTGCAAGACGAAAAAACCACAAGACGAAGAGACTCCCGGAACAGATTCTTTTCGTCTTGCGAGGCACCACTGTACTTGCATAGCCTAAGGCCAATGGAGGCTAGAATGCAGGCTGGAATGGGGGAAGGCACAGTTTGGATTTGGGATTTATCTTTTATTTCTAGGATGCTGGACAGCACAAAACATCGTATGCATCTTTTTGGATGTGACGTTGATGCTTCTGTTATTTTGAAGAGTTCTGCTAGTAAAATTTAAACAATATTTTCATGGGTCTGGACAATGCTTCACTTCCAGAAGGATTCAATTTTCAGGCATCCAGCTGCTTCAGACTGAACAATATCAATATCTGCAACAGGGGGTTTCCAAACCATTTTATATTCCTGTTTGTCTTTCTGCAATTTTAGATTTGGCAGCCATTTTGTCCTATGCCAGACTACATGACAGCCATTTTGTGACTGGCACCCACAACACTTTCTCAACATTCCAAGTGTGCCCACTAGCCCCAAAACATTGGTGACTCCTGGTGTTGGGAGACTGACAGTAGAGTGTGGCATGGCTAGCTCAGAGATGTCTTTGGGTGATGGATGTTTTGTTGCAGGTAGACACTCAGATGAGGGTCAAGCTTTCTAGCTGGCATTGTGTTGTAGATAGATCTAAACACAGAACATAGTCAGAGTGGACCTTGGAGTGAACAAATCTATGTTCTGTCCATTTTTTCATGTTTGGTCTGCCTCACTTCTACAGGTTTTTGTCCATAATTTTGTTCTGTTCATGTATTAAAGCTGTGGTTTTTCTTTCTAAAATGAATCCTCTCAACATGTATATACTTGCCTGAATATGCATTTTCTCACAAAATCCTATTTAAATGTGTTTTCCCCTAAAAATGTATGTTTAAATGCACATTTCCTCTCAAAAAAGACATTTCCATGTGTTTTTCTCTTTCAAAAGATGTATTTAAATATTTGACATTTAAATATCTGAGAACTGTGTTTGGGTGTATATAAAAGTTAGAGGAAGCCTGACATCCGGTGGGTAATTGAGTCCTGATTTGCATATTAGTTTGAGAAATGTGGACCAGGTCACTTTGTGTAGGACTCAATAAAAACTAAATTCCTGAAATGTTCCTGTGAAGACCTTAGTAGTGTGACTAGGTTGAAAGAGGGCTAAGCTCCTGCCATTTGTTAGTTATGCAGAACAGGGGGATTTTTGCATAGCTGTTGTCACGGTTTCACTTGCTATAGTTTCAAAATTGTTGTCATCTCTCTCATTTGGATCAGGTTAGGACTGCATAAGATTTTTTAAAAATTGCAGCATGTATACTCTGCCCTTTATCCAAAACAGCTTTCAGGGCAGCTTACAAAAATCAGTTCTGAGGTGGTTCCTACCCTCAGGTTCACAATCTGAAAACTACAACAACAAGTGGGAGGGAAGAGGGAGAAGCAAGCTCAAGTACAAGCCCTCAAAGATATAACTGATGGCTGTTATGGTTCTGGCTCCTTTGCCCTGGACAAAGAGCAGTCCTATCACTGAAGCCTCCTCCCAGATCAGATGCAGGAGCAGAACTGGTGACAACATCTAGGTCAGGAGGACAGGTCACCTTCAACCACACAGTTCTTCTCTCAGACAGCTGACTTTATTTATGCCTGTGTGATGCCTATGCATTGTTGTTGTTGTTGTTGTTGTTTAGTTGTTTAGTCGTTTCCGACTCTTTGTGACCCCATGGACCAGAGCACGCCAGGCACTCCTGTCTTCCACAGTTTGGTCAAACGTATGTTGGTCTCTTTGAGAACACTGTCCAACCATCTCGTCCTCTGTCGTCCCCTTGTCCTTGTGCCCTCAATCTTTCTCAACATCAGGGTGTTTTCCAAGGAGTTTTCTCTTCTCATAAAGTGGACAAAGTATTGGAGCCTCAGCTTTAGGATCTGTCCTTCCAGTGAGCACTCAGGGCTGATTTCCTTAAGAATGGATAGGTTTGATCTTCTATGCCTATGCATAGAATATATAATGGGGCAGTCAGAAAAAGCTAATTCTCATTTTAGGCATAAGCTTTTCAACTGGTACATATGCAGTTGGCTGCACTCATTAGGGCCAAATCTGTGGTGGCCTTCCCCATGACGTTGCACCCTTTCATCTGTTGCACAGTTGTCATCCATTCTTTTTATTTAATTTTGGCCAGCACTATTTTTCTAGAAAAAGAGATGCTGGAACTCACCATGAACACCTCCCTCATTCTCTTAGAATGGTAGTGACACGCACCAGAGAGATACTGGAAGCCACATGAGAAAAAGCTCTGATTTTGGCACTGATTATTATTATTTTTAATATTGCAGCTCTCTCACACACAAATATGAGATGAAAGTTCAAATCATAAAGAACATACAGAGCAGGTTGCATACAAGTTTTCCTGCTGAACTTAATAATTTTTTTGTAGGGGTGTTCAGTCATCTGCAGGATATTAGCGTAGCCATTGGATGGATGAAGCTTCTTTGTAGTTTTAAAGACTGTTGCCACTGTAGTTGTTTTAAGTCAGATGCTTTCTTTGCTTTTTCTTGTCCTTGTTCTATGAAATTTGATTTGTGTCATTGCATCACTCTGATAATTGTATGGTGTTGTACCCCGCCATGAGATCAGTTGTGATGAAGGACAGGCTAGAAGTTTATTGAATGAATGAATGGATGGATGAATGTGAATATATGAATGAGTAATTTCCTTCCCTTTCAATATTCATTTCAAAAGTAGCTCATTGGATACAACCCAACAAGCTAATAACAAATACCTCTCATATGGAACATGTGCATTGGATTGTATCCAATACTGTGCAAGAGGACGAAGAAGAAGAAGAGGAGGAGGAAGAGGAGTTTGGGTTTGATATCCCGCTTTATCACTACCCTAAGGAGTCTCAAAGCTGCTAACAATCTCATTTCCCTTCCTCCCCCAAAAACAAACACTCTGTGAGGTGAGTGAGGCTGAGAGACTTCAGAGAAGTGTGACTAGCCCAAGGTCACCCAGCAGCTGCAGGTGGAGGAGCGGGGAAGCGAACCCAGTTCTCCAGACTACAAGTTCACTGCTCTTAACCACTACACCACTACACTACACCACACCACACTGGCTCTGGAATTCTGTTGGTGCAACAGGACGTCCATTTCCTCTCCTTCCTCTGTTCACCCTCCTAATCAGGGGGACGTGAGTGGCGCAGTTGTCTAAACCACTGAGCCTCTTGGGCTTGCCGATCAGAAGGTCGGCGGTTTGAATCCCTGCGACAGGGTGAGCTCCCATTGCTCTGTCCCAGCTCCTGCCAACCAAGCAGTTCAAAAGCATGCCAGTGCAAGTAGATAAATAGGTACTGCTGTGGCAGGAAGGTAAACGGCGTTTCCGTGCGCTCTGGTTTCCATCACGGTGTTCCATTGTGCCAGAAGTGGTTTAGTCATGCTGGCCACATGACCCGGAAAGCTGTCTGCGGACAAACACCGGCTCCCTCAGCCTGAAAGCGAGATGAGCGCTGCAACCACATAATCGCCTTTGACTGGACTTAACCATCCAGCGGTTCTTTACCTTTACCTTTACCTTTACCTTTACCTTTACCTTTACCCTTACCCTTACCTTTACCTTTACCTTTACCTTTACCTTTACCTTTACCTTTACCTTTACCTTTACCTTACCTCCAAATCTGGTATAGGGCATCCCCCAACCTTGTATAGGAATAGCCTGGAATACCATTGCTATTTTGAGGAAGTTTAGGGTGGTGTACAGCAATACTCCTTCATGCCCAGAAATCCTATGGGATTTACTAAGTACTCCTTTGGCCTTACAAGAATATTGTCAAGGCCACAGAAGCATAACCCAAGCAACAGAGGTGATTTATGTCATCAATAGTGGGTCCAATGGTCAAGAAGGCTGTTCCTGCACAAGCTGTAGAGGGAAGTGAAGAGCAGATGGAGGTCTGTCAACCTGGGAAGGTAATCCATCTAGAAGAAGGCAAACTCTGAGAGTAGAATGCTGGGCTAAAAGGGCCATTGGCCATTGAATCCTGCAGGCTCTTTTTATGTTCTTTTATTTTATTTATATACCACTTTTCATCCTAAGGTCTCAGGGTGGTTCACAATATAAAATTCTCCTTAGCTGCAAATGACTGTGAGAGTTAAGCTAGATGACTTTAGTCTTCTCTTTCTCCTTTGCTGGTTGCACACCAGCTCAGTATTGCTCGCATTGTCAGTCAGCAATCCTTCAAAGCTACTGGCAGGGTCCTTTTACCCGAAAATGCTGGAGCTTACCTATTATTATTATTTCTTAAATTTATATACCGCCCTATGCCCACAAGTCTCATTGCGCAATAGCTCTTTCTCAAGTAGCATTAGAGCTCTGTATTATTTTTGCAGCTGGAAAGGGATAGAAAAGTCACAGCACTTGTGGGTGGCAAGGAATATCATTCACTGACTTTGTTAGTCTTTGCTTTTTGTTGTTCTCATTCCACATGGTCTGGATGTCAGAGTGTGACTCAGGTCCCTGTTCTGGTGACTGATTTCCACTGAAGCGCCTTGTTCTCATTCTTCGTCCCCACTCTCACTGTGGGTGCAATGATTTCTTTCTGTTATGAATGGTTATTGACCTTGTACAATGGGATACATGAAATGAAATATTGCCACCCTGCATAGTGAATAAGGTGGTTATTAATTTTATTTAATGTATGTAATTCCCATTACCCTAAATAAAAAATGTTATATGTGCACCCAAAGCAGGGGACGGACTTTGCATTCTGCAATCAAAGCATGTCGCTTTGAGTGTTGATGCAGATTGATACAATTGGAAGGGTCAGTTTAGGTCAGACTTTTGCCAAAAGACATGACCACATACTTTCTAGGCAAGCACATAATAAGCTTACAAAACCCAGTGGTGTAAACAGATATCAGTTTTATGCCTCCCTTCCACACATATGAAAAGTGTTTATTGAGCAGATGGCTACAGCTCACTTTGGCAAGTGAATCTAGCCAATTCTACAGAAAATGGCATATCGTGAGGTTGGTCAAAATAACCTGTGCCACAACAGATTGAACGAGCAAGTGAAAGAATGTGCCTATTATTTTCCCGAACCCAAAACAATGGTATCTTGCTTTACAAACTTAATCCGTTCTGGAAGTCCGTTCTTAAACCAAAGCGTTCTCAAACCAAGGCATGCTTTCCCATAGCAGCGGTGACTCAATTTACAAATGGAACACACTCAACAGGAAGCGGAACATGTTCTGCTTCCAAGGCAAAGTTCACAAACCCAAACACCTACTTCTGGGTTTGCCGCATTCTTAATCCAAGTTAATCCAAGTTGTTCATAAACTAAACTGTTCTTAAACTAAGGTACCACTGTACATTGTCGGCTGTGATGAGAAGTTCAAGGGCCAAGAATAGAGACTGGTAGGGTGAGCCAATATTTGGGGCTCAGATCTTATACACAGACGACCAACTATGGTTAGAGATTTAGTATGGCCTAGTGATTAAAAGGCAGGGCTGAGACATCAAGGTTCAAATCCCCATTCAACCATAAAGCTGACAGGGTAACCTTGGGCCAGTCACTGTCTCTCCACCTAACCTACCTCACAGGGTAGGATGAAATGAAGAGGGGGAGAACCATGAGTTCCATCTTGACGTCCTTGGAGTTAGGGCCACCACTAGCGTTGCTCTTTCCTGTCAGGTTGGGGACCAGCCAGGTGAGAGACACACCTGTTCAGGTAACACACTGTGTGCCCCACTATTTGCCATGGTGGTAGAAAGCAGACTTTGGGACTCTTCCTTATGTTAAGCACCCTGTTCATTTCCACTACTCAGTGGCTGTATCTCCAAGTACCATGAATGGGATTGGTGCAGGCAAAATTGCCCAGGAGAGCCCCAAAAGAAAATAGAACTGTTCCAATGGACCTAGTTCAGTTGTAAATGCAATGTGTACACTTCCCCAGGAAGTGACTTCAATACTAATTCTTGGTTTTGCAGGTCAGCCATATAGCTTGACAACTTCACCAACTCTATAGGGCCAAGGTGTCTTCGGTCCCCTCAAGATCTGTTGGGAGGGGACCAGAGCCCTTCAATATTGAGGGAGTGGAGGCTGAGTATGGAGTCAATGACAGCGCAGCTTCAGTGGCTGGCTCCTTCTGAGTGTGAAAGAGGAGCCGCTGGCCATTGAAGCCGTGTCATGTTGGGCTCAGCCTCCTCCCAGCGGTGCGACATCACACATGTTGCACATGACATCACGCCATGCACATGATGTCACATGTGTGTGACGCGTGATGCATGCATGATGTCACACTCACATGCCACATGCCATACCCCCTCAATTTTGGGTGCAAGTTGGCGCCTCTGTAGCTTGGTCAGATTTCAGTGGCCTAGTTTTTTAAAACACACACACACACACACACACACACACACACACACTCTGATGCTTTGCCTTAAAGAAAAATCCTTCCAGAAATCAGCACTGGCCCCTAGAATCTTGCACGTCAGGGTGATTTTATTTTATATTTTTATTTTATAAGAGAAGTTATAAACTGCCAACTCATTAAAAAATCATTAAAGCATCATAAAATTATAGACTAATAAAATCCAGAACAAATGACCAACCCTGAATCAAATTAACTCTCTTCAAACTCTGTGTGAAACGGAAACATTTTTATCAGGTGACAAAATATAAACATTGCAAGCTTCTGGATTTGTGAAGGCTTATGGTCCATGCAAAACCATGCACTGCTAAAACTTTGCCTATGGTGGAGTAGCAGGGAAGTTATATAATGGCTTAATGGAAATAGGTTTATGCATTCCAGTCTGATTTGCTTGTTTTATTGATCTCCAAACAAAAGAAAAGAAAATGTGGGGGAAAAGAGGGAAATATAATTTCCTTATATCACATGATGGTAGGTAAATAGCAAAGGGGAGGAAGACGGTCAGATCTCTATCACCACAAGGCTGTTGTCTGCATGGAGCAGGCTTCACTTATTCAGATCGTACCTTCCAGACAGGTCACTTCTGCCTGGTATTCCCATCGCATTCTCTTCAGTTGGTCAAGAGTGACCTCTTGACAGCATCTCAATATGCTGGGGCATCAGAGGCAAGACAGATTTCATAGCAGTTCCTTAGAATTATGTTCCTAACTGTGGATTTCTTCAAAAAGCAAAGTCTGATAGCCTACTGACTACAAATGGGTGAAGAATGTCAGTGTAAAATGGTAATAATAGTGAAAACATAAAATATAACTCTTATTATAATTATTTTATGTGTCTCCAAATGTGTTTAAAACTTTGGTTTTAATGTTTGTTTTCATTAATGTTTTAATTGTATGCTACATTCTGTGTTCTCATCCATCAAACAATCAAAGTAATTGCTAGTTGTTGATTTCTTGGTTTAGATACATTCTGTTTTTATTTAAAAGGACCATGTCAGAACTGGTATAACTTTTTTGGGTGTTGTTGTTTTTTATGCTGCTATCTTTGTTGATGTGTTCAAAAACAAAATTATTTTTTAATTTATTTATTTGTCACTCCCTCCCAAAAAATATATCTTGAAGTGGCTTACAGCTTATAAAGAAGAATGTGATACCAAATATAAAATACGCTAGGTGTTCTGTTTTGGGTTTTTTAACAAAACCACTCTTGTTACACTGTCATGTAAATGTGGTAGATACTGCACACAGTATGGCTCAAATGTTTTACTTTGAGGGCTAAATTATATATATGAGATGTACTTAAGCAACAGCTAGGCTAACAATATCAATTCATGTCTGTGTTACTACTAAACACGCAGTTCTTAAGGGATTTGGCAGCCTTGAAATTTTGTCGACATTTTCAGTAGTTATTATACTACGACGACTTTCATAAACAAATGAAAGGGGAACAACCATGCTTAGATCTGATAGAAGCATGCGGTTGAGGTACTGTAAGCAAACCTTGACATTTGGGATTCAAAGCGGATTTGCTTTCGGATCTGGATCTTTAAGCTGTGCCCAGCTTGGTTTGGAGACAGGTGCCGAAGCAGTTTCATAAAGCGAAACTGTGCTCTATTTGTGTGTGAAATTTCCCCTGGGCTTCCCTTTCAGCTTGCTCTTGTATCAAATCTCCGAACTCCTCCTTGAAGTTAGAAGAATTTAAAGGACAGCTTGTTGTGGGGGTGTAGGGTAGGAAGGCAGTTTCTGAAGAGGAAACTCTTCATAAATGCTGAAGTGTCTGTGGACTGCCTACGCAGGTCCCTTTGGATTTTAGCTATAGTGTCTGTATCAAGGACTACTCATGTACTCTGAGAACCCAATCAGAGCTTCGGCATTTAACTTTGAACTGACTCATTTTGGTGGGGCAGCAGGAACCAGCTAATGTTGTTTTAATGCAGGATTCATTGTTTCATTAATTCTAATCTGCCGCCAGTGTGGCCGTTCCCCTCCCTCCTTCCATTTTAAAGCCATAACAATGAGCATTATTTATTCCTAAACGTGTGTTAATGAATTTTACAAGCATGTTGGATGTAGCGACTGTCAGGGAGCCAGCCAGGAAGCTTGGAGCCAGAGTCAATCCCGAACTATGCCAAAGCATTACTCGAGCCATTGGAAATGATTATCCACATACAAATGGGAAAATACATAAAATGATATATAAGGTCACGGTGACAGCCAGGAAGCGGTGCCAGGATATTCTTACTGGCTTGGATCCTGCTTGGCTTGTCCGCTTATATAGGCATAGAGCTGAGGAAGAGCCAAACACTTTGCTCGAGCCAGGCATCTAACATCCTTGGCTTGCCCACCTCAGTAGCACAGCTGTCATGGCAAAAACAACCCATCAAGCATGCATCTATTTTGCCATCTTTTATTTTCTATGACTTTGCAAGATGTGACCACCAAGGGCAGAGTTATTTGTGCCATTAAAAGTTCTGGAAGTAGATCTCTCTAAGCGTTGGAAACAGAACAACTTTCAGCGATGACTAAGGTTGGGATGCTACGTTACTGGGAACTGGGTGCTCCTATGACACAGTGGTGAGCTGGTTGTGCCACTTGTGGGATTAAATCATGGATGGGGGAACCACAAGCCAAATGTGGACCCCAGGCCCTCCCTCTATCCAGCTCTTGAGATTCTCCTCAGGCCACTCTGCTCTGTGAACCATCACAATATCACTGACATTTTTTCCTCCACTTGGATAATTTTTGAATCCATCCCCACCTCCTTTATAGATGAAGAATGGTTGAAAAAAGTGGGAGAAATCTTTGGCACAAAGATCAGACCCTCCAAGTCTTCCTATTTTCTAGGGACAGTCCCAGATTTACAGAAGCCACCCTGGTTTCTTATTTGATCCTGGAATGTCCCACTTGTAATAATAATAATAATAATAATAATAATACTTTTCTTGTTATTGTACAACCCGTGTACAATGAATTTAAACGAGCCTCCCCCCAAACACTCAATCTCTTATCAAACAACACACCACATCGCAAGTCAATTGCGCTATGTTATTTGCTGTTCAGCAGCCTAACATTCCACAGATAGAAGCTATTTTTTAGCCTGTTGGTACGACTGATTATACTTCTATATATAGGATGGGGAGGTTGTCTCCACCACTCCTCCTCCTCTGCCCAGTTCCTGACAGTCATGTTTCCATTGGGAATTTTGGCACACCAGAGACTGTAGGGCCACATCATCCACATAGTAGTGAGAAATCAAGTTTCAGCAGGGGTGGACTTTGGTCTTTCAAAAGTTGGCACCACCCCTACCTATTGCCTTCTGTTCTTCTGGATTCACTACGCCATAGTTATGGTGCCCTGTGGTGTCCCTTAGGCTTGCCACCCAGTGCTCTGGAACTAGTAACTCTGCCCTAAATTTGCCTCTGAGTTAGGGGCCCTCTCTGCCCTATACTTTTAAAGAAGTATCATATCACTTGAAACTATCACACACCTACAATTCATCAAGTTACCTGAAAAGAGGGATTGATTGTTTCAACCACTCTGAGAATTGTAGTTTTATAAAGCGAACTGGGGTCTCCTGACAACTCTCAGCACCTTTACAGATTACAGTAACTAGAATTCTTTGGAGACTTATTCAAGTTGTATGATACTGCTTTAAATGTATGGTGCCGATCCAGCTCCCAGAAGTCCCCTCAAGCAATGAAGCTTGGAAATAGATTTGTTCAGAAAATTGTGTGTCATGATTACTTTTTTAAAAATCAGAATAGGAGGAGACTAAATTAGAGAGATCCTTTTTGACTGATAGCTGAAAAACCAGATACTCTGAATTTGACATGGGATTGTTAGAACAAATGAGTTGAATAATGTCCAGAAAGTCTGAACTATTGCTACTTTGTTGGCATGAGATGTTCCCAATGTTATTTGCATTCCAGAAGAAGATGAATGAGATTTCAAAGCTTATAATGAACGAGGGAAATATTGATAACAAACAAAAGTAAGCCTGGAGGGATCAACGGAAGCATTATGGGTAAGCAAGGAAATTATCGAGGTGACAAAATGATGCAATTAGTGGGTTTTGTAAAACTTTTGAACCTAGGGCTAAGTTTAAGAGGAGGACAGGTAAAGCCATACCAAGTGTCGCCTGACAGCTGTTTCGGAAAGATTGCTTGTATTAAAAAGATGTTCAATCTTCCCAAAGCTTTAAATAGGCTTAGGCTTAGATTTTGAGCTGAAAATCTCATTTGTCCAAGCATCCTAACTTTTTTCTACGCTCCTTCTGAAGCGTGCCAAATGGACTTTTCCTGAAAACGTTTGGCTCGTACTGTCGCCTGACACCATTCAATGGGGTTGCAGTAATACAAAAATTGACACCCAGTTGACCTTTTGAACCATCCATAGTACGTTCTAGGACACGCTGGTAGAGAAGAAGGAACCAAGCTTTTCACTGTCAGTATTTTCATGTAGAAGGAGAGGGAATGGATGTATATATATATATATATATATATATATACACACACACACACACACACACACACTTACATGAACAAAGACTACAATTGTCAGAGTTCAAAAACAAGGTATGCTTTAGAAATCTGAAATAAGGAACATAATTATTATAGACAGAGTAGTTAAGTCTGGCAATATAATTTTTTTTTTATGTTTCCTGGGGGTGATCCTCCTCCGGAATATCACAACCCTTTTTTAACAAGTGGGTATTTCACAATTCCAGTGGTATTGTTCTATTAAGAAAAGATTACATGCATCATTTTAGGAAGGCTAATCAAACATTTCATTAGGCTCTTCATGTTTTATATTAAATGGATATCGTTTTAAGGGGAGCTACATAAAGAGGGTTGTAGCCAACTAAGTTTTATTCAGAGTATACTCACTGAAATGAATGGACCTAAGTTGGACACATGCACCAATTTCAACAGGTTTCCTCTGAGTATGACCAACATTGGATGCAACGCCAGGCTGCAATCTTAACCCTGTATGTTCAAAAGTAAGTCCTTCTAAAGTCAATGATGCTTACTTCCAGGTAAATGGGCTTAGGTTTGAAGCCTTAGCCAATGTACTGAAATTCAGAATGTGCATTAAAATGCTTTATATATATATTTTAAAAAACCCCAAAGCAAACCCTTTAGATGTCTGGCAAAGGCTTGGCTGTTTTCAAAGGCTCTTAATGTTCTTTTGACCTTGTTATTTTAAGTGATGTTAATACTTCCATGATTAATGCTTTATTTGCTATTGCCAACAATACAGTGGTACCTCGCAAGACGAATGCCTCGCAAGACAAAAAACTCGCTAGACGAAAGGGTTTTTTGTTTTTTGAGCTGCTTCACAAGACGATTTTCCCTATGGGCTTGCTTCGCAAGATGGAAACGTCTTGCAAGTTTGTTTCCTTTTTCTTAACACCGTTAATACAGTTGCAACTTGACTTCGAGGAGCAACTCATAGAACGCGGTGTGGTAGACTTTTTTGAGGTTTTTAAAGACTTTGGTGATTTTTGAAGCTTTTCCAAAACTTTCCCGACACCGTGCTTCGCAAGACGAAAAAAATCGCAAGACGACAAAACTCGCGGAACGAATTAATTTCGTCTTGCGAGGCACCACTGTATGGCGACCGACAATTGTCAGGTCATATCAGAGCAAAGCACGAAAAGAGGGTGGGTGGGGTGGGAGATCCAGTGATGGGGCGAGTGGGAGGGTGTCAGCTGGCTGTGCCACAGTTAAATCTCCTGTGGCCACACCCACTCCTGAAGCTGATTGGCTGGAGGCTGTCCTACAGGGCGCGGATCCCCCAGCCGCGATGACGCAGCCGGCATGACATAGGAGGTAGGTGGAACTCTCCGCCCCTAAGTTGGTGTACTATTGTGATCCATCTGCCCGGCTGCAATGCCGCCCACAGGAAAAAGGTGAGCCGACTTCCAGCAACTGCCACAATATTATGGCTGGGTTACTATGCCCCTTTATTTAATATCCCTAACACAGATATTAACACAGATATCTTAAGGAAATCAGCCCTGAGTGCTCACTGGAAGGACAGATCCTGAAGCTGAGGCTCCAATACTTTGGCCACCTCATGAGAAGAGAAGACTCCCTGGAAAAGACCCTGATGTTGGGAAAGATGAAGAGCACAAGGAGAAGGGGACGACAGAGGACGAGATGGTTGGAGAGTGTTCTCGAAGCTACCAGCATGAGTTTGACCAAACTGCAGGAGGCAGTGGAAGACAGGAGTGCCTGGCGTGCTCTGGTCCATGGGGTCACGAAGAGTCGGACACGACTAAACGACTAAACAACAACAACAACAACGCAGATATAATGGAGGCACAGATTCATGGACATTGTCTGCTAAAGTTGTATTTTCCTATCATTCAAAAAACTTTCAGAAGCACTGGAGTTTACAAGATCAACCCTCTTCCCGGGGAGGTCCACCCTAACACAAATAGCTCCACAAATATCACCCATTTGTTACTTTTGGTGTGTTCCAGTTGGTTTCTGAATACCTCAAGTAAGGGAGCAATTGAAAGATGTGTAACTCAACAGAATCCCAGGGTAAAGCAGAACAGCATGCAGCCGCAATGTTAAATCTAACATTGATATAGGCTGCCCACCTTTCCCAGTCCCAAGGGATTACAATCTATTACCTGAACCACATTGCTCTGTCTCTTGCTGCTCTTGCCATATGAAAGGAAAAATCCGAAAATCAATACTTTGTGGCAACAACAGCTCCAGCGATGCCGTGCCCATGAAAATTCAGGTTGTCTTCGTGCTGCTTTCACCCATCACATAAAATCTGTTCAAGTAACTCTTGGAACAAGGTGGCACACACAGCGAATTAGTATTTATGCCTTCAAGCAACGATAAGGTCACGGGCATCATTTTTGTGTGAGGGTAAATGATTATTTACTTTGCAGCACAGGATCTTTTATTCCAATATCACTATAAAATGCTAAAAATGAAGCAAGTGTCTCGCTGTAGCTCTTCAGTCATGCTGTAAATGCACATCAGTTCATGAGGAGAGGTGAAACAAGGATATGGCTGAATTTACAGGACTATAACAATTTCAGGAACAAAGACAAAATAATGCCAGCAAGAGTTAAATCACAGAGCTACAGATGATGTATCTGTTTGCTCCAGACCCAATTCTCTGAGATTTACTGAAGCATAAATGAGTTCCTATGCTGAACTGTATCCTTAGCTTTGTATGGGGAAGGACAAAGGCATCTTCAAATACAAATGATTGCCCCCCCCCCCATCAAGAGCTGACACCCTAGCCCATTCTTAGAAGTTATCTACATAGCTGGAGAAGGCCTTGGTAGTGCAAAGACATAGGGCTTGATCTAGCAGAGATGTTTTGAGAATGGGAAGAGTTCTTCTGTTTGTAGTAGGGTCCTCCTTTCATTCACAGAAGAAGCTTTGTTGGAGGCTAACATATATAGAATGGGAAGGCCACTTCAGCCCCACATCAGCTCCCATGCTGTTCTGGAAAAGTCCTCCGCACTCAGGAGAAATGCGGGTGGGAGACAAAGGGCTGTTGGATCAAGAGAGAAGCAGTAAAAAAATCTATCTGCAGGATCCCAAGCAACCTGCCTTGTAGGCAGTGTGCTCCACTCATGGATCGCTGGATCCGCCCCATATTGACAATATCAACCCATATATTATTGTGCATGTTAATAATAATAATAATAATAATAATAATAATAATAATAATAATAAAAATTATTTATATCCCGCCCTCCCCAGCCAAAGCCGGGCTCAGGGCGGCTAACAACAATCAAATAATCAAACAATCAAATAATCCAACATTCTAAAACATTTCATTATAAAAATTAATTAAAATCAAATTAATGGCAACCGTTAAGCAAAGTTCTGTGCAGGTTGCCAGAGGAGGGAGTCAGGCTGGGCCCTGACCAAAGGCCTGGTGGAACAACTCTGTCTTGCCGGCCTTGCGGAAAGATGTCAGGTCCCGCAGGGCCCTAGTCTCTTGTGACAGAGCGTTCCACCAGATTGGAGCCGCAGCCGAAAAAGCCCTGGCTCTAGTTGAGGCCAGCCTAACCTCTCTGAGGCCTGGGACCTTCAGGATGTTTTTATTTGCAGACCGTAGGTTCCTCTGTGGGGCATACCAGGAGAGGCGGTCCCATAGGTACGAGGGTCCTAGGCCGTATAGGGCTTTAAAGGTTAAAACCAGCACCTTAAACCTGATCCTGTACTCCACCGGGAGCCAGTGCAGCTGGTATAGTACCGGATGAATGTGATCTTGCAGCGAAGACCCCATAAGGAGTCTCGCCGCGGCATTCTGCACCCGCTGCAGTTTCTGGGTCAGTCTCAAGGGCAGCCCCACGTAGAGCTGTTAAAACCTCGTGGGTTGCTGTTGAAGGCATGATCATCAAAACATTAACGTGGGAGCCCAAAAACTGAATATTCCAGAATATGTGATACACAGATCACCCCCCAGTTGCTGAGGAAAGAAGACCACTGCTGAGGGATGAAGTAGAAGGCAGTCAGTTAAACTGATGAGCGATTGTAACATTTTCTGGTGCCAAATCGCAATGAACTTTTCGTGTCTTTTTTTTTAAGCCTATGGATTTCAATAGGGACTATAATAAAGTACAGTGGATTTTTTAATTTTATTAAAGTGCCACTTGAATGTTGAGCAGTAAAATCTTTTACTGAAGTTCTTATATAAAAATGCAAGGGCTGGTTTTTTAAAAATACATATATATATTAAAAAATCACCTTGAAATTAAACAGCAGCAGGTGTGAGACTTGAAGAAAGCAGCATCATTGCAATACAGATCTTTTATAGCTAAATCACTTTCTTCTCACTAAGTGTTTGACTGCGCTTGCTGTGACTTCCATTAACACAACTTAGAGGAGCAGCATGGCACAGATCCTGTTGATGCCTGAGAATGTTTTATCATTTAAATGTGCTCTGTGAATTTTGTCTCTATATTCGTCAGTCACCCTGATCCGGTAATTTGTTTTGTAGGCAGCTCTGAAATGTTTTCTGTTAATTTAAATGTGGGGCATGGACCCACACTGAGCAAAGGTTCCTTCTGAAATACAGTGGTAGGAGTTTGGTGCGCATGTGCAATATTCTAGCTCAGAACACAATCCAAACCCCGGCTGCCCAAAACTGGCTCAGTGTGCTGGTCCCGTGGGTTTCCGTGAGGTGCGGTCCGAGTTCAGTCCGAGGTCGAGGGTGCTGTATTGAAGCCATCCGTCAAAGCTGAAGCTAGGTCCAAAGCAGGGAGTCGGGCAAGGTCAGAAGATCCAGCAGGACAGGGTGCAGGTAGGAACTGGCTACCAACAACGTTGCTCCCGCAACTTGGGACTGGGGCTGGGTGGCTTTTATCTGCCCCGAGGCATAGGGCGGCCCCAGTCCACAGGTGACTCCTCTCTCCTGGCCTGGAGGCGAGCACTCCTCCTGCGGGAACTTAGTTCCCTCCACCTCTCTGCCCTGAGCCTCTGCAGCTCAGGAGAGGCTGGAGGGTTACTGGACCCAGAGGCAACCTCAGCTTCCCCTGACGGGGCTGGGAGAGGAGCACCTGCAGGCAATGGGTCCTCCATCACCTCAGGAGCTGGAGCAGACTCAGCTGGTGCCTGCACCTTAGGATCCAGCACAGGAGAGGACCCTTCAGGCTCAGGCCCCAGCCCCGGCTCAGCTGGTTCTGGAGGCGGGGACTCCTGTGCAGGCTGGGATTCCTCAGGTTCAGCCTCCGAGTCCGAATCCCAGGCCATCACACTCAGGTTTCAACAGATCCCGATCTGGCTTAGTCCCACCCCCCAGCTGCGAACAGCAGGATCCCACCAATTGTGACACCCGGTAGAATGCCACCTAAGCCCCTAGAGCTGGGAGAATGACACCGCTACGCACTGGCGGAGGAAGGGGGTGCAGTGGGTGTGCTCCACCCCAGTGTCATCCCTGGGGGGATGACATTGCTGCCCACCCCCCTGGGACACTTGCCACTTGCTGTGTGTGGCACCCCCTGGGACACTCGCCTCGCCCCATGGGCAGCTAGCCCCGCCCCCAGATGCACAGCTAGCTCCGCCTCTGCCTCTACCCAACACACGCACACACATTGCTCAACACAACAGGGCTTTGGAGAGTTCTTCCCATCAGCTATTTGAGCAAGCTCCAGCTTCGTGTGAACCTTCAGTTTGTTTCTCCTACTATACCCATGTGTCCAGTGCTGGTGCCTGGCTATTTTGTGCCCAAGGTAAGGCTAACTACTTGCACACCACCAATTTTTTATTTTTATTTTTACTAACTTTAATTTAAAAACAACAGATGCCTTGTAGAAAAATAAATAAATAAAAGCGCAAAACTTGAAAGGACTAACTAATACAAGCATATTTAATCATGTTTCTCAAATACAAAACGAACTGTTTCAGCACACAGATCGTTTTGAATCATCTTGTGAATTGTGTTCTTAAAATGTAAGTCTCTAAAAAGTTTTGATTTCAGGCACATCAAAATCTCACTTTGGGTGCCCTTTCCTTTGCAAATTTTGCCACCAGTTCCTTCAGGTTAAGGGCTGATCCTTGGGCGTGCTGAGTTGATGCATTTGCCAAGCCAGCTAGTCTGTTTTCCAACATTGTTGAGCGTATGTAAGTTTTGATAAGTTTGAGCTTTGAGAAGCTGTTCACCACTAGCCACTGGAAATGTATGAAGGATCCTCAGGGCAAGAGAAACATTAGGCACATTATCCAGGAGTTTTTGTTGTAGTATGAAGAGAAGTACTCCTTGTGGCTGCATAGACTTTGGAAGTCTTTGAGCTATTGCTATAAATTCACAACACTGGTCTTCAACATAAATGTTTTAGCTTCCATTGCGAATCAATGATTTTTCCAGATTTTTGTAGGCCTTAGTATTCAGTATTTTTTCTGTTAATACTGTATAGCTCCTACAAGAAGCCAAATAGGAATTATATTGTTGCAGCTGTTGGAATCTCTCTTCAACAGATTGTATGGTCATGTCTAAGACAGCATTGTAGCAATCTACTTTGAATTTCTGTTTTGGATAGTGTGGTGGTTCTTCTTGGGTCTCATACTAAAACTGCTGTTTCTTCCTCCTTTTCCAACTTGTTCTGTCTCAAACTTCAGTAATATTCCTAGCTCCTTGGTAATCTCCGTAGCATCTATCAGAACTTGCGTGCTGAGGTCCCCCAAAACACCCTTACCCCAATAACTCACACATCACACATAATTTTTGTTTAAGGTTTTTGGCATAATTTTGGCCACAACTTTATTATCATACAAATTGTGAGTGGTTGCTTAGGCATTGGTTATGACTATCTGTCCCCCCCCCCCCCACATTGGGGACAGCACTGGCTCCCGGATTCCAGCGAAAGCCAGTGTGGAGGAACAAGTTCAGGGATGACTGGAGCTGCGACACAGACCCTCAGCTTCTCCCTGCATGCTCCTAGGGGCTTACACGGCCCGAACCCGATTCCAGGGGTTTGGACGAAAGGATGGTAAGCCCCTGAATTCCTTTAACGGAATTCCCGTGCAGCAACAGCATTGGAGGGGCAGGCACAGCCAATCCATACCCCTCCACCAACCAATTTAAACCAATGCCTAACCGCCAACCTTACAAGTTGTGACGATTTGCTAAGCAGTAGGCAAAACCCAAAAGGCACACACTAATCAGCCAATTGGAAAAATTCCTACCAGGCCCCCGCACCAATGCGGACGACCCCATGACAGGCATAGCAAGGTCAAAGCGCAAGCCCCAACAAGGGAGGGCGGGTGGGTGATCCGATGTCCACAGTGAAAGAGAAAGTAGCTTGCTGTGGACCCTGCTTAAATATCCTCTGATCCCACCCCTAAATTTGCAACAACAAATTTTCCCCAGCAACATAAACACCAACCAGCACTAGGCCCCCTTTATTCCAACCTGCCTAGTCATTGCAGGGTGCTTTGTCCGGCCCCATCCGCAACACGTGCTCTCCTTTAGTGAGAACACGCTTTGTTGAAAGCACTCATCATATCTGCAGCCCACAAGGTAATTCTTGGCTACTTGCAATTAGTTTGTAGCTGATTTTAAATCAGTTTTTTTTTTTCCTTTTTCATAAAAATAAACAAAATGCAGAGAGGGAGCTCCTCTACTTTCCCTGGAATGACTTCTCTGCTAAATCCACAAGCATATAAAAGGACTACAAATTGTTCAGAAAAACCAAGCTTTGGAAATCAAAGTCTATTTATATAGGTTATTTGTGATTTGGGAATTAATGCTGGATTAATTGCTGGTGGGGGTGGGGGGATTGGCTGCTTTTAAAAGTGTGCCTTGTAAAAAACGAGGAATCAATTTATCTGTTAACAAGTGCCGCTCGACATCTCTTAGAAGCAGAATGCCTCTAAAGAATATTTGTTGACATGCTGGAATTTCTGATGCAAAAGCTTACTGTAGACCACCAGTCAAGTGTCATGGCCTCTTTGAGGTCCTGAAATGTTTGCTATTGTGAACTTTGTAAAAAAATATCACACAGCAGACCAAAGAATGGAAGAATGAGACTTTGATTAGCACGATGGAGCTCTTGCTTCTAAAAATTGAACTCAAAATGCCACTGCCCTCAGATTTCAGTTCTCTACTGATCATGGCCACCACCAAAATTCATGAAGGCCAGATGCCTGCCGAGGGACTGGAATTTTGTAAGAACATAAGAAGAGCCTGCTGGATCAGACCAAGGGCACATCTAATCCAGCATCCGATTCTCACAGTGGCCAACCAGATGGCTGTGGGAAATGTTCAAGCAGGACCCAAGCACAAGAGCACTATCCCTTCCTGTGGTTTCCAACAACTGGTATTCAAAAGCCTTATTGTCCCCACCCATGGAAGCAGAGCACAGCCATCATGGCTAGTGGCCATTGATAGTTGTCAGGCTTTGGGGAATCGGCTTCCTCCCACCGTGACAGTAGATAAGAGATCAAACGAAAGCAATGCCTTACAGTTAGAATCTTTAATAATCACAGTGAGAGAACAAAGAACACATCTCCTAGAAACGGTGGTGCTCCCAATTAAGGGAACCCCCCCTCCATCCCTATTAATCTGCATCACTCCTACATCTTTTAATCTGAGCTAGTACCCTCTGTGCTTTCTGTTCTGACACTTTCTGAGCTCTTCGTGACTCTGGAGAAGAGGGGTAGATGCTATTCAGAGACTGTGAATCTGTTAACTCTCTCTCTCTCTTCTAGTGTTTCTTCTGCTAGCTGTTCCCCATCTAGTATTTTCCAACTTCTGCCTTCTGAACTATTTGTTGTTGTTTAGTCGTTTAGACATGTCCGACTCTTTGTGACTCCATGGACCAGAGCATGCCAGGCACTCCTGTCTTCCACTGCCTCCCGCAGTTTAGTCAAACTCATGCTGATAGCTTCGAGAACACTGTCCAACCATCTCGTCCTCTGTCGTCCCCTTCTCCTTCTCTTTCCCAACATCAGGGTCTTTTCCAGGGAGTTTTCTCTTCTCATGAGGTGGCCAAAGTATTGGAGTCTCAACTTCAGGATCTGATTTCCTTAAGAATGGATAGGTTTGGTCTTCTTGCAGTCCATGGGACTCTGATTTCCTTAAGAATGGATAGGGCTGATTTCCTTAAGAATGGATAGGTTTGGTCTTCTTGCAGTCCATGGGACTCTCAGGAGTCTCCTCCGGCACCATAATTCAAAAGCATCAATTCTTTGGCAAGCCTTCTTTATGGTCCAGCTCTCACTTCCATACATCACCATAGCTTTAACTATATGGACCTTTGTTGGCAAGGTGATGTCTCTGCTTTTTAAGATGCTGTCCAGGTTTGTCATTGCTTTTCTCCCAAGAAGCAGGCGTCTTTTAATTTCGTGATCTGCAGTGATCACGGAGCCCAAGAAAGTAAAATCTCTGCAAACCACTGTTCCAAATCTATGATGTTCTCCTGCTCCTGGGAAGGTTCAGGATCATGATCAGAGGAAGTGGGTGGCTCCCACCATTCTTCCTCAGTGCAGCCCTCCTCAGCACAGTCCCTGACAATTCACGGTCCCTCCTCTATGAATTTGGCCAGTCCTCTTTTAATGTCATTCAAGTTACTGGCTAATATTGGCTTCTGTAGGAGCAAGTTCCATAGCTTAACTTCAGAAAGGCCCACTGTTACCTGCTGATCTGATGCTTTCTGCTAACACCAGGCCTTTGCTTCTTTCCATTCTCTGCTTAGACATATTTTACTCATCGGTGGCACTTCTTATGGGAGCAGAGATGGTTCTTAGCTCTCTTCCATGGTGGGAAGCCCCCATGTGAAATTCCTCAAGATGCTATGGCCACTGGCAGCAGCAAATAGTGGCATTGTGCTGGTCCCGTGGGCTAACCGAGAGGCAAGGTCTGAGTCCAGTCCGAGGTCGATGGTGCAATATGGAGGCAGTCCGTAGAAGTTGAAGATGGGTGCAGGGCAGGGCGTCGGGGGAGGTCAGGAGTTCTGGCAGAGAAGCAGGTCAGGGATCAGGCTGGAACTGACAATCAACACTGTTGCTCCTGCAACTTGGGACTGGGGCTGGGTGGCTTTTATCTGCTCCGAGGCATAGGGAGGCCCCGATCCTCAGGTGACTTGCCTCTCCTGGCCTGGAGGCGAGCACTCCTCCTGTGGGAACTTAGTTCCCTCCGCCTCTCTGCCCTGAGCCTCTGTAGCTCAGGAGATGCCGGAGGGTTACCGGACCCAGAGGCAACCTCAGCCTCCTCTGACGGGGCTGAGAGTGGAGCACCTGCAGGCAATGGGTCCTCCATCACCTCAGGAGCCAGAGCAGACTCAGCTGGTTCTGGAGGTGAAGAATCCTGTGCAGGCTGGGATTCCTCGGGTTCAGCATCTGAATCTGATTCCCAAGCCATCACAGGCATCATGCAAGGACTCTGGGGGCAGTGGCAAGAGCAACCAACACCTTTATAGTGCCAAAATGAAATGGAAAACCTTTCTAAACTGGTTTTATGTGGCATACCTATCCTTTAGTGCTACAATTTAATTCGTGCTTGACTTTATGAAACCTTCCCCCAATGATGCTCTGGAATGACACCGAGAATAATAACGTTATTCCTTGAAATAACAGCAAAGCATTTGGAAATAAGAAAGTGATTATATTTTAATGCATTAAAACTGCAGCTAGGGGTCAACCTGTGGCATTTCAACCTCTTGATGCAAAGCGAAAGTAATTACCTGGTACAGTGGTGGTTTCAAGATCGTCCAATCCTTTTTGCTGTCAGTCCTTTCAGTCACTAAATTATGATATTTCAATATGCTACAACAACAACAACAATGGCAGGATATTTGTTTGTTTGTTTGTTTGTTTAAAAATATATTTTACATTAAAGAGCTGCATCTTTTAGCCCTTTGCGTTCACTCCCAAGTCATGATATCATCCTTATAATTGCTGAAATTAGGACCAAGGACCTGGCCTCATCATCCAGTTAATTTAGATCTCCTGTTTCAGACAGTGCTAGAAGGAAGAGGAATAATATGTTTTCAATGGAGCTGGAGGGTATGTGAACATGGGGCGTTTGAGAGGCTTGGCTTCAGCCCACCTGAGATCAGGTGCACATCTGAAGAGGACTTGAGAAAAGACTCCAGGCAAAACACTCCAGGGAAGTGCCCTGACTCAGACTAGATCTTGGCATGTGCAGAAGATAGCTTTGTTTATGTTCAATAAATGTTGTTGCTCTTGTTAAAGAAAAATGCCCATCTTCAAACAGATTACAAGAAAGTGCTGTCACTTGTTATAAGCCACTTTATTGCGAGTTGCTATCAGCACTTAGACACCAAACAGCCACTCTTCCTCTTGGTTCCATGTGTACCTGTCATCTCCTTTTAAGCATTCCTGTGTTAAATGTTTTATCAAGCACTTCCAGCCCCCGTGTGTTTCTGCGAGTAGCACCATATCACCTCCATTCGGATGCAGCCCGCTGAAGATGAGCTCAAATGCAACCCTCTGGATCAGAACACGCAAAGATGACCTTGATGTGACTTTGGGATAATACGGCTGTACTATCAATGCTTGGTCTTTTCTACAGGGCTATTCTAAATTGTTCGGAGCATTTCATGTGCATTATTCCAGGGCTCCTTACAACAAGCAAGTACTAAGAATGTATATTTTCTTTCTCCCTCTCCTCCCCCCCTCCCACACCGTGTGGTTAGGAGGCTTTGGAAAATGCAGAGGATAGCAGCATTTGTTCCTATAGCGCCATGTATTCCCCACTCCTCAAACAACAACAACAATAACAACAACAACTACAACAGAATAATGGTCATGGTGGGGGAATCATGCTGCCATCCCAAAATCACTGGGAATATGCTGCCAGGTGTTAAGTGAATGAGTAGTTAGAGCTTCAATACCAGCATAATAGTTAAACACCGACAACTGGGAAACACTGGCCTGCGAGCACTCCAATTGGTGAACAGCCTTTACCAAAGGCGTCATGGGTTTTGAAGATGCTCAAACTCAGGACGAAAGGGAGAAATGCACTAAGAGGAAGGCATGCTTGGCAAATCCTCACCATGATCAACTCCCACCTGGATATCTATGCCCCCACTGTGGAAGGACGTGTGCATCCAGAATTGACCTCCACAGTCACTTACGGACTCACTGTTCAGACCGTGTTACTTTGGCTACGAGTCATTGCCAAAGAAGAAGACCAGCATAATGTATGAACAAGTCTTTTGTTTACATAGGTACACAGATTGTGTCCTCAGTGAAACATGAATGAGAAACATGGTTTCTTGGGGAGGGTGGGTTGGGGGTCCTCTGGCCCTATTTGTATCCTCTCACTTTTGTGTTTTGGAGGAGAGATGAATGGCCACTCTGCTGCCCAATCCGAGCCACATCAAATTATTTCATTTATTTGTTGTTGATGATGGGTGGTTCAGTCTTCTGTCCTTTTGACATTTAAATAGATTTTCAGCATGAATAGGGAAGCAATTTATTCGATGAATCTTTATCTTCTTCTTATTTGGCAATCACTCACTGCCGAGTAAGATTGTCTTCCATGAACACAGTCTTAACAGTGAGTCCGTAAGTGATTGTGGTGGCCTATTCTGGATCCACACATACTTCCATAGTGGGGACATAGGTTTCCCGGAAGCAGTTGATCAAGGTGAGGGTTTCCCAAACGTACCTTCCTCTTAGCACGTTCAAGCATCTTCAAAGTCCACGACATCTTTGGTAAAGGCTGTTTTCCAATTGGAGCACTCGCAGGCCAGTGTTTCCCAGTTGTCAGTGTTTATACTACTTTTTTTTTAGATTTGCCTTGAGGAGTCTTTAATAATAATAATAATAATAATAATAATAATTATTATTATTATTATTATTATTATTATTTATATCCCGCCCTCCCCAGCTGAAGCTGGGCTCAGGGCGGCTAACAACAATAAAACAGTACAAAGTACAGCATAAACAACAGTCTAAAATCATTCATTATAAAATTAATTAATTCAAGCCACTGGCAACCATTGGGCCAGAGCTCCGCGAAGGTTGCCGAGGGAGGGAGTCAGGCTGTGCCCTGGCCAAAGGCCTGGTGGAACAGCTCTGTCTTGCAGGCCCTGAGGAAAGATGTCAAGTCCCGCAGGGCCCTGGTCTCTTGTGACAGAGTGTTCCACCAGATCGGAGCCACAGCCGAAAAAGCCCTGGCTCTAGTTGAGGCCAGCCTAACTTCTCTGTGGCCTGGGACCTTAAAGATGTTTTTATTCGAAGACCGTAAGTTTCTCTGTGGGGCATACCAGGAGAGGTGGTCCCGTAGGTACGAGGGTCCTAGGCCGTATAGGGCTTTAAAGGTTAAAATCAGCACCTTAAACCTTAAACCTTAAACCACTTTAAACCTCTTTTGCTGACCACTGGTATTACGCTTTCCATTTTTAAGTTTGGAATAGAGTAGTTGCTTTGGAAGACGATAATCAGGCATCCGCACAACATGACCAGTCCAACAAAGTTGATGTTGAAGAATCATCACTTCCACACTGGTGATCTTTGCTTCTTCCAGTACACTGGCATTAGTTTGCCTGTCTTCCCAAGTGATGTGTAAAACTTTTCAGAGACACCGTTGATGTTGGAGGAGTTGGAGTTGGCGTTTATAAGTGATCCATGTCTCACAAGCATACAGTAAGGTGGGTACTACAATAGCATCTTTCTACCCTTTCTATGTACATATGTGTCTCTGTATTCCTGTTTCAGTCACTCAATTCTATTGCCTTCTCCCACTTGCCAGTTTTTCTGAAGCTCTGTTTGGGCATTCATATGCAAGGTGGAGCAAGGGTTTATTGCTCCCTCAGCTCATCAACTGCTGTCCAGTTCAGAGCCCTCAATAGTTTTGAGGTCAAAGGTCTGAAGTGGGAACCCTCCCCTATGACTTAGAACCCTGCAACGTCTTATGGTGAAGGCTTGGCCCTGTTCCTCTGATATGTTTGCTTACAGGCAACAAAAATGGCCATAGCTCAGTGGGAGATGTATCAACCTTTCAAGCAGAAGGTCAAAGCTTCAATCCTTGGCATTTCCAGGTAGGACATAGGAGGGATGAAACCTTGAACTGCTGCCAATAGACAATAATAAGCTAGATGGGCCAGTGTTGTAAGGCAGCTCCGTATATTCCCATAAATGTTCAAATAGGACCTCAGACCCTCACCTTTTTGTGCTAATGAGTTATTATGGGATGGTTTATGTGTGTCCTAACTTAGAGTCCTGTCCCCCCTGCATCAGTGGTGCAGTCTGGACTGCGTAAACAACGGAAGACCCAAATCACTATTAGAATATACCGGTATATGATGTTGACACGATAGTAGCAATAATGTTTAATGTGCAACTTGCAATAGCACATAAACACAAAGACAATAATCTGTCCAAACCCCAGTACAGCCACCACATCTATTTGCCCTATTTGTTCCGAATCACAAAGAGCAATGCACTGCTCCCTGTTATGGTAACATTTTCAGAAGTCTACTGCTATAATAACTTACAAAATAAAGAAAGTCGGGAGGGAGACGGTGGCACTTTGTGAAGCTGTGGTGGAGCTGGATGTCCTTGCAATTCATTTATCAAGCACTGCCGTTTTCTTTATAAGAGAGTTAAAATAATAAATAGCAAGCAGAGAAAGTTAATTTACCTCCATAGAATTTGATTCAATAATAATAGTAAAAGAGAGAGAGTGAGAGTGAGGGGAAAAAGAAGAATGTTCTCTAGCCCCTACAGGCTTATTGTCACTTCTAATTTAAAAGAGCAG
This sequence comes from Podarcis pityusensis, assembly GCF_964106645.2. Lineage (NCBI taxonomy): Eukaryota > Metazoa > Chordata > Lepidosauria > Squamata > Lacertidae > Podarcis > Podarcis pityusensis. The sequence continues at coordinate 63,779,967 of NC_138035.1, forward strand.
TGCATCAGGCAACATGGGATTTTGTGATCCAGCATGGTATAATTTCCAATGTATAGGAGAATGTATAGCTCTGCCATGACACAGACAAATTGCTTATTGTGTTTGCCCTGTCCCATAATTTTGTTAGCACAGTGAAAAACGCATGTTAGCAGAAATATCATACATTAAAGCTGCTAGATAGCTTGCCCGTTTTGGAGAAATTCTTCTTTATGTTTTATTTATCACTCCGTGTCGTTTTCTTCTTCCAAGACGGAGCACCTGCTTATCAGCTGACTCTACCATCTCTGGCAACACACTCCTGGAGAAAATGTTAACACCGTGATTTATTTTATTTTATTTTGCTCACAGGTGTTCATATCAGAACCTTTCGAGCTTTATTTACACCTATAGCATAATATTGTGAATTGTCTACAGGCAGTGGTTGGGTCATCTTTAATATATTCAGCATCCAAATTGGGTTCCATGTTGCCTCATTTGTGAAATTTTGCTTTAAAGGCAAGAAAGGATTTCTGAGTCTCACTCCTTGCAGTCCCACTGCAGTTTTGCATCAACAGTCCTGCATAAAACTGGAATTTTAGTGGACCTTCGCAGCATTATCCAACAACTAATTATGATGGCCAACCAGGGTTCGAGTAAGCCCATTTTTTCCTGCTTGCCTAGATCTGCAAAAACCGAATGGGATGTGGAGGATTGTCAAACATTTGATAAGGTAAAGGTAAAGGGACCCCTGACCATTAGGTCCAGTCGTGACCAACTCTGGGGTTGCGTGCTCATCTCGCTCTATAGGCCGAGGGAGCCGGCGTTTGTCCGCAGACAGCTTCCGGGTCATGTGGCCAGCATGACTAAGCCGCTTCTGGCAAACCAGAGCAGCACACGGAAACGCTGTTTACCTTCCCGCCGGAGCGGTACCTATTTATCTACTTGCACTTGCTTTCGAACTGCTAGGTTGGCAGGAGCAGGGACTGAGCAACGGGAGCTCACCCCGTTATGGGGATTCGAACTGCCGACCTTCTGATCGGCAAGTCCTAGGCTCTGTGGTTTAACCCACAGCGCCACCCACATCCCTCTACCAAACATTTGGTAGAGCATAATAAATGGGTTGAAGGTCACATTCGGAACTGAGGACCACAGGGCTTGAAGTATAGCATGAAGAGACATACAGGCACATATATTTTTGTGCTTAATATACACAAACCCCATCAAGAATCTGGATGCGCTTATCGTTTTGCTACACCCGTGGCAACGGCTTCAGAATTTAGCGTGACTGATGCGAGGGAACTAGATATCCGTTCAAGTTTCCGTATACTCTGTGCTGCAGTCTCACCGTCAAAAGGCAGAGAGATGATCTCACAAATCATCTCAACTCCTTCAGCTCTGAATTTCTTGGGTTATTGTCAGCCTCCATCCTTCTGCACACAGCAGAAATATGCTGCTCGCAACAGATTCTTCTGTATGCCAAAGATAGCCCGCTTTAAAGTCGTCTTTCTATTAAATTGCAAACATGGATCATCCTCGTGAGACTAGTAACAGCAGAAATTCCAACTTCCCCAAGCTCCTATTCAGCATTTTTAGCACAATTGACAGCATTCTTAGGTTCAGTCTCAGGTCAACAGTCTCTATTAATAAAAATAAAAATGATCGCATTATGTATTCGTATCCTGTAATCAAATATTTTCTTATTATGGGTGGCACTTCTGACTCAAAATGCTCACAATTTCTAAAATGCATTTATCAACATCCTATCAAGTTACAACAATTGGGAATATTTTATTGCTCAATGATTCTAGACCAGCTCTGAATCCTAGCATTTCTTTCGACCTTGGAGAACAAGAATGGACATCATATAATTTGAAATATGACACTGTTTCCAATCTAACAATTGGCTTTATAAATCACAGTTGGCTTTTTCATCCATAGTTTTGGCCTAAGTTTCTGTTTCTCTAAAACAGGTTTGACTCTACCATTAGACGATGTGAGGCAATCAACACAGGCAGAAGATACTGGGTGACAACAGTTCTAGATAGAATGCTTTGGTTTGAAGACATAGTTGTGTGTGCCACACAACATTTCCTTCACCCTGATGCCCTCAGCTGTGGTGGAAGACATTATCCCATTGTTCATATGGAAATAAGGTGTCTTCTCAACAGGGAATGGTGGGGATAATGGGCACCATCTTGTCCCTCGCCTCAAGCAGAAAAATGTCTTGGGCCGGCATTGCTTCCAGAGACTCCATTGAAGCAAAATGTCCATCTGTTTGAATAAAGAAGATTCAGGAGAACTTTTGGATTACCAACCAAGGTGTAGGGATGGAGAGAACTTCCACAGCTCTTGAACTCCAAAGCAAAGTCAGATGTTTTGAAACAACCAGGACTGGCTGTGTGGCGTTTTGTTTTCAAATCAAAATTCCTCACTCAGAGTTGTAACTTTGTAAAACAAGATTGTGGAACTTCTTCCCAATTTAGGCATCCCATACGTTCCTGTCCTACAGTGTCAGGGAATGGTCTGGATCTGAAGATTGGCAAATGCAATCACAGGCAGATCAGCTCCTCTCAGAAGGGGGAATATTCACCACCCCTGCCTCCAGCGTTTTCAGAAGCAGAGAGAGAGAGAGGCAGACACAGACAGAGAAGCTGAACAGATTAGGGAGGAGTTACCCAGCTATGAGATAATGGCAAGAGATACAGAACGGAGGGGGCAGCTGGAGGACACATCAATTGAGAATGTGTGTGGGGGGGAAATCAAGCCCTCCCCATGGACTTTGAGGTCTGAACATATCAGAGAACAAAGGTGGCAAAGAGGGGGAGGAACTTCCCCTTGGCGCACTCCTTGCTGCGGAAGTCGGCAGGAGGATTCAGAGTAGGCAACTGATTTGTGCTTGCAATATGATGCTGTAATAAAAGGACTATAAAACTTTCAAATGCTCATTAATTCTTATCTGTAAGCCACCAAAGGGAGAGGGGAACTCCCAGGCTTAACATACAGGATCATCCCTCCCAGTCCTGCCAAACAGCCTCACTGAGATTTAGCCCCTCACAAAGTCAAATGAGGCAAAAGCGTGTTTGTGTGTGACAAAAGCTATAAAACATGCAGTACCACAAAACCACGAATGAACATTGTTGAGTGCACTTCATAACTGGTATCTTTTCTTTTTCTTAATTATTATTATTTCATTTATATCCCACATTTCCTTCACAGAGTTAAAGGTAGTGTACATGTCCTCACCTGTTCTCATTTTACCTTCACTCAGTGGCGGATCTTCATGATCTGGCACCGGGGGGTGGGGGTGTAGAGCAGGCGGGGCGCGGCTGGCGTGCATCCTTGGGGCGTGGCACATCGCCCACAGGGGTGTGATGGGCATCCTGGGGGTGTGGCACTGTCCGCAGGGGTGTGGCACATCACTTGCAGGGGCGTGGTGCCCAGCGCGGGCGGTGGGGGCAGCTGCGATGGCACCCCACCAGGATCGTCCTGCCGGGGGTGGTGCGCTCTTCCAGCACTCCTCTCCCTCCACCACTGCCTTCACTACAACTCTGTGGAGCAAATTTAGGCTGATGGGATGTGATCACCCTGTGGGCTTCACAGCTGAGGTAGGATGTGAAGCCAGGTCTGCCAGGCCCCAGTCCATCAACATGCCAGCCAGTGCTGTTATTCTAGAAAAAGAGGTGCCAGAGCTCACCATGAACACCTCCCTCGTTCTCTTAGAATGGCAATGGTGTCCACCTGAGAGGGGCCAGAACTGAGATCAGGTGAGTTCCCACTGGGGAAAAAAGAAGTCCTGATTGCAATAATGATTACTGCTGCACTGACTCAACAGAGTAGTCACAGAAGGGAGAAGATATGCTGTGTAGACTCCAGCACAACACAAAGGCCAGAGGACAATTAGCTGGTCATTTGAATGCCTCCATTTTGCCTGCCTTTTTGGCAGTGGCTTAAGAACAGAAAGAAAAACATATCTAATAACTTACACTGTTTTAATTATGAATCTTACCTTGGAAGCAGAGCAGAACAGCTTAAGGTTGATTGTAAGAAATCACTGGCTCATACCCTTAGGCACTTGGAGCCTCACAGTGAGCTCCCGGGACTGTGTTGCTGCAAACATCAGAGCTTCCTTCAGGCACAGAAGGAAATAGGGCATACAGTATCATCAGCATCATGCTTCTGTCTGGCAGGCAGTTTGACACCTTGGGATTTAACCCTGACTAGAGTCTGGATTGTGTCGCTTTTGTTGTTGCATCTTTGCTCAATCCTTCCTCCCGTAGGAGCCCAGAGTGGCACACACATAAGGAACAAATACAGCCCGTTTTTAAAAGAAAAGAATGTGTGTCAAAGAGACCTATAAAACAGTGTGAATATACACCACGCAGCAAGAAAGGAGCAGCATTTTGTCAGCCCCAAACATCCTTCCCCAGAGAGACATGGACATCTTTCACCACTGGTGGAATGATTGAGAGCAAGTGTGGTGTAGTGGTTATGAGCGGTGGTCTCGTAATCTGGGGAACCGGGTTCGCGTCTCCGCTCCTCCACATGCAGCTGCTGGGTGACCTTGGGCTAGTCACACTTCTCTGAAGTCTCTCAGCCCCACTCACCTCACAGCGTGTTTGTTGTGTGGGAGGAAGGGAAAGGAGAATGTTAGCCGCTTTGAGACTCCTTCGGGTAGTGATAAAGCGGGATATCAAATCCAAACTCTTCTTCTTCTAATGAGGGGGACTGAATAAGCTCTGTGGGGAAAGAGTTCCCTAATCAGTACCCATCATGGAGAAGATCTTATCTTGCCTCACCACCACATGGGTTATGACCACTGGTGGGACAATGGCCAAGGGCTCCCTTACAGAGGCATGGGCTGCCGTGTATTGGTTGCCCCTGAAAGTTCTAGGTTCCCAAAGCATTCAGGGCTCAAATACTAATACCAGGATCTGGGATGGGGCCCAGAAGCTCACAGGCAGCTAGTGCTGTGCTTTCAGATTGGTGTTAGGGAAGGGTGGCAGAGCATCTGATAGAGCTCCTGGTTCAATCCCTGGCACCTCCAGGTACGGGTGGAAGAGACCCCATCTGATACCCTGGAGAGTCACTGCTACTCAGTGTACACAATACTGAGCTAGATGGACCAATGTTTTGACTCAGTATAAGGCAGCTTCCTATGTTATATGCTCCCTGTTGTTTCACTTTACAGCCTGGTGGTCCTGTTCTGCACTAGCTGTTTTCAAGGTATAGTGCATTGCGTCAATCAGTTAGTGAGATTGCCAATGCAGAAACCACTCCAGGAGCAGCCATTGAAGGTAAACAAGATGCAGCTCAATGTAGACATTCCTTACCATTGTGTCTGCAGTGATAGGGCAGTACCTCCAACCTACATACCTGATCCTTCAAAGGAAGTCCAACTCCACCCAGAACAGGCCATCACCTTAATTCCTGAACTCAAGAACCGCCTACCCCTACCCATAGCAAATCCATCTTCTCAGGATTCATTGTCATCTTATTGTCCCTCTTTCAGCCTGTCACTGCCTCCAGAAACTGGTCCAGCATCTGACCAACTTCTCAGATCAGTTGGAGATATAAGGCCAGGGTAATCAGCACGCTGATAATGTCTTACGCCAAATCCTTGGACGACTCATTCCAGTGTCTCCATATAGGTGTTAAATAACACAGAGGACAGAATGAAACCCTGTGGGACCCCCACAACACAAGTGCCAAAAGGCTGAGGAGAAGAACCTCATTGCCACTCTCTGGGAATGGCCCCTTGGGTAGGAGCAGAACTCCTGAAACATGGCACCCTGAAAGCAACAAGTCACAGCAGCAAGATACCGTGGTCAATGTTATCAAAAGTCACCATGAGGTTGAGTAAAAACAGCAGGGTAGGACTTCTCCATTTGCCCCTCAATAAAGGTCACCAGTAAGGCCAACCAAGGCTGTTTGGTGCCATAACCAGGTCTAAAGCAAAACTAGGACCGGGGATGGAGAAGAAATCTAATTCTTTCACATTTAAAAGTGGACCTGCTTAAATCACATTTTCCAAAACAATCTGGGAAACAAAACAACCATCCTTTGAAATGTGCAGTTTCCTGAATTTTGCAATGTAGTTTTCAAGCTGAGTAATCTGGATGAATCCCTAGCCGGAATTAAGATTGCCGGAAGAAATATCAACAACCTCAGATATGCAGATGACAAAACCTTGATGGGAGAAAGTGAGGAGGAATTAAAGAACCTTTTAATGAGGGTGAAAGAGGAGAGCGCAAAATATGGTTTGAAGCTCAACATCAAAAAACGAAGATAATGGCCACTGGTCCTATCACCTCCTGGAAAATAGAAGGGGAAGAAATGGAGGCAGTGAGAGATTTTACTTTCTTGGGCTCCATGATCACTGCAGATGGTGACAGCAGCCACAAAATTAAAAGATGCCTGCTTCTTGGGAGAAAAGCAATGACAAACCTAGACAGCATCTTAAAAAGCAGAGCCATCACCTTGCCAACAAAGGTCCGTATAGTTAAAGCTATGGTTTTCCCAGTAGTGATGTATGGAAGTGAGATCTGGACCATAAAGAAGGCTGATCGCTGAAGAATTGATGCTTTTGAATTATGGTGCTGGAGGAGACTCTTGAAAGTCCCATGGACTGTAAGAAGATCAAACCTATCCATTCTGAAGGAAATCAGCCCTGAGTGCTCACTGGAAGGACAGATCCTGAAACTGAGGCTCCAATACTTTGGCCACCTCATGAGAAGAGAAGACTCCCTGGAAAAGACCCTGATGTTGGGAAAGATGGAGGGCACAAGGAGAAGGGGACGACAGAGGACGAGATGTTTGGATAGTGTTCTTGAAGCCACCAGCATGAGTTTGACGAAACTGCGGGAGGCAGTGGAAGACAGGAGTGCCTGGCGTGCTCTGGTCCATGGGGTCACGAAGAGTTGGATACGACTAAACGACTAAACAACAACAATGTGTACAAAACTGCATAACCTAGGGTAAGCTGTACATGAAAATGCATTTGCCAGTGAAAATAGCTGACAAAAAATGTATTCTATTGGGAGAAATTGCTTTGCAAAAATATATATGACGATGTTAGGAGAAATTTGGACTGAAATGCTGATGAATTGGCACTGCCTGGCCAGAAAATAGATGTGCAGTGATATGAAACTGTCTCTTTCACAAAAAGGTCTTTTACACACGGAAAGAGACACCAAACATCTCCATCAAGGGTTATTTGGAAGACATACAGTTGTGGCGCTGAATAGTGAAGAGGATATTTGTACACATTCCTGTGGTTGATGTTTGTAGTTGTTCCTAATCAATTTCTGCATTTTCTGCTTCTCTCTTTTTCCAGTTGTGTATGATTGGTACTCTCTCTCTCTCTTTATATATATGATAGCTATCTATCTATCTATCTATCTATCTATCTATCTATCTATCTATCATCTATCATCTATCATCTATCATCTATATTTTTATATCTCTTTATATATGTAAGGCACAGCCCCCACTGAAGGATTTGTCATATTACGTCAGAATTCTAGATTTGCATGAAGTCAGGGGGAGGAGGGGAACAAAAAATACGGCAGGTTTTTAAATAGTCATTATAAGCAACAGCAGAGGTTTGAATGCAGAGGAGATGGAGGTCTGCAGAGAAGTTATGGGGGTTACAGGATATAGGGGGCTTACTGGAGCTAAGGGGATGGGGATTTGAGTGAGGTGTAAAGGAAGGGGTTGGGGGTTGGCAAATGGGTGGGGGGTGGCAGCAACAAGAAGAGATTCAGCAGCCCGTGTGTGTGTGTGTGTGTGTGTGTGTGTGTGTGTGTGTATGTGTGTAATTTCAAGCTGTAGAAAAATATGAGAAAAGCATATTCTGTGCCTCGACTCATCATTAGTTTCTATAATAAAGATATTCTTCCTAGATAAGAGCTCATTTACTGCTTTTGTTGTTTCAGTTGACTCTCATTTTTTTTTTACCTAATTAGAATTCTGAAGAATGAAGCAGGCTCTAATTCATCACTGATATTTCTCTTCATTTTTCTACAGACAGATTTTACTTGGGTTCTAATTACCCTTTTTGCTCATATAAATTGCATTTTTAGTATGAGAGGCATCTCAGAACACTGTGGGGATTTCCCCACCCTAGCTCTGTTTTTTCCATTGGGGTTTGCACCACTTAAGGAAAATCTGTTTCTAATCTAGCTCCTCATTCGCACGCTGCGGGGTATCAACATTTGCCCTGCATATTTCTATCATCCATAAGGAAAAAGTATTCAGTGGGATAAGAACTTGCTTACTCTTTTCTTTTCTCTTCTTCTTTGCAACTTTACTCATTACTAATATATATATATATATATATATATATATATCTATATATATATATATATATATCTGAACATACCCCTTTTCTTATTTACATAGGATCAAAATAATTAAAACTTTTTTTTTAAAAAAAGAAGGTGATTAGGGGCAGAATTTTCTGCATAAGAAGAAGAAGAAGAAGAGGAGGAGGAGGAGTTTGGATTTGATATCCCGCTTTATCACTACCCAAAGGAATCTCAAAGTGGCTAACATTCTCCTTTCCCTCAAAACAAACACTCTGTGAGGTGAGTGAGGCTGAGAGACTTCAGAGAAGTGTGACTAGCCCAAGGTCATCCAGCAGCTGCATGTGGAGGAGCGGGGAAGTGAACCCGGTTCACCAGATTATGAGACTACTGCTCTTAACCACTACACCACACTGGCAGATGCTGTACCGCTGAATAATGGGAAAGAAAGTGAGAATGGGCTCCGTATCAGTAGAGCTGGCAGTTGCAGCCTGTCACAGCAGGCCCTCACAGAGCAAACCAGCCCTGCATTTGCCAGCCATTGGGAATTTCCCCTCAGCCAGCCACAAGGGAAGACGGAAAAGCCCATCATACACTAAATAATTTTATTATCTGCACGCCGCCCATTCAACATTAAAAAACATCCCTATAGAGGGCTGCCTTAGATGTCTTCTCAAGATTGTATAGTTACTTATTTTCTTGGCTCAGGGGTCACACACACACACACACACACACACACACACAGAGAGAGAGAGAGAGCGAGAGCGCTTTTTTCTGGGGGTACACAGGGGTATGCATACCCCTAAACATTTTGTGAATCTTTGTACTTTTGTCCATTTGCTGTATTTATTTTCCCCGATTTCGACTATAAAATGGTGATTTTCTTGAGTCAAAATGAGAGTTAGAAAAAGCACTGTATATATATATATATAAAATTTACATTTCAAAATATTCATTTAAACAACCTTAAATCAAGGACTTCTCTTTCCATGGTTCATTTTACATACCATAGGTAAAGGTAAAGGGACCACTGACCGTTAGGTCCAGTCATGGACGATTCTGGGGTTGTGGTGCTCATCTCGATTTATTGGCCGAGGCAGCCGGCGTACAGCTTCCAGGTCATGTGGCCAGCATGACTAAGCCGCTTCTGGTGAACTAGAGCAGCACACGGAAATGCCGTTTACCTTCCCGCCAGAGCGGTACCTATTTATCTACTTGCACTTTGACATGCTTTCAAACTGCTAGGTGGGCAGGAGCTGGGACCAAGCAACAGGAGCTCGCGCTGTCACGGGGACTTGAACCATCGACCTTCCGATCGGCAAGCCCTAGGCTCTATGGTTTAGACCACAGCGCCACCCGCGTCCCTTTACATACCATACATCCCTGCATATTTTAGATGAACTAAACCATTCAGTAATCCATTGTTACATCCACCAAAACTCATTACTACCATACCCTTCAAGAGTTCCCAATGAAAATAGAGACAACCTACCATACCCTCCAACATTTCTCCGATGAAAACAGGGGCATCCTAAGGAAAAGCATTGCATTCTGGGTTCAAATCAGAAAGTGGGAAGGCTTATGTAAATCCAGGACTGTCCCTGGGAAATAGGAACACTTGGGCGGTCTGGATTTTGGCCTATAAAGCCTTAAATGTCTCAGGACCACAATACCTCAAGGATTGCCTCTACCCATATGAACCAACCCAGACTCTGAGATCATGATCTGAAGCTCTTCTTCATGTTTCACTTCCGTGAGAGGTCCAGAGGGTGACAATATGAGAGCAGGCTATTCCTGTGGTGGCTCCCTGTTGGGGAATGATCTCCTCAGGGAGGTTCACCTGGTGCCTTCATTACACATCTTAAGGTGCCAGGGGAAAACGTTTCTGTCCAACCAGGAGGTTATTGATTTGTTTTTGCTTTATTACGTATTTTGTGTTCTCATTCTGTATTTTTTTGTTGCGAACCGCCCTGTGATCTTTGGATGAAAGGGGGAATACTAATACTAATACTAATATACAGCAGTTGTTTCCTCATCCAGAACCTAAGATATAGCCTGATGCCAGTCTGTAATCTTCATCTTCAGACAAAAATGCAAATTTCATTTTGGCCTAGTTTTTAAATCTCTCCCTCCTCAATTCTTGAAACTCTTGTTTTGTGTAACACCCAAGAAAAAAAGCACACCAAGAACTCTGGCCAATATAAGTTTCAATAATGGGAGTGGTCCCTACTCACAAATAAATAGTCAATTGTAACAAAAACTAATCAGAATACATACTTTTGAATGGATTAGTTTTGTTACAATTGACTATTGATTTGCGAGTAGGGACCACTCCCACTATTGAAACTTATATTGGCCAGAGTTCTTGGTGTGCTTTTTTCTTGTGTAACACCCACCCTGATGCTGAAGGACTAAAAACCTTGAACGCTGTTTTGTGAAATGTTTATGGGCTCTCCCCATTCCCCCTCCCCACCAACTGTGAATTTTAGAAGTATCTAGAAATTCAATCACTTCATTGTTCTTCATGGCTTGGCTTTTAACAACGTTTTATGACTTCATCTTTAGAAAATAAACATTTCAATATTCAACACTCTTCAGTCTGCAGAGAGGACAGGCTACTTCTGTATCTAGCAATTTCAGCACTTGCATTTAAATTGGTTAATTACACCTTCATATTGTATGCCTAATTGTAGATCTTCAGCAAAATGTACTGCTTCTTTACTCAGGTTTGTAAAATACAATAAATACTGCCAGCTTCTGTGTCCAAAATTTTAATTACGTCTTTTTTTTTTTTGTTTAATTAAAAGGAACTTGGGGGAAATGGGGACAGTTGTTTTTGTTCTCTTACATTTCAAAAAACCTTTCAAAACCTGGAAATTCTTCTCTTTTCCAAATAAGACCTCATTATTGGTGATGGGACAGAACGTCAGAACTGGGTGTCAATAATGTTATTTGGAAATATCCTTGCTTTGGAAAACAACTGAGACATTATGAGATGAGCCCAAATTCTCCCTGAAGTTTGGGCTTGGCTCCTAGTGGGCTCACTCTGACACCAGCATTCTGCGATGGTGCAGTATGGAGGCTGTCCGTCCAAGCTGTAGCTGGGTCCAAGGCGGGGAGTCGGGTGTGGTCAGGAACTCTGGCAGAAGATCTTCCGGGGGAGGCGCCTCCGGCAATGGCAGAATTCCTCTGACCGGGAGGAATCTGCTCCGTGGAAATCTGGGTCTGGCCGCCATGGCGAAGGCAGAGACCCGTTAAAATTACAGGGGGGAGAAGCCTGTGAACGTGGGATTCGGCGGGCACCTTTTGCGCCTCCCCCACTCGTGGGGAACCCCGGTTTTTTGGGCTCCGGAGCGACGTGGGGTGAGCGGCGCGGTGCATCAAATCGTCTGCTTCTTCCACAGAGCGAAGCCACATTGCTGTTGCCGGAGAGCGCTGACCTTTTCCTGTGGACAATTTGACTTTAAAGTAATTACCCATGAGTAGAGTTGAAACGGAAGAATTGGATCTCTAAAAGTTTAATTTGGCATCGTAACGGGGAGGTTCAAAACAGGAAGTCCGCCTTCCCTTTGTGTAAATAGACTGAGGCAACGAAGTTGCAAGCTGGAGTCCTGGAAGGTCTTTTGTAAAAGATCAAATTTCCAATGGTAAAGAACATTAAACCCCCTCTTGGAGGCAGGAGACGAGAGGGGGAAGGTGTGGATTGAATATGCCTGCGGGAGAGAGCGGAGAGGCTTAAAACACCGCCGCTCTGACCCTGGAAACGGGCTGCTAGTAAGATTGATGGTTTTTTTAATTAAGTGTATAATTATGCAGCTGTTGTAATTTATATATTATATTTTATGTGAGGGAATCATTGGGAATTGTGGTTATTATGTATATATGTTAAGTTTCAATAAAGACCTTAAAAAACAAAAACAAGAAACGGAATGGCTCATCCATTTTTCTTGCCAGCCCTTTCCCTGCTCTTTGCCATGTGAGCCTATGAGGACCCATAAGGCCCACAGGTTTCTCAGACACAGTCTAAGGCCTGGACACTGTGCATGCAATGTATTGTTACTGGGGAAACTAGGAAATGGAGGTCCCAGTGCCTCCTGGCTCCATCAATTGAGCAGAGAGGCACTGGGAAATCAATTCCCCAAGCTCCCCAGTGGCAACAGATGTTGTGCACAAGGCTTCTTCCATTGCTTCAAGCCCCACACATAACCTTAACCCCCACAAAGTTAATATTTGATGCTCCGACATTGTAAGTTCTCAGAGCACTCAAATCTGTGTGTGTGTCTGGTGGCGAGAGCGCTTTTCTGGAAGTTCTGTTTTTTTTGGTTTTAATTTATTAAAACTTAGTACAAAGTGAGTCAAGGGATGCTTGTTAATCACTGATTCTTATAGGGAAAGTGTGATGGGATGATAATCTTGGTGGAGACATTGAGAGGAACAATTCAAGCATATAATCTCACAAAATTAATTGATATTTATAGCATGACATTTTTGCCAATACCAGGGCATTTGCCATTAGTCCCATTCAGTTTTAATTAAATCGAAAGTAAATTGCATTGATTTAAAATATTTAAATACTGCCTTTTCAGCACCCAGCATTTGAGGCTTCAAATGTTGCGTCTCTTTTTTGTTCCATAGGATTAAAATGCATAGAAGGAGATGGAACAAAATCTTTGCCTGATCCGAATATCAGCATTCTTAAAAGTGCTTTCCTAAACCTGTAAATGAGGTTCTCTTCTCATAAGACAAGGTTGCTGCAGGGAAAAGTACAATTGCAGGAACATAACTAGTTTGCTTTGTAAAAGTAGGAACTCGATATAGAATTAGAACTTGTTCCTTTCTAAAATGAACCTTCCAAGCACTGACAAGGATCCTATTATGCAGAATCTAAGAAATGATTTGATAAGCACTCAATTTCTCTAAAAAATTAAGGACGCCCATAAAGCATATTCATTCAAAATACAATTCCAAAGTGTAGAAAGACCTTTGTTTCAAAGACCTTAGGAAGTTAATTGGCAATAATACAAAAAACTCTACAAAATCCAAATATCATTTTGCCATTGAAACCACAAGGACTTTATCATGACCCTGTAAAGCAGAACGTATTGATTTTCAAGTTGTGTTATTACTGAGCTTTACCTATCTATGACTTCTAGGTCAGCTCAATTTTCAGAGAGGTCTGGGGTGAACTCCAGATTTACTCTGATCACAGAATAGAAAAGAGGGTGTAGATTTGCACACATAAAGTCCAAATGTGATATAAAATACATATCCAATGCAATGCTACTGTCAAGGCTGCTGAGTCTTTATTTTATTTTTTCAGTTTCTAGTATATAAAACACATGGCCACAGTTCCAGCTTCTATGATATGCAAAGAAAAACAACAACACGCTTTCACTGAAAGGAAAACATGTGGTGCAGTGTAGTACTTTCTGGAAATATTCATAGCAAAGCACTCAACATACCCCAAAGTGATGTTTCAGTCTGCCACCTTGATTTAAAATAGCACACAATGTCCAAACTATGACCAAGTCCACCAACCCCAACTCAACGACTCTTGTGCCCAGTCTGGGGACAATATTTTGAGAGGCAGCTGAAGCCCTGCCAAAAAAAGAGGTGAAGTCACACCAAAGTCACTCTTTGGTGCGCCATTTTGACTCAAACTGGCAACTGGCTTCCAAACAGCCATTCACAAAGGCTGCCTGCTACCCTTATCTCAGGAACCTTCATGCCAAACTATTTGCAATGATATCTCAGGAGGTAGTTGAACCTATAGAAAACAAATGGAGAAACAGAGAAAAGGACAAATGATTTCCCAAAGCCCAAATGTCCACAGCATCATGTAAACAGTGCTTCTGTGTTTAAATTGCAGCACAAGAATTTATTGAGCAAGCTGCAGAAGACTAAGGTTTTCTTTAACTAGCAAACTCACGATAACTTATTATTCAGTGTCGCAAGACAATGTTGTCAATGCTAATGTTCAGTGCTATTTTTCTAGAAAAAGAGGTACTGCAACTCACCGTGAACATCTCCCTCGTTATCTTAGAATGGCAATGGCACCCGCCTGAGAGGTGCTAGAGTTGAGCTCCAGTGAGCTCCAGCTGAAAGAAAAAAAGTCCAGGTTATAGTGTAAGCTTGGAGGTTTTATTACAATCAACCAGTATATAAATCTTGTGAAATAAGTAGGTAAATAGTAAAAGAGACTTCCAAGGACAATCTCAGTTGGGTGATCTACATAACCAAGTCTTTATTACCCAGTAAGGAAACACATGTTCTATTTTAGCTTGAGGAGATTTTGCCACAATCCATAAACAGTTCAGAAGATATTTGTGGCCCTGCTAATGTTAATATTAAACTTGAGCACCAGTGAAAGCTACTGTTACCCTCCCCACTATCCATGCCATCATTGCAAGGATCAGAAAATCTGAGGCATACTTGGGACTCTACATAGCCTTGTTTCTGTGTAAGTAACTGGGTTTCTGAAATTGGTCAGAAAAGTAACAGCTCTTAGTTCCTACTGCAGGCCTGGGAGATGTTAAGTTGTGGGTGAACATATCAGACGACACAGCGATTCTTTAAACAGCTCTTGTTTATTCACAGGCCAGAACAGAACTGAACTGAAGGGTTCGGCCAGCCTGCTTATATAGAGCTCCACTACAACGCAACAGTAACCATTTTCTATAACTATCCAATCACTGAACGTCACTTTCAAGCCCTTATTTGCATATGTGGACCTGAGTGAAAACTATCTACAGTATCCCCCTGCTGGCCCAGGGTGAAAACTTCAGTACATAACAGGAGAAATGGGTTGCTGTGAGGGGTGTGGGTGTGGATCTGGTTTTATTTGCATTTTAAAGTGAACCAACGGGCTCCATTTACATTTGAAAGCAACATTTTACATTCATAGAAGAAGTCTATGTAACCACTGTATGCTTACCAATATATGTATTTGTGCTACAGAGCCAGAAATGGCCATGAATTTCTAACATAATAATACATCATAATAAGAGGAATTCAGTGTAGTGCTCTGGCAATCATCTATCACCTATCTATTCCCTATATGCCCAGATCCAGGTTTGGGGCAAGTACTCTATGGTGAGAGAGCCCCAGCAGAGCTTTAAAATCACAAACATGCAGCAAAGTAAAGCGTAGAAATATAGGATGTTAAATCTTTAAAATATCCTCTTCAAATCTCCCAACTTCCCTTAGCATGGAAGGAGACCACACATTTGGCAAGTTAAAAATGGTTTACTTACAAACTCTTCAAAGGTCAGATTCATGTGCTTTTCCATGTAGCAGGAAGAAAAGACAGGAAGGAAATTCCAAATAGGTAAGTGTGTCTATTTTTTTAATATATTTTTTTGTATAGAAACACAAAGATGGCTTGGATTGATTGGAACAACCAGCCCACACATCCTAACTGGTAGGGTTTACATGGTGTCAAAAATGGTGGAACAAAGCGTTTGGTAACCTTTCCTCTTTTCAAGTCATCGAGGAAGCTGGCCACTGTCTGACTCTTGTGGGAGCGAATTTAATAGTTTAACTATGCACTGTGAAGTACTTTCTTTTGTCTCCCCAGACTCTTACAGCATTCAGCTTCATTGGAAGACTTAATACTAGAAGACTTAATACAAAGTTCCATAAACAAATACAGAGAACGTTGTCCTCTCACATCTCTGTCAAACCATCATGCTTTTATATTGCCACTTTTTAAATAAATTCAGCATTATTTGTTCAAATGGTGACACTTTGTCTCAGGAAATATTGTGCCACCATCTACAGACTAGACACGTTTTCATTATTTCTTTTCAAGCGACAATAAACAAAGATGTTCCAATTTATTTCTTTTTACTGAAATAGGACTTTAAAGATGGGTGCTAAACTCTCTGAAAATTGAGGAAAGGAGCTGAGTGAATTGTCTTGCAAAGAGCTTTCGTTATAATTGGATTATGACTACTGTTAGCATAGATTTCCATGAAAATGGGTCCCATCTACCTGGCTCTGATTTCACTTAACATATTTTTTACACTGGTGTTGTTTCCAGCTACTTTTAATGGCATGGCCTTTGAGAATGACAAAAATCAGATTTAGGCCTACTTCATGACTGCAGACAGCTTAGACATTTATCTTTTTCATTTGCCGCCCACCTGAGAATTGCTTATTGCTTATGCTTATTGCTATTTTTAGCGGTCGGCATAGCTGCGGTAGTATTAGACCTAGCAGACGTAGCAGAACAATAGTATTAAAAATATTTGTAGACTAACTCTCAGAACAAAGTCTGAGAGACTGATTCTGCACTTGTGATAACCAAAGAGACCTAGGCTGTGCATTACACCTGCCACAGAGATCAATCTCTTCATTAGGTACTTCATACCCAACTGGAGTCTTTTGCATCACACTCCCTTTCCCTTTGTGAACACTTGCTATGATGTAGTGAATTTGGCCCTTGTAATTATTATTTTAATATATCTATATGCCACTTTTCCCCAAGTCAGGCTCTCCATGGTAGCCACCAATTGCACAGAGCATCAGAATTCACATGGTGTGCTGTGGTCTAAACCACTGAGCCTCTTGGGCTTGTCGATCAGAAGGTCGGGGGTTGGAATCCCCATGATGGGGGTGAGCTCCCGTTCCTCAGTCCCAGCTCCTGCCAACCTTGCAGTTCGAAAGTATGCCAGTGCAAGTAAATAAATAGGTACTGCTGTGGCTCTGGTTTCCATCACGGTGTACCGTTGCGCCAGAAGCAGTTTAGTCACGCTGGCCACATGACCCGGAAAGCTGTCTGTGGACAAACGCCGGCTCCCTCAGACTGAAAGCGAGATGAGTGCCGCAACCCCAGAGTCACCTTTGACTGGACATAACCGTCCAGGGGTCCTTTACCTTTACTTTACTGTGTTAAGCAGTAGGGCCCTGCACCAGATCTTGTTGAGTCCTGGATCCCAATTCAATTTGGGACTGAATTGGGTCGACTTTAAATTGGTCCAGACCAGGTTGAGGCTGCCTCAATTTGCCTCCTCTTGGATCAGGTCCACTCAGAGAGATCTGGGGCCATCAAAAGGGGGCTACCTGTCAGCAAGGAGAGCAGGGAGGCCGAGATGTTAGGTGTTTCTCCCCCTCTCCTCTTGACGTTATGTTTAATTATAAATCTGATTAAATATGGGAGTTGTGGGGGTTGGAAGAAAAGCACAGAGACCATGAACTCTGCAAGGCCCCCAGTTGGTTTGGAGCCTGAATCCAGGTTGGGTCAGCACCACATCATGTTGGGTCAGATTAGAGCCACGCAAAGGTGCCAGATTAAGCCCTAAAATAGATTGAGTGTGTGTGCACACATCCCTAATAAATAGTATAGACATAGCTCAGTTGGATAGAGCGTGGTGCTAATAACACTAAGGTTGCAGGTTCAGTCCCTGTATAGGACAGCTGCATATTCTTGCGTTGCCGGGGGTCACACCAGATGATCCTCAGTGTCCCTTCCAAGTGTATGATTCTATGATATCATAAGGGATGCCAATGTCATGTGCGAACCAGCTTTGACCCACACAGCCATTTTTGTTGCAGAGCAGTTATCACAAGTTTCTTTGAGCTGTAATCATCCTGTAAAAGTATCAGTGGAATGAGTTTACAAACTTCAAACAGTGAAGACGGCATCGTAAACAATAGCATCATAAACAGTAGCATCATAAACACCAGTGGATTAAAAAATAAAATAATAGATGCAGATCTATGTAATGTCTGAATGCATTTTAAGCACTAATAACTTTTCATCAAGAATTTTTATTCTTTTATTTTTGTTTTATTTATTTCAACATCCCTTTAGGCTGCTCTGAGATATGTGACCTGAAAAGATTTATCTGTCCAAGTCAACATGTCATTACAGAGTTTGTATGTATCAATGTATCTGTTACTGAAAATGCTCAAGAAAAGGTACAATGAGAACACTGATTTTTTAAAAAAACTTTTAGTTTTACTAAAGACCATGAATAAAAACAAACAAACAAACATAGGAATTGCCATTTGATAGCAACACTATCTGTCACCAAAGTTTCACTTGTCTTGATTTTCTATAGTTGTAACCTCTTGGAGAAAGGGATGGGGGACGTTAATAATGGAAATCATGGCAGCAAAGTCATTAACAGAATTCACACTTAACAGATGACATGTGGATGTGTGTGCGCATTCTGAAATGACTTGAGGCAATTTCCCTTCTTGTGCGAAACTTTGTGCCTATGAGTCATCTTAAAGAGGAAAACAAAATCCCTCTTATCAAGATGCAGATAAAAAGAATAGGACGGAATCTTTAATAACATAAAAATAGATTTGTTTTTGGGGGGAAAGATAAAGAAAGCAATCCTTTTAAACTTGAAATCATAGGAAGCATTTTCTTCCTGATAAATAATGTATTTCCTACAGTCAATCCAGACAGCAGACTTCTTCAAAAACCATTAGCCACTGATCCAATCCCATTTCCTTGAAACCTTACTAATAAATCATGTCCCTTCCTTGGCTCCATCTTATCCTGCAGTCCAGTTGTTCTGTGAATAGTTGTATTCAAGAAAGAGAGACAACTTTCAGCCCCCCCCCTTTCTTTTTTCTTTGGTAACTAATATGGTTCAAAAGAAATTGACCTCACACATTTTGCATTATTCATCTGAGCTTTCAAATGTGTTGCTAGGCAAAGGACCCAAAACGTGCTCAGATGAGAGAGGTATTGATGGAAAGTTCCAGTATGAAGGAGAAGAGAGAAGTAATGGTTTGTAAAAGAAAAGAAAAGAAAGCCCAACTCACAAAAAAAAACACAACCTAAGTGGAACATTGTCAATCTCAGCCTTCCACAGCCTAGTGAACTGCAGGTGGTTAGGACTACAACTTCCAGCATCCCTTCTGGCTTGGGCTGATGGGATCTGGTGTCCCAAAGAGATAGAGGGCAGCATGCTGAGGAAGACTGGTCTGCTGCAATGTCTTCAGCCTATTTGCTTTCCTCTATCCACTCTTCTAGAAGCTTCTCAATATTGTTAGCTTTGGGTTCAAAAACTCCAAACGTACATAACACTCGTATTTTGTCTACTAAAGTTGACATTTTATTTCCTGGGCGTTTCCTGGCCACAGCTGATTTTCATACTCTCAAGATTCAGTTGCTGCTGCTTGCTATTCAGCGCCTAACAAACATTTGATATAGCAATGGTGTGACTAAAAATACAAATTTGGTTTAAAGGAGTCTCCCCCAACAAGTTGGGTTGTCTAAACTGTTTTCTTGTTTTAGGGACAGAACTACCTAAATTGTATAGAAATTTATTCATGTATGCTGCTACAGCAGCAAGAATGCTACTCACGCAAAAGTGGAAAGAAGCAGAAGTCCTAGCAAAGGAAGAATGGAAACAAAAACTTATGGAATATGCAGAAATGGCGATACTTATTGGAAGAATAAGAAATCAAGATAACAAACTTTTTATAAAAGAATCGAAATGGTTTATTGAATATTTACAGATAAATTGCACACAAATAGAAAACATTGGCAGGATTATTATAATAACCTGCAGTTTCATATATTTAAAGAAGATGAATAAATGAGCAAATTAGGTCAATTTGGATATGCAGAAGATATTTTAAAAAACAAATTTAAGGAACTGCAGAAAGAGGGGGAAGGAAGTCAAGTTTTGAAATGTTAAAATGATTGTAAAATTAATGAAATGTATAAATCTGAAAAGTGTGTGTGTGTGTGTGTGTGTGTGTGTGTGTAAAACACAATAGGAAGACACAACTCCCTGGCTACACAGTCACACCTGGAATGGTGCTTCCCAAATGACTGACATGGAAGTCTCCATTTCCCCAACAAATTTCCTCACTTTCTCCTCAGGCACCGCATTATTTGCCATTTTATATATCTTCCTACACCTCAGGCATATTTGAGCCAATATCAGTAACAAAGCAATAGTTCACCATGTCAAGGAAATATGCATATATAAACGATGGCGTTCTGCACTCCGCTTCTGAGGACTTTGCAACCATTAATAGTAATGCTGAACATGATCGAGCTATGTAGAACAAGCCTGTATTTCTCAGGATGTTAATCAGATAAGTGGGTTTAACCCAAGGGAAGATTTAGAAAAATCAAATCTAAATTAAATATGATCCACTCATCTGTAAAATAATCATGTGAAAAATGAATTAGGAAGCCAAGAGCTGATGGTGTTCACTTTAAGAACAACTTCCCATATTAAGATTTTAGATGCCAGAGATCTGTGGCGCCTCCTGAGAAATGTTTGATAAGTCAACAAAATATCTATGGATGTGTCATCTGAAATAAGGTTCCCTAACACAGCACCCTCCAGATGATTTTGGACTACAACTCCCATCAGCTTCAGTCAGCATGGCCAGTGCCAAGAGATTATGGGACATGTAGTCCAATCACATCAGGCTGTGGGAGGCTGTTCTAAGTGGAAGCCTTCCGAATTGTCCACCAAGTTTCTTTTAGGTAATATTGGGTGGTAACTTAGAGGTGCATAGTTTGCGTGTGAAGAGCCCCAAAAGCACCCCCAAAATAAAGACACAATAGACACAGAATTTAGTTTAAGGTTTTTGGCATTAATTTTGGCCACAACTTTATTGATTACAGCATGTGAGTGGTTGCTTAGGCATTGGTTCCAGACTAACTGAACCTGCACTGTGGCAAGAACAGGACTGACACTGGGCATCACCATATGTCAGTAAGGGAAAGCATCCTGGGGGAGCGAGAACTCCTTCGATCTCACAGCTCACCCCAGATGCTCCCAGGGGCTCTGGTGTGGCCCTAGCCCCTTGACAGGGTTCAGACAAAAGCAAGGGAAGCCCCTGGGTTCCTTTAATGGAATTCCCTAGCAGCAGCAATGGAGGGGCAAGCACAGCCAACCACATCCCCTCCACAAAATATTGAACCAATGCCTAACTGCCAACCTTACAAAGTTGTGACGATTTCCTATACAGTAGGCAAAAACCAAGTGGCAACAGCCAATCAGCCAAATGGCAAAATTCCTACCGGGCCCCTGCTCCAAAACAGACGACCCCTAGACAGGCATAGCAAGGCCAAAGAACAGCCCTAAATATAGGATGGGAGGATGGGTGATCTGATGCACATCGCAGAAAAGAGAAAGCTCCCAGCGACATGCAGCAGCTTAAATAGCCCCTCGGTGGCCAATAGACAGGCCAATCTGCACCATCTGCAGTGATCATGGTGTCCAAGAAAGTATAATCTCTCACTGCCTCAATTTCTTCCCCTTCTATTTGCCAGGAGGTCATGGGAACAGTGGCCATGATCTTAGTTTTTTGATGTTGAACTTCAGACCATATTTTGCACTCTCCTCTTTCACCTTCATTAAGAGGTTCTTTATTTCCTCCTATATTTCTTCCGGCAATCTTAATTCCGGCTTGGGATTCATCCAGTCCAGCACATAGGCCTAGTAGCCCTCAAATACGTTCAGATGAATGAACACATCACATGTTTTCCCCTCCGTTGGCCATTCCTACTTTGTACATGTATAACCTTTGGTGGAGGAGAAATAGTGTTCCATTAGCAAATGCTCAAGATGGCTTATGTTGCCCAACTATTTCCTAGGCACGAGGCTGCTACTGTTATTAGGCCTCATAAACTTGAATGTTAGCTTGATTATCATCATATGGAGCTGGCTGCATTTATAGCTCTGCCATGATGGTGCCTTATCATATTTCTCATTGGACAGAGGCCACAGGAAGGCCAGAAATAATGGCAAGGATCACAGTAAACCAGAACAACAAGTTTCCACAAATATTGCTGCAACCCAAAGGAAACCTGAAAAGGTTGTGATTCATGTCTGATACTCCTGAATATTTTGCTGTGTGAGGGGAAAAAGAGAGAAAGCAAGCATGATTTCATGGCAGAGGACATCATCTATTGATCTATGAATGGTCTCCTCCATCATTCGCTTGACACTGTGGTGTGTCATTTTGATGACAAACTTCATCAAAGCAGATAAAAGCTTGGGGCACTTTGTATCTTAATGGAGAGAGCAAACATCAGAAAGTGCTTTGATCTGGAGATATTGAAGCACTTACACAGACTTTCTATGTGTGCTTGCTTCAACATTTGTTTATATTATTTTTAGTTTAAATAATCTCTTACTAGATAACAAGGCTCCTAGAGTAGCTTAAAAATCTACAGAACAATAATGAAATGAATAAAATGTTTAAGATAACCTTTGTTAAGAGACCAGAAGCTTTTTTATTAGGCATTTCATGTCAAGATTTGCCAAAAGAAAAGAAGAAACTTTTTATGTACGCTACAACTGCAGCTAGGATATTGCTAGCCCAAAGATGGAAAAGCGACGAAACACCAACTAAAGAACAATGGCAAGAAAAATTGATGGAATATGCTGAAATGGCGAAGCTAACTGAAAGACTTAGAGACAAAGACAAGAGAGACTTTAAAAAAGACTGGGAATCATTTATGAGGTACTTACAGAAACAATGTAAAGAAATAGGCTCACTAGCAGGGTTTGAGTAAACACCTACAAGTAACAAAATAAATACAGAAATGATAAAGATGATATCAAAATGATAAGAGAATAACAATAATTGATATAAAGAACACAATATGAAGATATAATTTAGCAAGCAGGGGAATTAATATGCTAAAAACCAGAACAGGAAGTTGAGGGAAGTCGGGGGGGGGGAATTTGGGAAATTGTATTAATTTTTTGTTATTGGATATGTTATCATTATAATGAAAATGTAAAACTCAATAAAAATTATTATAAAAAAAGAAATCTACAAAACAAAACAAATCCATTCAGTCCCTGCCCTTAGACTCACAAACACACAAAAGGAAAGAAGAAGCGAAGGAAGGATGGGGAAAAAGAAAACGATCTCAAGTGTCATTTTTCGTGATATATTTTTTATAATGACCAGTTGGGACAGGCAGTTCAGGTCACCTGATGGAATTGCTGCGGCTAGGAGACAATTGGGGCTAGCCAAAGGCAGCTAATGAGATAGCTTTTCTTCCTTTCTCTCCTCATGGACAGTATGGAGTTATGCGACCCCCCGAGCCAAGGAGATAAGTAACTATACAACCTTTAGAAGACATCTGAAGGCAGCCCTGTATAGGGAAGTTTCTTAATTTTTAGTGTTTTATTAGATGTCAGCTGCGATAGCTCAGTTGGCAGAGCATGAGACTCTGACTCACAAGGCTGTTTGAGTCCCACACTGAGCGAAAGGTTCCTGCATTTCAGGGGGTTGGACTAGATGACCCTTGCGGTCCCTTCCAACTCTTTGGTTCTACTATTCTTTGCTTCTATGATTATGTTTTCATATACATTGGAAGCCACCCAGAGTGGCTGGGGCAACCCATTCAGATGGGCAGTGTATAAATAATATTAGAATTATTATTATTATGGAACAGAACGTCCCTTTTTTCATCGGAGAAATGTTGGGAGATGTGAAATAAGCAACCCTTATAGAGAAGAAAGTTCCAAAGGGCTGACTGCAGCTGGCTGCTGATTCTGTAGGTTCACCCTACCACTTAATAATAGCCATAGGAACAGGAAGAATAAAAATACAAAATAATAGAATAATCATCAAAATAATCATCGTCATAATCGTTGTTTAGTCGTCTTAGTTGTGTCCGACTCTCCGTGACCCCATGAACCAGAGCATGCCTTGGAAATATCTTCTCAAAGCTTCTCCTTTTTAATGTCCATAGAGTTTTCATGGCAAAAATACTGGAGTGGTTTGCCAGTTCCTTCTCCAGGTGCATCACATTTAGTCTAAACTCTCAGCTATGAGCTGTCTGTCTTGGGTGGCCCTGCACGGCATAGCTCATAGTTTCTTGGAGTTATTCAAGCCCCTTCACCACGACATGGCAGTGATCCATGAAGGGGCAAAATAAGGGACCCCTGACCATTAGGTCCAGTCGTGACTGACTCTGGGGTTGCGGCACTCATCTCACTTTATTGGCCAAGGGAGCCGGCGTACAGCTTCCGGGTCAAGTGGCCAGCATGACTAAGCTGCTTCTGGTGAACCAGAGCAGCGCACAGAAACGCCGTTTACCTCCCTGCCAGAGCGGTACCTATTTATCTACTTGCACTTTGATGTGCTTTCGAACTGCTAGGTTGGGAGCTCAACCCGTCGCAGGGATTCGAACTGCCGACCTTCTGATCGGCAAGTCCTAGGCTCTGTGGTTTAACCCACATAACCCACATAAAATAGTCATATAAAGTGTTAAAAAGAACACACACACACACACTATTCCATAGAGCACTCTCTCTCTCTCTCTCTCTCTCTCTCTCTCTCTTTCTCTCTTCTATGGTAGACTACAAGGTCATATCTCTTTGTTCAGCCTGTGCATATTTTTAAAGCAGCACAGGTGTACACACATGGAAACTATGTATGGCCCGGCTTTAAACAAACAACTGAGATCAACCCAGGATTTCTTTCCTCTCTTTTTTGTTCTCATCTCTCCTAACTTCACTGCGAGAAGTGAGGTTACAGGGAATCAGGCAGAGGGCCTTCTCGGTAGTGGCACCCACCCTGATGCCCTCCCATCAGATGTCAAGGAAATAAATAGCTATCTGACTTTTAGAAGACATCTGAAGGCAGCCCTGTTTAGGGAAGTCTTTAATGTTTGATGTCTCATCATGTTTTTAATATTCTGTTGGGAGCTGCCCAGAGTGGCTGGGGAAACCCAGCCAGATGGGCGGGGTACAAATGATGATGATGATGATGATGATGATATTGTCCATGATCACTGACAGCACTAAAATTAACCATTTTGTAAGGAAAATATTATGACATCAAACTTTTAAAACTGAGAATAAAAGGGTTGTTTGTTTTTTAGAGTCAAGGGTATTGTGTTTCCTCTTGAACCCAAGAAGATCATCTTTGCCTCTTTTGTCTGTGGGGACAGTAACCTCTGACAATTTTGTATGCAGGTAAAGTTGCACAGAAAATTGTTTTTCAGCCCTGTTTTTCAGTGCTCCTTCCGCCACCTAGACTCATGCCCTCTTGCAGTCTTGGGATGAAAAGAGAAAGCGTTTAGCGCAGCCATAAATTCACAGTTTAGAAAAGCACTTTCAGAAGGTTAATGTGTACAAACAACAGTGGAAATTATTGTCTTTCGTCCCTGCTTCTGAAAACAATCCTCACTCTCCATCTCCTTGAAGATGTTCTGAGCACCAAAAAAAGGAGGAAAATAAGAAAAAGAAAAAAAGATCACAATAAAGATTTGCTATTCAAGACCTCCACCCCCTACTTTTTTCTTATTGTAAGCATTCTCCCCCAGTTTTAAAAAAAGAACAGCTTGTTCAAAACAAACAAAAATGAGATTTAAATAATGGGGATACAGTAGAAGATTGTGCAGGTAATATAAACACTGCCTTATGTTGCACATTTCACTTTTTACTCAATTAATCTCATTTTTAATTAGTTTGATTAAAACGTCTGGCAGGAAGCTTGAGCCGCAACTCGGACTCAAATCTGTGTACTCTGGCAATGTAATTAAAAAGAGCGAGACTTGGTTAATGTGAGGTGACTTGCTTAAAAATGATGGCATCCCTTTCGAATGAGATGCAAAACTTGACCCTGTGCTCTTCAGCACAGCCGAACCAGGACATAGAACTCGGGGGTCCCAGATCTCATCCCTTTCTCTGGAATTGTGAGCGGTCACTCTTCCCACTGTTGAGACAACAGCATCCACTGGCCTGACAGTTCCGGAAGGGACCCCGAGGCTCAACTAGTCCAACCCCCTGCAATGCAGAAATCTCAGCTAAAATATCCCTGACAGATGGCCATCCAACCTCTGCTTAAAAACCTCTGAGGAAGAAGAGTCCACAACCTCCAGAGGGAATCCATTGCACTGTCAAATAGCTCTTATTATTGTTCTTCTTTCATATTTGTCCATAGAGTGTCTATAGTCAAATAAATCCTCCTGTATATACAATTCTTATTGTCTGTCTATATTCATTTACAACTACCATTGGTTACATTAATCACATTATACATTTTACTTTTTGTTATTTTCTTTATCCATAAATTTTCTTTGTATTTCACCTTATGAGGTTTATTTCAGTTCTACTGGTTTCACTATTTCACCTTATCCTTCCTATGTATGACATAATTTTTTCCCATTCTTTTTGAAATGTTCCATCGCCCTGTTATCAAATTTCCCCCGTTAATCTAGCTATTTCTGCATATTCCATTACCTTCTGTCGCCATTCTTCTACTGTTGGTACTTGCTGTTGTTTCCAAACCTGGGCTAACAATAACCTTGCCACTGTTGTTGCATATAAGAATAATTTCTGGTCATTCTTAGTAATGTCTTCTCCTACTGTTCCCAACAAGAATGCCTCTGGCTTTTTCAAAAACGTATATCTAAATATCTTCTTTAATTCATTATATATAATTTCCCAATACGTTTTTACCTTATCACATGACCACCACATGTGAATGAAACTACCTTCTTTCACCCCACATTTGCAGCAATTCTTGTTTCCTGTTTTATACATCCTTGTCAATTTAATTGGCGTGAGGTACCATGGTACAGATGGTTTTCCTGATATTTAGTTGCAATCTCCTTTTTCGTAGCTCAAAGCTGTTGGTTTGAGTCCTACCCTCCCGAGCGGGAGAAAACAAGCTTCTTCCCTCTTCCATGTGACAGAACTTCAGATATCTGAAGATGGCTATCATATCTCCTTTCTGTCTCCCCTTTTCCATGCTAAACATACCCATCTCCCTCAACTGTTCCTCATAAGTCAACATCCTTCTTAAACTGTGGTATGGTGCCATTGTCGTGCTTTCTAGCTGAGAAGCACCACGTCCTGTGTAAAATGAGACGATGTTGTGATGATGACAAAGCAGTCGCTCTGCAGATCCATCTTGATTTGTGCTGGGGTATTCACCGGCCACATCAGAAACAGCATGTGGAAAACTCTTGCTCTTCTTTTAACTTGGAATGTGTAGGATCTTGAGGGCTCCAAGAAGAAGAAGAAGAAGAAGAAGAAGAAGAAGAAGAAGAAGAACAGGAGGAGGAGGAGTTTGGATTTGATATCCCGCTTTATCACTACCCTAAGGAGTCTCAAAGCGGCTCACAACCTCCTTTCCATTCCTCCCCCACAACGAACACTTTGTGAGGTGAATGAGGCTGAGAGACTTCAGAGAAGTGTGACTAGCCCAAGGTTGCCCAGCAGCTGCATGTGGAGGAGCGGGGAATTGAACCCAGTTCACCAGATTATGAGTCCACACCTCTTAACCACTACACCACACTAGTTGGCTGCTCTTTAACTAGAAAAAAAGATGATCACGGGAAGGAGAAGCCACATGGTTACCTGTATTTACTCATTGACAGAGAAGCTACCAGCTCTCCCGGTTCATGAAACTGCCTACAGCACATGTCTTTCTTTTCAATAGGAGAGTTGATAACTCAGTGATAGATCATTAATCTTACGTTATGTAGAAGTTCCTAGATTCAATACCTAGCACCTCTAGGTGGGAATGGGATAAGCTGTCAGTTTTGCTTTCTCATCTTTCCAATCATAAACACAGTTGTCTGCACGTCGGCATCAGTTTGTGATTTTTTTGTTCAAAGTCCTCATGAAAATTCATTTCTAGCCTGCCTGTTCTTATGTTCTTATGTTCTTTGTACACTGTGTTAGTTTTATGATGTTAGCTGCCCTGAGCCCGGCTCCAGCCGGGGAGGGCGGGGTACAAATAAAATATTATTATTTATTATTATTATTATTATTATTATTATTATTATTATTATTATTTCTCTTAATGCACATGTGTTTGCATTTGTGTGCATTATTTCCAGCAGTATGTACATTTATATGCATACCTTACCTCAGCACATGCCATTCGAGTACACGTTACCAGGCTGGCGAAGGGCGTTGCAAAATTCGGAGAGGTGTTTTTGTGCCCTGTTTCCGAAAGTACGAATCAGGTTGGTTTGCCTTTAAATGTAAACTGAATCAAACTGCTCCAGCCCTGCCTCCAGTTGAAAGGATTAGAAAGCAGGAGATGCAGAAGACTCTGGGGAGTCACGGACAGTCAGAGTAGACAATAGAGACTCCTTGAATCCAACCTGGCCTAGCAGCTTGCTGTATTGGTGGTCCAGGTTGTCTGTAGTTTATTCAGCAGCAGATAAGTGAATGCCAAGCATGGAGAAATGATTAGTCTTTGAGTACTGAAATGTCATGTGAAGCACAGAATACAGGGGAACAGCTAGTAATTTTGAGGCAGGAGACCTCGTGAGAGGACAAAGTGGCATGTAATTACTAATGCAGTCTTCAAATTAAGTGGCTGTGCAGGAGTGCGGACTGCACGGGAGGGCAAATTGTTATTTCCTTTCTTGTTCCTTTTATTCTCCTCTCTCTACTTCTTCAGTTCACTATCTGAACTGAATATTTAATGGTCAGGCAGTACATTTCCACTGCAGCCATTTCTCTGAGGTTAATAAGACATGGTGTTTCAGTAAAAGTAATGAGATGTGATGTTTTAGTTTTTTTTAATCCCTCTTCCGCCCACCGCTACAATTTGCAACATGCACATGTGTACAAGTGAGATATCACCGTTGCGTATAGTTTCTGTGTGTTTCTCCATTTTGCCCAAACGGGCCAGTTTTATGTGAGGCTGTCTGTGCGTCGTCCTTGTTAAGTAATATATTTAATTGACTCATATGCGGCTCACTTCACCTTCAGACTAACGGCTGTGTGATTCTAATGGTCCAAAATGTGATTTATAAGCTTCACCAGCATAGACAAAGCCTTCTAGTTACGAAGCCAGGAAGGGGGGGAAATAGTTTCAGTGGAGAGGGACAGAACAGAGAGGAAATGATTGGAATAGAAAATTGGCTTTGTGGAATGCTCTTTGCAAGCTGCACTGAGACATCTGTATTTGCTGCATTTTATGGAGCTAGAGAGAGCAAGAGAAAGAGAGAGAAGGACGGACTGGTATTGATGCTTCTCGTGGTGGAGTAGTGTGCATCCACAGAGAAGTGATTGGAACACATCCCAGCTCACGAAATCGTCTGCCCATGTTCTGCAGCAGGAGTAAGCAATGTTGT
Source organism: Podarcis pityusensis (assembly GCF_964106645.2). NCBI lineage: Eukaryota > Metazoa > Chordata > Lepidosauria > Squamata > Lacertidae > Podarcis > Podarcis pityusensis. The sequence continues at coordinate 63,809,307 of NC_138035.1, forward strand.
TGTTGTCCAGATGTTGTTCACCACAGCTCCCATCAGCCCCCTCAAGCATCATCAGAATGTAAGACAAGACGGATGGATCGTGTCAATGGCCTGTCTAGTCCAGCATCATGTTCTCACAGTGGCCAACCAGATGCCTGTGGGAAGCCCATAAGCAGGACTGAAGTGGGACAACACTCTCCCCCCTGTGATTCTCAGCAAATAATAATAATAATAATAATAATAATAATAATAATAATAATAATTTATTTTTCTGCCCCGCTCATCCGACTAGTTTTCCCAAGCCACTCTGAGTGGCTCCCAACAGAATATTAATAAAAAAGTGATAAAACATCAAACATTAAAAACTTCCCTAAACAGGGCTGCCTTCAGATGTCTTCTAAAAGTCAGATAGTTGTTTATTTCCTTGACATCTGCTGGGAGGGCCTTCCACCGGGGGGGAGGGGTGTGCCACTACTGAGAAGGCCCTCTGCCTGGTTCCCTGTAACCTCACTTCTTGCAGTGAGAGAACCGCCAAAAGGCCCTCAGCGCTGAACCTCAGTTTCTGGTCTGAAAAATGAGGGTGGAGACGCTCTTTCAGGTATACTGGGCTGAGGCCATTTAGGGCTTTAAAGGTCAGCACCAACACTTTGAATTGTGTTCAGAAACGCTTCCAGTCACCTGTCTAGCTGCCGCATTTTGGTATTCAGAGGCGTGGTGACCCTGACAGTGAAGAACACAGAACATAGAACCCTGGCAGTGGAGAACTGTAGGACATAGCCATTGTGACAAGTAACCATCAGTATCTCTGCCCTCCATTAATTTGTCTAATAATTTTTGAAAGCCATCAAAGTTTGCTGCCAGGGATGATGGGCACTGGAGTCCAACACATACGCCCCAACTTTTTCTGCCCCCAATCCAGGACACATGCACACACATATTGCACCATTCTGCCACTGCACCCCCTTGCCACCACTGTTGTCCTGCCACCATCCGGCCACCATTGCACCTTCACTGCCACCACTGCCTCCCCAGCTCTCTCTCTCTCCTCCTCCTCCTCCTCGTCTTCTGAGGTTGCCGTGAGGCCCTTGAGGCTGCTGCCAGGCCCCCACTGCAAGGTCTCCTCCTCTGACGTACTTCTGGAAGCTGGTGCTGGAACTGAGTCTCTGGAAGTACGTCAATGACTTCCAGAAGTGCAGCTGCAGCAGAGGCAAAAGGCGGTGGTGGAAGGTGGTGGTAGAGATGGGATGTTTGGGATTTCAAAGAGAAGCTGCGACAGCTTCTGTAAATCCGGGATGTCTCACTCAAAGCGGGACAGTTGGGTGGTATGCCAAGGAGGGTTAGTTACCTTTGCTTTGGAGCTTCTGGACACCCTTCATATTTGCAACCCCTTGTGAGCCTTGAAAAAAACACTCCAAAAAGGCAGAGAACAGCCCAGAAGGCTGCTTGCATGAGTTCAAACACTTCCAAAGGTTGGCAGTGTTGCTATGTATCCATAGATGTCTGCTTGGACTTCCATGGAGTCTAATTCTGAGCTGCTACCTGCATATAACTTTCCCAGTGTGCAAGGAAACCTGAAGGTTATCAGTGTTTGCATTTTGCGTATGTGGAAGTGAGCTAGGAAGCATGGGTTATGTCAGGCCACTCAAAGTGACCATGGCTGAGTAGGCATGTGAAAACAGCCCTCTGGAAATTGAGACCGAAGTTACAATTCTCAATACAATTGGACTGCATTATTAGTCAATGCTAGAAGGATGGATAATCAGTCCCTGTGAAATATGTACCACTGGGTGATCCAATCAACATTTCCCCTAGCCTTTCACCTTTCTGTTTCCTACCCCTGGCTCTTATTTTCAATGAGGCTGTGTCATCTACATTATTTCCCGTGCAGTGTCTTTTCCAGACTTTGTGCTTCTTAGCTTTCCATTATGAGTACAGAGAGAGTTAAATAGGAATACAAAGTTCATTCTGGCTCTGCAACTTCCACCCAAGGCGTTTTTGCCTTCAGATTAACTCTGTCAGATTCAAAAACCCCAAGCCCTAATTTATAATCCCATATCTTCAATGTGCTGGCCATGTCAACCAGAGGCCACATTGATCATATGTTTGCTTTGGGTGTGGTCACTGGGCACTGCCATTGCTGAGGGGGGTAGCCTCATCTGTTTGGCTAGCCTCTATATGCATTTGGTACCTATAGTGCAGGGATGTTGAACAGGTTGATCGCAATCTACTGGTCGATTGTGGGGTGTCCCTGGTTAATCCTGGTCGATCACATGATCCTGATAGATTCCCCCAAACTTTTATATATATTAAAAATTATATATATTAAAAAATTATATATATTTTAAAAAGCTCAACAACTTTTGGTCTCTCTTCCCAAAAATAGCTCAACAACTTTGGGTCTCCCTTCTCTAAAAAAGCTCAGCAACTTTGGGTCTTCCTTTCCCCCAAAAGTTCAACAATTCTTGGTCTTCCTACCCAAAAATAGCTCAGCAATTTTGGGTCTTCCTTCCCAAAAGCTGCTCTACAATTTTGGATCTTCCTTCCCCCAAAAGCTCTACAACTTTGGCCAATACAATGGGTAGATCACTGCCAATAAATTTTTTTAGTGGGAGTAGATCGCAGTCTCTTAGAAGTTGGACATCCCTGCTATAGCGGTTAAACAACTGAATAGAGTTTCTAAGTATGAGTAATCTGTACCTGACATCCCTGTATTGTCAGAGGTCTGACATCTTGCCAAGGCATGCTCAGGCTAGGTCGTAATTCTTATTTAGAGACTGGAGAAATGCCACCTCATCTTTTGTTTTCCCCTAGCAAATATGAGTGCTTTGAGGTATTTATTCAGTAGAGTTTAGCCAGGGGCACCAACAGTTCATTACAAATATGGAAATAACGTTTTAATTAGTTCCTATGGCTACATGAGGTGTTTTCCACTGCCGTTGTAATAATTACTTCCAGCAAAATTTATAGAGTAATGGCCATATGTGTATTTTTCTGTAATTGCCGTTATTATTTAACCAGCATCTAAAAATAGCAACCTGGCTCCTCAGACGTCTTGTTCATTAAGCAATCTTGCTCTCCTGGTTTCAAGAGACAGTTTTCTCCAAAAACACTTGAATTATCCTTTGGAAAATCTTCAGAGGGAAGGACTGTGACTCAGGGGATACTAAGTAACAGCTGAAGCACCTTGCCTCATATTTGTGTCAAAAAGTGTCCCCTGTGTTTTGGCCATTTTGTTTAATTCATTCATTTATATTTATTTATGTATTAAATTTCTGTCCTGCCCTTGCTCCCAGAGTAAGACGTTGCATGAGTGGAACCATTTCCGCTCATGAAATGGAATGTCCTCCCCTTCTCTTTTCTTTGCATGCCCTCCATATCCCAAATTCAGGTAAGCAGCCGTGTTGATCTGACGCAGTAGAAATATATATATAAAATAAAAAATTGTCCAGTAGCACCTTAGAGACCAGCTAAATTTGTTCTGGATATCTGAAGCAGTGTGCATGCACCACTACCGAGAAGACCCTCTGCCTGGTTCCCTGTAACCTCACTTCTCGCAGCGAGGGAACTGCCAGAAAGCCATCGGAGCTGGACCTCAGTGTCCGGGCTGAATGATCTGGGTGGAGATGCTCCTTCAGGTATACTGGGCTGGGGCCATTTAGGGCTTTAAAGGTCAACACCAACACTTTGAATTGTGCTTAGAAACGTACTGACAGCCAATGTAGGTCTTTCAGGACTGGTGTTATATGGTCTCGGCTGCCACTCCCAGCCACCGGTCTAGCTGCCACATTCTGGATTAATTGTAGTTTCTGGGTCACCAAGTAACCCAAGCGGGAGATAACCTGAAGGTCAGCACCAACACTTTGAATTGTGCTTGGAAACATAATCCATCAATCAATAAGGAGCGTATACTCAAAATAGGAAGGTAAACAATGCCGATTTTTCTTGACTTTGAGCCATCCTCACTGGAGCCATAAACACTGTAGAGGAGAAAACAATTGCATATGCATGGGTGGCTATACCGTGCTAGCTGGGAGTGTGGGTGACTGTACCACGCCGATACCTTCCTGAGTAGCTAGCCAGATGAGAACAACAAACAACTGGGTTCTTGTGGAGCTTACCACAATCTGGCTTCCTGAAAGAATGGGAAGAGCACTGCAATTGATCACCTGCAACACCATAGGGGTGTGTTGGAGTACATTTTCCCTTAGCATTTGGGTCATCTGTCCTAAGGCAGGAGAAAACCTTGAGACGGATCTGAAATAGCGCAGTGTGCCTTTAAAAAAGCCCCTTTCGCTGTATTTTCGCTATGTGATCGGAAGCAATTAGCAAGTGATGATGTTTATCTTCACACTGGGAGAAGCATCACCTGCTGATTTCTGCATATCAAGTGGTCTTTCAAACGGAGCACACAGAGGTGGAACTGGTTTGTTTCCTGGCTAGTTGGCTACCCAACCCTGGACATATGTGCAAAAAGCCCCCAAACATTTTAAAAAAGAAAATATAAAAGGAAGTGTAATTGACAACAGGTGTCTCTCTCCCGCCAGGTCTAATTAAAAATAAAATAAAATAAAAAATCTCTGTGTCCCTTCATTGCAACATCCACAAAAATGGAAACACTCCTGATTTATGGAGAAGCATTTGTTGAGTTTGGGTTTGACTTAAGAATTTCCATGCAGACATTTGAAACAATTAACACTTTCAGGAAACACTTTGACACGATAGCATATTGCAAAAGCAACGGGAGGCCCAAGGTGTGAAACAGATTTGGTGTATTTCTGTATCCTTCTTACATGGCCTTTTGATTGCAAGTAGGAGAGAAGAGTACAAATCTATAATAAACACAGGATTGCACTTTTTTTATATTTTCATGTAGCTTCATATTACCCACTAGAATGATATAGCTGGTAAATATCTTATCTATATCTTTGCCAATACCTTGTTTTATTTCCTGGTTCTTGTTGGAATCTGGGGAATGGATACAATTGTTTAGGCTGAGGAAAGGTTACCATATGCAATGTGCTAAAATTAAATGGGGTGACTAATTGTAAGCTAAAGCAGGAGTCTCTCATAAGAGATTCACTGCAGACCTTCCCAAACAGAAAACTAATCTGAGTGGTTAATTGCTGTTGCTAGGGGGGAAATATATATCTTGATGGAGGCAACAATTTCCTGCATAAATAAAGGGATCTATATTTATAGAACTGCCCTGAGACCTGTGGGTATAGGGCAGTAGAGAAATTCAATAAATAATAAGAATAATATCGAGGCTAACTGAACATTGCATTTATATACTGCACTGAATAGACCTTTTCAAGGATAGCTGAATCTGTCAATTTCACTTTCAGCTTCTAAGTTTTACAATCCGAAATTTGGTTCTCTCCCTTTCTGCACCACTTTGAGATATATGTATTTTAAAAAGTGAGATTGATATTTTCATAGAATCATAGAGTTGGAAGAGACCACAAGGGCCATCGAGTCCAACCCCCTGCCAAGCAGGAAACACCATCAGAGTACTCCTGACATATGGTTGTCAAGCCTCTGCTTAAAGACCTCCAAAGAGCAAATTCCACTGTCGAACAGCTCTTACTGTCAGGAAGTTCTGCCTAATGTTTAGGTGGAATCTTCTTTCTTGTAGTTTGGATCCATTGCTCCGTGTCCGCTTCTCTGGAGCAGCAGAAAACAACCTTTCTCCCTCCTCTATGTGACATCCTTTTATATATTTGAACATGGCTATCATATCACCCCTTAACCTCCTCTTCTCCAGGCTAAACATGCCCAGCTCCCTTAGCCGTTCCTCATAAGGCATCGTTTCCAGGCCTTTGACCATTTTGGTTGCCCTCCTCTGGACACGTTCCAGTTTGTCAGTGTCCTTCTTGAACTGTGGTGCCCAGAACTTTGGGGGGGGGGGTAGATTGCATGAACAGTTGCGTGCGTTTGGTGTGCCTTTCCCCTAAAATGCACGCATAAAACTGCATGTGATGGCCTGGGAATCTGATTCAGAAGCTGAACCTGAGGAGCCCCAGCCTGCACAGGAGTCCCCACCTCCAGCGCCGGCTGAGCTGAGGCAGGGCCTTGAATCTGAAGGGCCTGCACCTGTGCCAGATCCTCAGGAGCAGACACCAGATGAATCCACTCTGGCTCCGGAGGTGATTGAGGACCCATTGCCTGCAGGTGCGCCTCTCCCAGCCCTGTCAGGGGAAGGGGAAGCTGCCCCTGCGTCCAGTAACCCTCCAGCCTCTCCTGAGCTGCAGAGGCTCAGGGCAGAGAGGCGGAGGGAACTAAGTTCTCTCAGGAGGAGTGCTCACCTAAAGGCCAGGAGAGGCAGGTCACCTGTGGGCCGGGACCGCTCCTGGCCTCAGAGGAGATAAAGGCCAGTCAGCCCAGTTCCAGGTTGCGGGAGCAATGTCGTTGGAAACCTGTTTCTGCCAGCACCCAGACCTGTTTTTCCGGAGTTCCTGACCACGCCCGGTTTCTTGCTTTGGACCCCGCTTCACCCTTGGTGGACAGTCTCCAGACCCTTGACCCAGGACCAGACTCTGACCACGCCTCACGGTAACACCCCCCCCCCCGGGGCCAGCACATTGCATTTCCCAAGCATTTTATGTATTATTTTTTAGGAATGTACACGTTTTTTGCACCCTTTCCTCTAATATACAAGTTTTGGTACACATTCTTTGTTTGTTTGTTTGTTGGAGAACTGCACCCCACATTTCAGAGGAGTGCCCTTTGCACGGGATAGCAGCTTTTCAATTTGTACATTGGTTGGGGAAGTACGAATGAGGTAGGTGTAAGTCGAACGGATTTCTCCTTCATCGCTAGTTCAACATCTGCCATTGTAACCATAAAGACCCATTCAGCATGAGGCAATTGGGCTTGTTTCAAAGCAGGTATAGGCAGACTCCGGCCCTCCAGATGTTTGGGACTACAATTCCCACCCCCCCTAGCTAACAGGACCGGTGGTCAGGGATGATGGGAACTGTAGTCCCAAACATCTGGAGGGCCGGAGTTTGTCTATGCCTGTTTTAAAGGGTCTTGTGGAAGAAGGAAAACACTGTGGGATTTTTCAACCACAACAGCCTTAAGCTTTGGGTTCCCACTCTACATTGAGCTATTTCCTGCAGGCACATCATTTGTTTATGTGCACGGCACGTTCACATTCTGTCCCATTTAAACAAATTACATACTGTGTGACTGTGACTTCATTCCAGGCTGAGTAAGCTTACTATTATATATAATCTAATAAGTGATATTGAGAAAATTAGCCCTGAATGAGAGTGATGACATTAAGAGTTGCTGTCGCCTGGAGCGAGTGGAAAATGGTATTATGAGAGCTATGCAAATAGCATTGCATCACAAGTTGTAATCCCAAACTTTTTTCTTTTTTTTTTTTGCAAGGAGAAAGGAATGAGACATAAATAAAATCTCAATTACAATGCAAAGAAAAGCAGGCAAGGCTTGAACTGAGGAAACGGCAGCAGTAGATTCTGTGTTAAAATTGAAAAGGGTGCACAGACTGAACGTTGATGGTTTGCAAATGGAAGGTGGTGATCTGCATGGATTATGCCATTATGTGTTAATTACATGACAGTGTCATGTAATTTTCACGGGACTACACAGCTTGAAGTCTTTGAAACTGAATGCAGCAAACCATCCATATGTGGTGCCTGAACAAGGATGTCAGATCTATTTTTTGCTGCCTAAAGAAGAAGAAGAAGAAGAAGAAGAAGAAGAAGAAGAAGAAGAAGAAGAGTTTGGATTTGATATCCCGCTTTATCACTAACTGAAGGAGTCTCAAAGTGGCTAACATTCTCCTTTCCCTTCCTCCCCCACAACAAACACTCTGTGAGGTAAGTGGGGCTGAGAGACTTCAGAGAAATGTGACTGGCCCAAGGGCACCCAGCAGCTGCATGTGGAGGAGCAGGGAATCGAACCCGGTTCACCAGATTACGAGTCCACTGCTCTTAACCACTACACCACGCTGGCTCTCAAGCCTCTCCTCTTCCCCGAGGGGAGGTGTTGTGAGCGGGAATTCCTTTCCGCACTCGTTGGGGTGGGCATGGCTGGGCCCCTGCATCCCTGGAGTCCTGTGCCCGCGTCATGCACCCTAGCCAGCCAATCAGGCTGGCTGGGGCGGGCACGTGGTGTAGCTGTTTAAAAACGGCCACGGGCACACGAGCGCTGCCTTGTTCCTGCTTTCTCGGATCACCCACCCTCCCTCCCTCTATGTTTTGTTTCTTCACCTTGACCTTGCTATGGACCTCGGTTGGTCACCTTGGTTGTCCAAGGGGCCTGGTAGGAATTTTTTCCACTTGGCAGATTGGCACCAGCCACTTGGTTATTCGCCTGCCTCGTAGCAAATCGTCACAACTTTGTAAAGTTTGGCGGTTAGGCATTGGAAAATGTGTTGTGTTTTGTAGGGGAGGTTGTGACCATCAGCTACCCCTCCCCTTGGAGCATACAGTGGTACCTCTGGATGTGAACGGGATCTGTTCCAGAGCCCTGCTCATATCATGAGCAGAACACAACCCACGTCTGCGTGTGCGCGGGTTGCAATTCGCTGCGTCTGCGCATGTGTGTGATGTCATTCTGAGTGTCTGTGCATGCGCAAGCAGTGAAACCTGGAAGTAACCCATTCTGTTACTTCTGGGTTGCCACGGGACGCAACCTGAAAAGATTTAACCTGAAGTGACTTTAACCTGAGGTATGACTGTATTCCGTTAAAGGAATCCGGCAGTCGTGGTTCCTGTCCGATGCCCAAGTGGTGGCTAGGGCCATGGCACGACCCTCCGATGACTCTAGGGGAAAGCTTCCAGTCGATTTGCATCAACAAGCTCCCCCTACAGGTTGTTAACCTTTGTGTGACTCCCTGCAGAGTGGGCAGGAGTCAGATATAGTCAGTTCAGTTCCAGTGCCTAAGCCAATACCACTCACATTCTGTAACCAATAAAGTTGTGGCCTTTTTTAGCCCATTAACCTAAAATGCTTGTGTCCATGTGTCTTATTTCTTTTGGGATACTGCCAGGGAGACAAAGTCCATCATGGCCCCCAAGCCGCCTCCAGATGTCCATCGATATCCCGTAGACACGCAGTATCAGCAATTAGCGACACGAGCTCCAGAAATAGCCTGCCACATTCCAGAGCCGATGCACGCTCTATCAGCAGATAATGCACAGCGAAAGATGCATGCAGGAGAGCATTATTTACAAGTTTATTCAGCGTTGATCAGGACAAAGAAAACATGACTGCCTGCTTCAGTGTCTCTGGCACAGAGAGAGAAACGAAAGCATAGACACAACAGAAACATCCTGTGAACAGGAAATACGCAGACTCTGTGACTCACAGCCTGCTCCCTTTTAAGGTGGAACGGAAATATCCTAACAATTTTATCACAAAGTGGGGAGCAGGGCCTCGACTCACAACTGAGACTGCAACAATTGCATGAAGCACTTAGTAGCATAGCTGTCAACTTTTCCCTTTTTTAAGGGAAATTCCCTTATTCCGAACAGGATTCCTTGCAAGAAAACGGAAAAGTTGACAGCTATGCTTAGTAGACCAAACTAAGCTGGCAATGTATCCTAGTTTGTAGAGGATAGTATGTCAGGCTAGCCAATGTCCTGGCTTCCAGATAGCACTGGGGCAGATGAGAGAGGTCCATACAGCTTGGTCTGGTGTGAAGAAAGTGCCAATATTTGGTCTAATTGTTTCTTACACGTTTCTTATACTTTCTTCTTATTCTGGATATCTAGCCACCTACATCTAACCAAGCATTAAAAACGTTGTGAAATATTGCCGTAGCTATCAACGAAGTCCAGCACACAACAAAGCAATTGTGGCGTTTGTGCATACGGCAAGCAGTGGCATCTGGTTAACAAAATGTGTTAGCATATGCAATGGAAGCATTTTGAGAAAATATATGGAAGGCTAGCTTATGCGGCGGCAAGAAATATGGGAAAATTTCAAACAGAAGGTCCTAAGTATTCATTTTTGTAGCATCTCCAAATTTCTTGCTGTCTGCTTCAGAAGATGGATGATTCGATCTACCCTTGTATTTGTCTTTTGGCTGAGAAAAATAGATTTTAGTTCAGCTTGAAGCTCTTGCCTCAGTGGTTTCCAGATAAGCATTGCACTGGTTTGTCATCTGTAGAACTGAGGTTCAAAAGGAAGACCTGCTATGTACCTAACAAGAGTGTGTGGACACCATTAGTATGTGCAGTTTGTTCCCCCTAAAAAGATGGTGCAGTTGGTTCCCATTAGAATCAGTTAGATTTTAGGCACTAGCTTATTCCACACCCTCTTTTCAATGTGGATCATGTTCAGCTAACTTTGTCTGGATCCAATCCACTGCTTGTAAATGTCTGCAGCACAGAGAATAAGTCTCATTCTGCATATGTGGTGGGAGAGGCCAGAGGCAAAAAGTGGGTGAAGCAACAGATGTGATGCTTACCTCTGTCCAGCAGGTTCATTCCAACCACACACAAACCAAATATCTTCCCATTCTCCATTCAGGTAAGCATGCCAAAGTATGGACACAGGTCAAGGAATGTGAGGAGACTGCATAGCAGGGCCACTGAAAGGTGTGCCCGAAGGTAAAGGTAAAGGTACCCCTGACCATTAGGTCCAGTCGCTGGGGTTAGTCGCTGGGGTTAGGTCCAGACTCTGGGGTTGCAATGTTCATCTCGCTTTACTAGCTGAGGGAGCTGGCATACAGCTTCTGGGTCATGTGGCCAGCATAACTAAGCTGCTTCTGGCGACCCAGAGCAGCTCACAGAAATGCCATTTACCTTCCTGCCGGAGCGGTACCTATTTATCTACTTGCACTTTGACATGCTGTCGAACTGCTAGGTGGGCAGCAGCAGGGACCGAGCAACGGGAGCTCACCCCGTTGCGGTGATTCGAACCGCCGACCTTCTGATCGGCAAGTCCTAGGCTCTGTGGTTCAGACCACAGAGCCACCTGTGTCCCTTGTGCCCTAAGGTAGGGATTCCCAGTCCCCCCCCCCCTTTAGAACTGTGGGCACATTTGGAATTTTAAGGAAGAGCCACGGTGTCCTTCTCTGGTCACTTCTCTCCTGGATCATCCCCATGACACCCCTAAGAGACAGAAAGAGAAACAATACACATACACAGAAGTCCCTTTCCTGAGGGAGCTGGGTAAAAGTTGAATCTAGTAGAATTAAGCTGCTGGTTGAAATATACATAAGCTAAAAGAGGAAATGGGGAAAGTACAGTGGTCCCTCTGGTTACGAACTTAGACGAAGGTCTGTTCTTAACCTGAAACCGTTCTTAACCTGAGGTACCACTTTAGCTAATGGGGTCTCCTGCTGCCACCGCGCCACCGCCACACGATTTCTGTTCTCATCCTGAGGTAAAGTTCTTAACCCGAGGTACTACTTCTGGGTTAGCGGAGTCTGTAACCCAAAGTGTTTGTAACCTGAGGTGCTTGTAACCCGAGGCACCATTGTATGTCACTCTTCTAATGCCCTTCTTCAGCTCTATGTACTTTTCAAGGTAGAAAAAGATAGCCACCCTCATCACTTCGTGTCTAAGGGGGGCAGTGAGAGAGAGGCATTGTGGGAACTAGGAGACAATCTCAATGGAATGAGGTGTGGCCTGGAGAAATTTCTGAGGAACTGATAGAAATGGTATGAGGGTCATATCTGGCCCTCTGGCCTGAGGTTCCAATCCTCTGAAGTGATGGATATCACCAACGTCCTTCACCCACTGAATGCCTCAGGTCTGCATTCAGGAAGAACATAGGTGTATAAGCAGACTCTCTGATTAATGAAACCCTTTCTCTTCTCCAAATATTTTTTGTACTATAACCAAAGCGCTATTACTTTTTTTTTTTAATCAGAATGTGTCTTTCCATCAACAGATTTCACACAGACAACAGAAACCCAGATGGCAATGAAGAAACCATAAACCATCAAGCTTTTAGACTGTAATATTCATCACATTATCGGATGTAGCAAATTTCCCCAACACCTGGTAATCAACAAATTATTCCTGCAGTAGCGCCATTAAACAGACAAATAGAAACTGTGGGATACTTGTTAACAAGGCCTTCAGCTGGAAACAAAACTAGGCAGTTGGGAGGATGGCTGAGGTGCAGTTTTTTCCCCCATTGGAGGGCGGCGTTGTTGTTTTTCCATCTCCTGCTATAGTTAGGGCAACAATGATTGGTGAAATAATCAGTTACATTATTTGCTCAGGAAACTACCCCTAGATTTATTTTTAAATGACCTTGATTAATCAGGTAGCAGATTTCATATTTTTTAATTGCAAAATTGTCAGAACATAAGCAACAGTGTCCTGATGATAACATTACTTTGAAAAATTGTCAAATAAATTCACATTTAATGTAAAAGAAACCTTATACTAGTATACTACCTTCTTCCAGCCCATCTAACAGCACATACTGACTCAAACTGACTCAAACTATATACCTTTGACTTCAATGTGACTTGCTGTCATGTAAATGGGTATAGGATTGTAGCTTTGTCATGTGCAGCATATTATTACATTTTTTTTCAGCTAATCATTTACCTGTGATTTCATTTCCCCATTAATCTGCTGCCTGAATTCAAGGGTGATGATGAAGTTACCCTCCAATTCACCACCAAACTGTTATTACTGTTGAGCACCTCTCAAATATACAGGAGGCAGGATTCAGCTTAGGAGAAGCACGTGTCATTCTTTCCCACACAAGAGAGAATGTGTCTTTAAAAACAAAGTTGTTGTTTAGTCGTTTAGTTGGGTCCGACTCTTCATGACCCCATGGACCAGAGCACGCCAGGCACTCCTGTCTTCCACTGCCTCCCGCAGTTTGGTCAAACTCATGCTGGTAGCTTTGAGAACACTATCCAACCATCTCATCTTCTGTCATCCCCTTCTCCTTGTGCCCTCCATCTTTCCCAACATCAGGGTCTTTTCCAGGGAGTCTTCTCTTCTCATGAGATGGCCAAGGTATTGAAGCCTCAGCTTCAGGATCTGTCCTTCCAGTGAGCACTCAGGTCTGATTTCCTTCAGATTGGAAAGGTTTGATCCCCTTGCAGTTCATGGGACTCTCAAGAGTCTCCTCCAGCTCCCTAATTCAAAAGCCTCAATTCTTCGGTAATCAGCCTTCTTAATGGTCTAGCTCTCACTTCCCACTTCCATACATCACTACTATAAAAACCAACAAACCAGAAAAACCCATTAAACTTGTTATTACAGGCTTTCATTGTTCCCTCATTCAAGGGAGTGATCAGGTCTATCTTGGAGCTGTGCAGCACATTCAACTGAGACATATTTGGAAGCACTCAGGTGTCAGTTGAGTTGGGTTCTGACAACCACAGATCCCAGCAGGTTGGGTTGGATGGCCTAGAACAATGTATGGCTGTCAGGAAGAAGAAGTAGGCATTGGGTGAGAAAAGCCCACAAAAAGGCCCAGACCTAAACGAGAAGCTAGGACTTTGCTTCTTGGTTGTCCTTCCTGAGAGAAGCCACTTGCAAAGGAGCAGGAACAGTACCACCACTGTGTGCAGTTCTAATTTATATTAATTCTCCCCCCCCCTCTCCCTGGAAAATACCAGGGATGTACTGTAGATTGTGCCCCAATATTTCATGTGCCAAGGATCTGGAACAAAGGTGGCATGAGAAGATAACTCTCTGTTCCATGGCAACCACAGGATTTAGCCCTGAGTTTAATGCTTCTAAGCACCTCAGTACTTCTGATGCTTCTGAGTGAATCAGAAAGAGGGATTAAGATATGATTCAGGTTGGCTCATCATCTCAGCAAAATCGATAGGATGTTTTTCCATTGTGTGGGGGGATGGGATAGAAAGAGGTTAGAGAATTCATGGGACTGATCCATTGAAAACAAAGAAAAAATAGATGCTGATGATTAATAACAAATGAGGTGAAAGCACCTGCATCCTGTTCTTCTTGAACACTTTCTAGGAAAGAGATAGCTAGCTTTTTTCCAGACAAAGAGCTGCTTTGTATTATGGGAACCACTCGTCACTCTCTCTCTCTTCCTGTATTCAGATGTGGGCTTTATTGTGTTCGGTTTTCCTGGGTATAATTCTAATGCTTATGTCCTAGTTTTTCATATTCCTTTTACACTGCAGTACCTGTTGTGTTTTGGAATAGTGGCTTTTTGATTGATATACTGCTGTGTCATGCTAAATTTTAAACAGTGGGAAATAACTGTGTGCCAAGATACCGCCCCAGTTTCCATCACATGAGTGAGGGCAACATGGTCATGAAAACCATGGGGAAATTGCGGTGCAAAACTCTCATGATTTTCTGAGTTAAAGAGGTTGAATTTTTTCTTTCTTTCTGGAAACAACTCTGAAATGAGCACCAAACATCCACAAGATGCTTCTAGATTTCCAGAAGTGGCTTTTACATCATGTGAGGATCACACACAATTTGAAAATTACCAGGTAAGAAAACATTGGGAAGAATGTGTCATCTGAATGCAACATCTCTCTCTCTCTCTCACACACACACACAAACACACCTGAGAATAAGCACACACCAATGCCTAGGCAGTCTGGCTGGTGCTAGACTAGAGGGCTCTTTGGCACAGACCCAAAACAATTCTCATGTTTTTAGGAATCCACCATATCTGTTTGATTGCACAGAGACGCCACAAGTGATCATGTGCCAATGCCCATTGCAGTTTGTATTGCTGGGAACTATTATTTATGTTGTATAAAGCTGCCACTGAATTTATGATGTTTCATCTCAACAAGACATCTCAAGGAAGAGAGATACAAAGTGCCATTTGGGGCCTCTTTTAATTAAGAAGCTATCAGCAAATTCCAAAAACAAATGCAACAAGATTTCATAATAATTCTCAATTCAGGACACAAATGACTGATGGAGAAATGTAGATTTTACTTACTGATTCCAGCTAACCAGCCAACTATTAACAAGCGGTTCCAAAGAGTTTGATCTCTCTCTCATTTTTTGACCAACCATTTTCTGCTCTTGTTATTACTTTTTCCTTCAGCTCCATCCAAATATTATAAAGCTATCAATTTCTTGTCAATTCAGAATGACTTCTGAAAGTGATGTGTAAGCCTTCCGGTGATATCTTTCTGACAACTTCCTCATCTCTGTAAGTTGCTTGTAGGAGCTAGATTAAACTACCTGCCATAATTTGGGAGCCCATGGCTGTAAAGCAAAAGGAAATGAATTTCCCTGTCACCATTTGCTACTAATTTCAAGCATCTCTTTGCTTCCCTTTACAGGCATGTATCATATGACAGGCTCTCCCATTTTTTTAAAAAAACAACAACACTTTTTTGGGTCTTCGGCTCCTATCAGCATTCTGACATAAAGAATACAATGAGAGAAATCCACTGGATGAATTTCAGCTTTCATTTCTTTCTAAGGGCCAAACTAAAGTTGATGCTTAAAAGTGTAATGTACAAATACATATATTGTGTTTTCCCTGTCTTTCTTAATTTAACTATGGTCAGAATGGATTGCTGTTGGGATTGCAGAGCATGGTGAGGAAAGGTTAATTCCATCTCTATACAGTGACACCTGCCCCCAGATTTTGCCTGGGGGGGGGGGGGAAACTGTCATTGACTCACAAAGAAAACCTTTTATTAAGTCTTGTAACTATACAGGGTGATGGTGATAATTTGTTGTGGGTGGGGAGTCACAGCTGGGGAGGGATGGAAATTTTTTTTCTCTGCATAATGTGATGTGATAATCCTTCTGCCTTATGATGATGATGTTGCATGCTAAACATTTTGACTCAAGAAAATCACCTGCCTCCCAAGACTTGGAGGGCTCCAAGGATGACACCTTAGGGAATGGGTAGGCAAATTAAGGCCTGGGGGCCTGATCCATCCCAATCGCCTTCTAAATCCAGCCCACGGATGGTCCGGTAATCAGCGTGTTTTTACATGAGTAGAATGTGTCCTTTTATTTGAAATGCATCTCTGGGTTATTTGTGGGACATAGGAATTCGTTCACCCCCCAAAAAAATATATATAGTCCTGCCTCCCACAAGGTCTGAGGGACAGTGGACTGGCCCCTGCTAAAAAGTTTGCTGACCCCTGCCTTAGGGCCCAGAGCCTGGAGGTGGGGCACTGAGGAGCAGGGATGAGTTGGGAGTTGATAGAAGCAGGAAAAGGAGGGCCTTCCGGGAAAGGATTAGAAGCTCAGAGTCACAGTGTGTCATGCTTCAGGGAATCGAATCTCTCTCCCTCGGTAGCAGTAAATAAGCAGATCAAAAGAAAGGAGCATTCTTACCAGTTCATTTCTTTAATAATCACAGCGGAAGACAAAGGAATGCATATCTCTCCAGAATTGGCGGTTGCTCCCAGTAAAGGCTCACTCCCTCCATCCCCATCAATCTATGTCACTCCTACGTTGGGTAATCTGAGCTTGTTGCCTCAGCGCTCTCTGTTCTGTCACTCACAAAGCCCATCTAGTCTTAGGCAAAGGGGGGGGGGGTCAGGGATGCTGTCAAAGACACTGAATCTGCCAGCTGTCTCTCTCCTGATGTTTCCTCTTCTAGCTGTTCCTCACCCAGTATTTCCCAGCTTTCCCCCTCTGGACTATGCCCCTCTGCAAACCACTGTTCTAAATCAACACTGTCCTCTTGCCCTTGGGAAGGTTCAGGAGGTGAGGGCAGCTCCCACCATTCCTCATCAGTCCAGCCCCTGACACAGCGTGTGCTCAGATAGTCCCAGTCCTGCTGACTCTTCTCCCCCTCTGACCTCCCACTTGAGGAGGATCCTGCACGTTGCTGAGCAATGCATCAGACCAGGGGTGTCAGCTTGAATAAAATATTGGGGGCCAGGTACGCCGTGCCCTGCATAATCAATCATATGCCATGGCACATGAACACCATTTGAATGGCAATGTCTATCAACTTTGTTAAATGATCTTTATTGGTTTTACAGATTTTAAAAATTTTGCCATCATAATACATAATACATACCTTATTTCTTTTGACCTTGATACTTTAAATGAGTTTGTACTTCCCTCCCTCCTCCTTCTGTTTTTTTTTTTTAAATAATATTTATTAAAGTTTCAAAGGGAAAAAAAATCACATTAATAAAAAAAATTAACAATAAAAAGGAAAAATACAAAATAGAAAAAAAAGAAAAAACAGTTAAAAACAATTCCATCTTTTCTTCACTTCTTTTATGTTTACTTGTTTCCCGGACCTCCTCATACCTCCCTCTTTTGTATTCCAATTAAATTTGTTAATCCAACAATTCCTTTCCCTCCTTTTTAATCATAATCCTTAGTCCTGATATATTGTAACGTTAGATTTTTACATATTAAAAACCAATTTTTCCATATTCTTTTGTACCTATGTAGCTAGAAACCACTTAACTTCAATCCAACATCATTCTAACATTCATTAATTTTACAATATTTCTGTAAGTAGTTTTTAAATTTCTTCCAATCTTCTTCCACCGACTCTTCTCCCTGGTCTCGGATTCTGCCAGTCATTTCCGCCAATTCCATCATTTTCATCTGCCATTCCTCCAGTGTGGGTAGATCTTGTGTCTTCCAGTGCTTTGCAATGAGTATTCTTGCTGCTGTTGTAGCATACATAAAGAAAGTTCTGTCCTTTTTTAACACCGATTGGCCGACTATGCCCAGGAGAAAGGCCTCTGGTTTCTTCAAGAAGGTATATTTAAATACCTTTTTTAGTTCATTATATATCATCTCCCAGAAAGCCTTAATCTTTGGGCACGTCCACCAAAGGTGAAAAAATGTACCTTCAGTTTCTTTACATTTCCAACATTTATTATCAGGCACATGATAGATTTTTGCAAGCTTGACTGGGGTTATGTACCACCTGTATACCATTTTCATAATATTTTCTCTTAAGGCATTACATGCTGTAAATTTCATACCTGTGGTCCACAACTGTTCCCAGTCAGCAAACATAATATTATGTCCAACATCTTGTGCCCATTTAATCATAGCAGATTTCACCGTTTCATCCTGAGTATTCCATTTCAACAGCAAGTTATACATCTTTGACAAAATTTTAGTTTTGGGTTCTAACAATTCTGTTTCTAATTTTGATTTTTCCACCTGGAAGCCGATTTTCTTGTCCAAATTGTATGCCTCCATTACCTGATAATAATGAAGCCAGTCTCGCACTTTGTTTTTTAGTTACAGATAGGTAGCCGTGTTGGTCTGCCATAGTCAAAACAAAAAAATTCCTTCCAGTAGCACCTTAAAGACCAACTAAGTTAGTTCTTGGTATGAGCTTTCGTGTGCAAGCACACTTCTTCAGATACACTGAAACAGAAGTTGCCAGACCCTTCTATATAGTGAGAAGGTGGGGAGGGGTATTACTCAGAAGGGTGGTGGGAATGGGTGATTGGCAGATAGCTGAGATGAGCCTGTTGACGACTCTTAACGACTGCAATAGGTCTTACAGGAAAAAGCAAGGGGTGAGAAGGTGAGAAATGGCTTTGTCATGTATAATGAGATAAGAATCCAATGTCTTTGTTCAGGCCAGGTCTCTCCATGGTTTTAAGTTTGGTAATGAGTTGTAATTCAGCAGCTTCTCTTTCCAGTCTATTTCTGAAATTCCTTTGTAGTAAAACAGCAAACCTTTTTAGAACTAAAATACCCAGCAGATGAAGTTAGACAACAGATCAACAGAGCCAGACTTATACCCAGAGAGAACTTGCTGCAAGACAGACCCAAAAAAGAAAATAACAGAACACCTCTAGTCATCACATACAGCTCCCAAGTTAAAACAGTACAACGCATCATCAGAGATCTACAACCTCTCCTGGACAATGACAGTTCTCTTTCTCAAGCTCTGGGAGGAAGACCTTTCATTGCCTACAGACAGCCACCCAATCTTAAACAACTCCTAACCCACAATAATACTACAACCAGACTTAACACAGACACTGGCACCAGAGCCTGCAATAAACCCAGATGCCAACTTTGCTGCCACATACACCCGGACAACACCATTACTGGCCCCAACAACATCACACATACCATCTCGGGACTATTCAATTGCTCATCATCTAACATTGTGTATGGCATCAAATGCCAACAGTGTCCTTCAGCTCTCTATATTGGACAAACAGGCCAAACCTTACGCCAAAGAATAAACGGACACAAATCTGACATCAAGAATCACAAGACAGAGAAACCAGTAGGAGAACACTTCAATCTCCCAGGACATTCTATACAAGATCTCAAAGTAGCTGTTTTACTACAAAGGAATTTCAGAAATAGACTACAAAGGAATTTCAGAAATAGGTATCTGAAGAAGTGTGCTTGCACACGAAAGCTCATACCAAGAACTAACTTAGTTGGTCTTAAAGGTGCTACTGGAAGGATTTTTTTATTTTAGAAATAGACTGGAAAGAGAAGCTGCTGAATTACAACTCATTACCAAACTTAAAACCATGGAGAGACCTGGCCTGAACAAAGACATTGGATTCTTATCTCATTATACATGACAAAGCCATTTCTCACCTTCTCACCCCTTGCTTTTTCCTGTAAGACCTATTGCAGTCGTTAAGAGTCGTCAACAGGCTCATCTCAGCTATCTGCCAATCACCCATTCCCACCACCCTTCTGAGTAATACCCCTCCCCACCTTCTCACTATATAGAAGGGTCTGGCAACTTCTGTTTCAGTGTATCTGAAGAAGTGTGCTTGCACACGAAAGCTCATACCAAGAACTAACTTAGTTGGTCTTTAAGGTGCTACTGGAAGGAATTTTTTTGTTTTGACTTTGTTTTTTAGTTTTTCAAAACTCTGCAATTTCAATCTATCTCCATCTTGTTCCAAAATTTCCCAATATTTCGGCCATTTGACCTCCATATTGAGCTTTTTCAAGGCTTTCGCTTCCATCGGTGACAGCCCCTCCCTCCTCCTTCTGGTTTCTCTATATTTTCTTTATATTTACGCATTTGTCATGTTTACATTCCATGTGTACTTAATACTATGGAATAATGCTCTTCAAAATTTTATTAATGTACATCCTTCAATTGTTGTAATATTTTTGTTCAATGTTCTTAAATCCAAAACGAATGATTTTTAGTAAACATTATGAGATCTATTTCAGTCCCGCGAGTGTCTTTATTTGTGTATAGTTCTTTTCTATGTATGTTGTAAATTTCATCCAATCTCTTTGGAATGCTTCGTCACCCTGTTCTCTGATTTTTCCAGTCAATTTTGCTATTTCTGCATATTCCATGAGTTTCCGCTGCCATTCTTCAACTGTGGGTATTTCATGTTGCTTCCATTTCTGTGTGAGTAGTATTCTCACCACCATAGTAGCATAAAGGGACAGTTTCTGGTCACTCTTTGTTATATCATCTCCAACCATACCTAGCAAGAATGTCTATCAACGTTTGGGTGGCGGACCTCTCAAATATTTTTTTTGGGGGGTGGGGTAAAGGGACTTTGCCCCCTAGGAGTTGTCTTCTATGTGCCACACAGGGCCAGAGGAGCAGCTCACCCCCTTGATGCAGCCTTTTGTCTGCTTGGGAGAGATGCAGAGTGAGAGGTTAGAAGGGGAAGGGCTGACCTACAGCTTAGTTTCAGCAAGGCCTTCATTGAGTTAAGATGAACCAGGGACATGGCTGTGTTGTTGTGTTTCTGCTAATTAAAAGCTAATTGCATTCTGTGCCTTCTCTGTGTGTCTGCGCCTGCCCTGTGGATGACCTGGCTCCTTGACAGCTCCTTGACACTAGGGATGGGAGAAGCAGAAGCATGTACGAGCCCTCAATCAGTCTATTACTTTTGAAAGATACTATTCTATTAATACATTAAACATATTAATGAAATGCTGACATTGACTTGGGGTTCCTACTATTAGAGGAGTTCACTTTATAGCACGCACCCTCTTCACCCCTCTTCAAGAGCTCAATCATCACCGTAGCCATATCTTCTTTTTTACGCAGTCAGTCATTATTCCATATGTGTAATTAGGCAACGTCCACAGATAGCATAATACTGTGCACACAAATTCTGTCCCTAGCTGGCATTTCTGTACGGCCACCAAGTACGCACATAGTATTCCAATATCTGAAACATCTACAGCAACTCCAACAAATATATCACAAACTATTTGAGAGCAAAATTCAGTGCAATCATGGCCAAATGGGATTGTTAGAGCATCCGCAACTATGTGAGAACTGATAAGTGGGATTTAAACTTGAGAATGTAATGAGAGTTGACACCTATTTGTGACATGACTGTATCATAGATTGCCTGCAGCAAGATAGCATCACCATTCCTACCAGGCAAAGATGTATTTGCTGAAGGTGAAAATGTCATTTAAACAGTCGAAACCTTTCAAATAGTCTGAGCTAGATGCCATGTACAGTTCCTGTCTTCTTGGAATAAATATATACAATTTAATGCACCGGTAAAAGGAATAAGGCTTTATGGATTGTTAAATGATGGTGGATTTTGCATCTTCATTTATATCCCTAGCCAATGGCAGGGGAATTTGATTTGTGCTGGAAATGGTTCATAATCAAATATTGTGGCAAGGCTGTGTGTGCCACATATATCCTATTAGAAGTGATATTATAGATCTGTCCATCTCTCTCTGTCTGTCTATCCATCAGACGGGATAAAAAATAAAAGTGCAATGAAATCAAGCACTTCTTCATTTAAAAAAGCTCAACTTCCCATTCGTATCAAGTGTCATCTAGCACTACTGAACAAACAGTCCCTTGTCATGAACCCAAGAATGCTTTGTTGACATCTGTCAGCAGCAGAACATTCTTAACATGGATTAAAAAATAATAGATTAGTGCAAGGCTAATGGTTATTTTAATTTTGCTGGATGCTGTCCAGAATGGCTAGGGAAACCCAGCCAGATGGGTGGGGTATAAATGATGATGATGATGATGATAATGATAAATGACATTGCAAGACAGGTGAAATCTTGGCATCCTTGCATCATCCAATTTATTGTACAACAGAGAAGGGAAACCTCAAGTCTGGGAAGTGAATGTGGCCCTCCAGGATTATCTTTCTGGCCCTCAGGACTCTCTCAGATCACGTCAGGATGCTGTCAGCTGCTCCCGACTGGTTGCCCAGGAAAGTATAAAGACTAGGGAAAGTTTCTTACAGTCCTTTTTTTATTTCAGTCTTTACAGTGCCAGAGCACATGGAAATGCCATTTACCTTCCCACCACAGTGGTACCTATTTATCTACTTGCACTGGCATGCTTTCAAACTGCTAGGTTGGCAGGAGCTGGGACAGAGTAATGGGAGCTCACCCCGCCGTGGGGATTTGAACCGCTGACATTCTGATCGGCAAGCCCAAGAGGCTCAGTGATGCAGACCACAGAGCCACCCGTGTCCCCCCACAAGTTCTAGTGCTATGGGAAAGGGAGAAAAACTTTATTCATTTCACCCATGGCATGCATCATTTTATAAACTTCTATCATGTCACCTCTTACTTGTCTTTTCTCTAAAATAAAAATCCCCCAATTGCTGCAACCTTTCTTCACAGAGGGATGAGGTCGCACCCTAATTTTGTTTAATGGCATTTTGATATTCGTAGTTTGATTTTCAATTCCTTACCTAATGATCCCTAGCGTGGAATTTGCCCTTTTCACGGCTGCCGCATGCTGGATCAACATCCACAAAATCATGAAGAGATTGAAAATTACAGGTATCCAATTTGGAAAACAAATGTTGCTGGGGTCACAGTCTTATTTGGCAAGGAATCCCAGTTTTAAAATGCCCACCATCTGTATGTGTGTAAATATGTGTGTCTGTCTATGAGAAAGAGAGAGGAAACTGACATAAAAGGATTTTACCTGGGAAAGAAAGATATTGGGAAATGTTTTTAATGTTTTGTTTCCAATTGGCTGAACTCTTAAGGCTTATATTATGAGTATATAAGTGATTGTTCCACACTGAATACACAATCAATTTATTTATGCGTTTTCCAGATATTCTAGAGAAAACAAAGAATCTCAGCTTTAGGACTAAGAAATGTATTACAGTGGTACCTCGGGTTAAGTACTTAATTCGTTCCGGAGGTCCGTTCTTAACCTGAAACTGTTCTTAACCTGAAGCACCACTTTAGCTAATGGGGCCTCCTGCTGCCACCACGCCGCCGGAGCACGATTTCTGTTCTCATCCTGAAGCAAAGTTCTTAACCTGAAGCACTATTTCTGGGTTAGTGGAGTCTGTAACCTGAAGCGTATATAACCTAAGGGTAGGTAACATGAGGTACCACTGTACTGCATAAACTTTCCTAAGCCACTCTGACGAAATGGATTCGACCTCACAAAAGCTAATGTCATAATAAATGTGGGTGGTCTTTAAGCTACAACTAGACTCTTCCTGGTTCTTTATATATGTCAGTGATCTGGATTAATCAGATTTATGTCTCTCTGTCTCTCTCTCCTCCAGTTTAAGCTTACAGCAAATTTCTGATTTCCATTCTTTTTCAGGAGTTGTGATACTCAGACAGCTGAAACTGTCTTTAGGGCAAGACTGGATCAAATGAAATAAGCCGTTGTTATAAAAGTGCGTTTGATTGCCATATTTCCAGTTCATCTCTTCCCTGCTTAAAATTTCTGCCAGGAGCCAAACTTACTGAAAAGTTTCACAGAAAAGGGAAAGAAAGTGGAGCTCATCTAAAACTAGCCCACCATTTATTGTTCGGCGAGAAGTAGGAAATTGCAGGTTGGTAGGTCGGCAGTACTGTGTTGCAAATGCTGTGTTGCCTTCCTGCTATGAAAATGCATCATTCTCGAGTGTAGCAGGTGGCCATGTAGAGTTCTACAAGAAACTTGATTGCACAGAGATATTCACTGCAGCTCTATCTACACTAAACTAAGCACGTGCCTTTCTTTGGGAGTCAGGAGGCAGTGTGCTACTTCATCCACTCCAGCTTAGAGAAAATAGATGGTTGGTACCACTGTATTGCCCGCATGACTTTTCTGCTTCTGTCTAGTGCAAAAAGGCATAAAATGGAAAGCTCAGGTCTCTCATTGATTTGTTGCCAGGGTAATCTGCTTTATTCAAGTCACAGTCCAGCTGTTTCTCCACAATTGCGTTATTTCACAATTTCTCTTTCCCCCAAGCTGACCATGCATTATGAACAAGTCAAATGTGTTCATTCAGTTTTGATTTTTATACCTCTTTTAAATCAATACCTCAGCGATTGATCCTTGGAAATTTAAGAAGCGGTGGACTGTATAACTGAAATGGATAAAGGGGCAAGTCAAGGTTTTAGATAGAAATGAGCAGGCATCATACTGGGATTTTGATGATGATTAGTGGAAAATAATATTGTGGTGATTTGTTCCCACATCCAATCTACGTCTCTGAATAATACTTCACTGCATTGCTTTGTCTTAGCTCGACAAGAGGCATATCACAACACATGTACATATCGTCTCTTGATGAGCAGTATGCAGTTAATTTTTATTCTTTCAGTAAGCCTGGTTCTTTTCTTAAAATAATTACTAAGCTATTGGTATTTCAAGATAGAGGCAGCAGTCCTGCACAGAGCTTAAACCTAGAGATGAGGAAGAATTTTGATTCAGTTCACATTTAAAGGCAAACATACCTAATGCTCACTTTCTGGAGGGGAAAAAAAATCTGAGAACCGAAGCACAGTCACCCTTCTGAAAGACCTACATCGGTTCCCAGTACGTTTCTGACAACAATTAAAGTGTTGGCGCTGACCTTTAAAGCAGCAGGACCTCAGTGTCTGGGCTGAATGATGGGGGTGGAGACGTTCCTTCAGGTATACTGAACCGAGGCCGTTTAGGGCTTTAAAGATCAGCACCAACACTTTGTGAAGAACATTGTGGGAGCAAGCTACCACAAACATACCACCTTGTTCTGGACAGCTTTTTGCTGCCTTTTTTGACCATAGTGCAGATTTTTATTGTCTAAATTGACAAGGATTTGGGGATAAAATGATAACTGCACGTAAAGATCTGAGACTTTTGTTTCTAATAAAAGTTTTTTATTCAGAAACTAGTTTGAAGGTTCTGTTTTAGCTCTTTCAGATTTGACTCTAACATATACTGTAAATATGCCTGTATTTTAGACCCTTTCTTATTGATTAGATTGTTGTAACTCAGGACAATCATAATTATCATATGCCCAGAGTCTTAAACAGAGCAGTAAATATAATAATTTATGCGGATGACTTGGTTCTACTTTCATCCTCTCAAAATGGCCCGAGAAGATTGTTAAGACAGTTCAGTACCTATAGCTTAGAAAATGATCTAGTCAGTAATAATGCCCTATCTAAAGTAGTGGTTTTTGGCAGAAGGGGAAAAAAATCGCACAGATGGCTTATTAATTCAAAAGAGCTAGAGCAGGTAAAATCTCGCTGTTATCTTGGCATAACCTTCCTGGCCTCAGGATCTTGGGCTTTGCAAACAAAAATAGATTGAAATCAGTTGCCTGTTTACAATCTGTAAACAGACTCCTGAAGTTTAAATATTCAAATATTTTTTAAAGCAAATACTATTCCAATGCTAATCTTTGGTGCAGAAATCTGGGGCTTTGCAGATCTTTTTAAAATGTAAAGCATTCAAAGCTATTTTGTTTGGGTATCATTTTAGGGATTTCAAAATTTACCCCAGCTTATATAATTAGATCAGATCAGGTCATGAGAATGAGTTATGGTCTAATTCATATTAGGATGGTAAATTACTGTAGAATAAATTGAAATAAATGGAAGACACGCTCCCTATATTTTAAATCTCCTTGAGACATATGTAAAAGGCCGTTCATAGTGTAATTCTTATAATTTGGCATCATCACAACAGCAACAACTTCCAACAGCCCCAGACAAATAAGGCTTATAGCCAGGGATAATAACTGCTTTAGTTACTATGAGATACATAAAAAAATTACTAGTTCAAATGCAAACACTTTTTGGGTAGTAAGTTAAGGTTGATCTTGGAAATGTCACTAGTATGCTTGTATAACAAGAATCAGAAGATTAACGGTGCAATTAAAACGTAAGTAAGCCACATTCTATCCAACAGGACATACTGCTCAGGGTGTTTGATTGATTGATTGATTTTTGAATTTATATACCGCCCTATACCCGGGGTGTCAGGGCGGCTCACAGAATAAAATTAAGATATAAATCCACAAAAATACCTAATAAAATTAAAACAACCCAATAGCCACCCCTCCCCCCCCAAACCAAAATCTTAAAAGGGCATAGGATGTAAATCAGATCAACGAAAAGCCTGGTTAAAAAGGAAAATCTTTGCCTGGCACCTAAAGGTGTATAATGAAGGTGTTAAGTTGTGGGTGAACATATCAGACAACACAGCGATTCTTCAAACAGCTCTTGTTTATTCACAGGCCAGAATAGAACTGAACTGAAGGGTTCAGTCAGCCTGCTTATATAGAGCTCCAGTACAATGTAATTGTAACAAATTTCTAAAACTATCCAATCACTGAATGTCACTTTCGATCCCTTATTTGCATAACTATCTATAGTATCCCCCTGCTGGCCCAGGGTGAGAACTTCAGTACATAACAAAAGGTACTGTCCGAACTTCCCTTAGGTTTCAACTAAGGTTGCAATTCTGTGAATACTTACCTGCATGCAAGCCTCACTGAACACAATGTGACTTGCTTCTGAGTAAACAGTCGCAGTATTGTGCTTATATTCAGTGCTATTTTTCTAGAAAAAGAGGTGCTGAACTCACCACAAACACCTCCCTTGTTCTCTTATAATGGCAATGGCACCCACCTGAGAGGTGCCAGAACTGAGTTCCGGGGAGCTCAGACTGAAGAAAGCCCTGCTTGTATTAGCCAGGGTAAGAAAAGGCCAGGACACAATACCAGATGAACAAAGGAGACAGAAATAAACAAAGAACAGGTTTGAGAAATCCATCTCACATCTTGAGTCCGCTTATATTCCTGCGTGTTTCATACTAGCAGAGCACTTGTCAATAGCACACATGATGAAAGTAGGAACTGGGGGACCATTCAACACTGCACGGGTCTCCTCTGAATCATAATTGTAGCAACACCTGCCACGGAGTTATTTTGTGCTGATGCACTGTGAAAATGGGATGCTAATAGGCTTGCACGCTTATTTCTCACAACGTGGCAGAAGTCGTTAATACCCACTGAATGACAGGGAAAATTCTGTGAGGGAGAAATCGGTTAAGAATTTCGTTTGGGAGCCTAGAAACCTATTTGTTGTTGTTTAGTTGTTTAGTCGTGTCTGACTCTTCATGACCCCAAGGACCAGAGCAAGCCAGGCACTCCTGTCTTCCACAGTTTGGTCAAACGTATGTTGGTCTCTTTGAGAACACTGTCCAACCATCTCGTCCTCTGTCGTCCCCTTCTCCTTGTGCCCTCCATCTTTCCCAGCACCAGGGTCTTTTCCAGGGAGTCTTCTCTTCTCATGAGGTGGCCAAAGTATTGGAGCCTCAGCTTCAGGATCTGTCCTTCCAATCAGGGCTGATTTCCTTCAGAATGGATAGGTTGGATCTTCTTGCAGTCCATGGGACTCTCAAGAGTCTCCTCCAGCACCATAATTCTTCAGCGATCAGCCTTCTTTATGGCCCAGCTCTCACTTCCATACATCACTACTTGGAAAACCATAGCTTTAACTATACGGACCTTTGTTGGCAAGGTGATGGCTCTGCTTTTTAAGATGCTGTCTAGGTTTGTCATTGCTTTTCTCCCAAGAAGCAGGCGTCTTTTAATTTTGTGACTGCTGTCACCATCTGCAGTGATCATGGAGCCCAAGAAAGTAAAATCTCTCACTGCCTCCATTTCTTCCCCTTCTATTTTCCAGAAGGTCATGGTACCAGTGGACATGAACTTAGTTTTTTTTTTTTTTATGTTGAGCTTCAGACCATATTTTGCTCTCTCCTCTTTCACCCTCATTAAGAGGTTCTTTAATTCCTCCTTACTTTCTGCCATCGAAGTTGTGTCATATGCATATCTGAGGTTGTTGATATTTCTTCCGGCAATCTTAATTCCGGTTTGGGATTCATCCAGTCCAGCCTTTCGCATGATGAATTCAGCATACAAGTTGAATAAGCAGGGAGACAATATGCAGCTTTGTCGTACTCCTTGCACAATTTTGAACCAATCAGTTGTTCCATATCCAGTTTCTGTTAATGCAGAATTCATGATGTTGACATTAAGCTAATTTGGAAGAGGCAAAGCTCACTGTTGCTTGTGCGCATAGCTGATGTCAAAAGTACCAGCCCATACCATAGGTTATGTCCACCCATAAGCGTTATTTTCTCTGAATGCTCAGATTATCTTTGGCCAGATTCACTTTCCTCATCTGCATTCAGCTGTTACACAGAGAGAAATGTCAGCATGCTTCTTACAAAATAAGACTGGACTCAATTTTCAAATTTTACAACTTCAGTCTGAGTATGTGAAATTGTCCCCCCTCCTCCACATGTCAAGAGGGGGTCCTTAGCAAATTCCAGAGAGGGCCTGAAACACACACACACACACACACACACACACACACACCTCCCCACCTTCTCACTATATATAAGGGTCTGGTGACTTCTGTTTCAGTGTATCTGAAGAAGTGTGCACATGAAAGCTCATACCAATAACAAACTTAGTTGGTCTCTCAGGTGCTACTGGAAGGATTTTTTTAAATTTTGTTTCGACTATGGCAGACCAACACCTACCTGTAACTAGAACACACACAAACACACACAACAAAATAAAATAATAAAATAAAATACCCCCCTTCTACCACTGGCAGCCAGAGTTTTCTCCAGAATATCTTTCGCTCTCGGAATGATGCATTTTGGCAAGAAAAATAGGGAACTGTCAGTCCAAGAGAGCTGTGAGGAAGAAGCTATGTTTTGTCCCATGAATGCTTTGTACTCACTCCTGAAAATAACCAAAATGATTCCTTCTGGGACCTTCTGGGAGGCATTTTTGTTAGGCTGTATCTTTGAAATACCCGGAGCAATCCACTACTTCCAAGTATTGCTAAGTGATAAGGCAGAAATTTGGCATGTGTGCACTCTTCAGCTTCTCTAAGAGGCACATGAATTTTATGCTTGGTTATCTTGGCTTCAGTATGAAAGATAGTGAGACTCAATCCATACCCTCCAACATTTCTCTGGTAAAACTAGGGGTGTCCTATTCCATAATAATAATAATTTTATTATTTATTCTCCACCCATCTGATTGGGTTGCCCCAGGCACTCTGGGCAGCTTCCAACATATATAAAAAACATAATAAAACATCAACATTAAAAACTTCCCTATACAGGGCTGCTTCTTCTCCTTGGCTCGGGGGACACATATCCTCCAACATTTCTCTGGTGAAAACAGGGATGTCCTAAGGAAAAATGGGAATTTCTGGGATCAAATCAGAAACCAGGATGGCTTCTGTAAATCCAAGACTGCCCCTGGAAAATAGGGACACTTGAAGAGTCTGAACTACCAATTCAACAGTGTATTGATGTGAGTCTTTTTTCAGACTCAGGACCAGATTTTGGTGGGCCAGAAGCAAAAAATGAGCAGAGCAATACATTGATACCTTGGGTTAAGAACTTAATTCGTTCTGGAGGTCTGTTCATCACCTGAAACTGTTCTTAAGCTGAGGTACCACTTTAGCTAATGGGGCCTCCTGCTGCCGCCGCGCCTTTCAAGGTGTGTTGTTGTTTAGTCGTTTAGTCGTGTCCGACTCTTCGTGCTCCATGGACCAGAGCACGCCAGGCACTCCTGTCTTCCACTGCCTCCCGCAGTTTGGTCAGACTCATGCTGGTAGCTTCGAGAACACTGTCCAACCATCTCGTCCTCTGTCATCCCCTTCTCCTTGTGCCCTCCATCTTTCCCAACATCAGGGTCTTTTCCAGGGAGTCTTCTCTTCTCATGAGGTGGCCAAAGTATTGGAGCCTCAGCTTCACAATCTGTCCTTCCAGTGAGCACTCAGGACTGATTTCCTTAAGAATGGATAGGTTGGATCTTCTTGAAGTCCATGGGACTCTGCAGAGTCTCTTCCAGCACCATAATTCAAAAGCATCAATTCTTTGGCGATCAGCCTTCTTTATGGTCCAGCTCTCACTTCCATACATCACTACTGGGAAAACCATGGCTTTAACTATACGGACCTTTGTTGGTAAGGTGATGTCTCTGCTTTTTAAGATGCTGTCTAGGTTTGTCATTGCTTTTCTCCCAAGAAGCAGGTGTCTTTTAATTTCAAGGTGTAATATGCAGTAAACTTCAAGTCTTCCCTCCATAATCTTTCCCAGGCATTCATTGGAATATTATAACCAAAGTCTCTGGACCATTGGACCGTTACTATTACCACCTTCTGGTGGTTCCCTCACTGCGAGATGTTAAGTTACAGAGGACCAGGCAGAAGGCCTTCTCGGTGGTGGCACCTACCCTGTGGAACGCCCTCCCTTCAGTTGTCAAAGAGATAAGTAACTATGTAACCATTAGAAGACATCTGAAAGCAGCCCTGTATAGGGAAGCCTTTTAATGTGTAATGTTCTATTATGTTTTTATATATGTTGAAAACCGTCCCAGTGGCTGGATACTACTACTACTACTACTACTACTACTACTACTACTATTACCCTCCAAGTTACAGGATGCTTGTGTCAATGTGTGGTGAACACAAAGGCTCTGCAGTTAGAACTAACAGAAGTTGCACCCTCTTCCAAAAACACTTGGAACAAATAATAAAGGATGGAAGCTGCCTACTACTCAAGAGGACTGCTTTGTGGAGAGATCTTGCACCCTTTAGTAATGAGATGCTGAATGCATGTTTAAAGAGACAGGCCTAAATCACACATGAGGCTCTTTTTGGCTTGCCGATGCTTCACCTTTGTGCTGTTCCATGTCTTCTCCCCGTGATTTATGCTGATGAGTTGCAAGTCGAAAGGCATAAATGTCAGACATTATCTATAACTGAATTCTTTAAAAATTAAAACAGAACCCTCGAGGAGCATTTTTAAGGCATGTTTACTAATGAACCATCTTTATGGCTTGACCAGAAGAGCAGCATAGTTTATTAGTGTTGGATGGGGATTTCTTCCCTGGGAATTAGAGAGCAAACTATCGGAAGTTAAATTAGCATAGCAGGGTAGCTTAGCATGATGATGTGCTTAGTCATCTCTATGCTGAGTTGCTTGCGGAAATGCAATATGTATAGAACGAAATAGCATTGTTCAGAGGGTACTAATAACTCCAGTTTAGCAAGGAAGGACACGGACGGCTAAAAGGCCATCTTCTCTGCCTATGGCCTTGTAAGTGACTGGCTCAGCACCCTGAAACAGCTGCCTCCCTTTTTTCCAGGGACAGTCCCAGATTTACAGAAGCTGTCCGAGTTTCTGATTTGATCCCGGAATGTCCTGCTTTTCCTTGTAACGTCCCTATTTCCATTGGAGAAATGTTGGCAGGTATGGTAAGATGCACCGTATTTTTCGCTCTATAAGACGCACCAGACCACAAGACGCACCTAGTTTTTGGAGGAGGAAAAGAAGAAGAAAAAAATTCTGAATCTCAGGAGCCAGAACAGCAAGAGGGATCGCTGCGCAGTGAAAGCAGCAATCCCTCTTGCTGTTCTGGCTTCTGTGATAGCTGCGCAGCCTGCATTCGCTCTATAAGACGCACACACATTTCCCCTTACTTTATAGGAGGGAAAAAGTGAGTCTTGTAGAGCAAAAAATATGGTACCTATTTTCATTGGAGAAACGTTGAAGGTTATGGGACTCAGAGCCGTAGCAAGGTGATCTTGCGTCCTTTGCAGAAATGTCCAGATTGCACCCCCTAGCCATGGACAAAGTAGCTCTTATTTCGCCTCTCCTCCAACACCCCTTCCACACATTCAGCTCCTCACGCACTTCACCTTGCAATGAATTCTTTCACAGACAATCCAATATTTAATTTATTCTTTCTTAATAAAAGCTTTCAGCCAAGAAAATGATGTCTTGATGCAGGAGGGCAGGCGGACAGACGCAGCACTTTCTCTCCATTCCTGGGAGGGAAAGAGCCCGTCGGCCCCGCTGTTCGTGTTCTCTCCCTCCGACCGCCTTCGCTGAGGAGAAGAGCTAAGGGAGTCACCCATGACTGCTGCCTTCTTCCCAGGGTGACCCACGAGGCCTCTCGGTGCTGCCCGTGTCTCCCCCCTCGCTGCTCAGTCAGGGGTTGCTTTCCTACCCTTCAAGGACTCTTTTCTGGGCTGCTGCTCCCGTGAGAAGTGCGTTTGTGGTGGGGTACACATTTGTGCATGAACGTTGGGTGCATGTGAGTGAGAAAGAGGCAGTGGGGTTTCAAACCGCCGACACGGGTGGTGCTGTGGTCTAAACCACTGAGCCTTTTGGGCTTCCCAACTCAAGAGTACGCAGTACTGGCACCTCCTCCCCCCAAAAATGTTAAAAGTGTGGCACTTTCTGCAACAACTTCATGCTGAGTGCTGGCATCTTTTTTCTGAAATGGTGAAATGTGAAAAATTAGGCCTCATTAAAGAAAGGAATTGCCTGTCTGCCTATGACTACACACTACACACAGAGATCCTGAAAAATGTGCTACTTGCATTTATCATGTGCTTCAGGCATCTTGCCTTAAAGCTTCAACATATCCCATTAGGCAGAGGTAAAAAGCAGCTGCTAGCAGCTATGTAGGAAGGGCAGCCCGCTTCAGAAATCTTATCTAACATCAGCAGCTGGTTTCACCAATCAAGAATTCCAAACATCTGGACAAGGCGGCGGGGGGGGGGGAGGGAGGGAATCCATCCATGCAGTTTGCATGATTATTTTATCCCCTATAGGACTCTGCAACATTGTGTGACAGAACGCAGAGTGTTGCATATACTGCAAAAATCCTCTCATCCCTGAAAATCCCACATCCCTTTTGAAAACTAACATTTCCTCCAAGATATATCCATGCTCACAGGTTAAGCACTACATTTATTTAATGGTCAAGAAGCCTCCGAGAGCTTGATCTTAGTATGCATCTGAATAAATATTCACTGACTCAGCTCCATGAAATTATAATAAGCTTGTAGTGTTATTTCTACTGTCCAAAACCCCATAAGCAAAAATATGTGTGCCTTACCCATTAAAGCAAGCCTATTACATATACCGTCAGAATATATAGAGGGCAACATTGAAAATGTGGGAGATTTACAATGCAGTCTAAGCAACAATGCATGTTTGCTAGGTAGGCACATGATAGGAGCTGAAGCTCAGAGTGTTTTCCTGTAAGTTTGTTAGAGAGAACCCTATGAGAGATACTCCCACTGTGCCCTGACACAGGGAGGGCATAGCCATATATATTGTCCTTACCTGCCTGGGCACATCCTCTTTCTTCTCTTACTCTTCATCTTATTTTGAAGCCAGAAATGTGAAAACAATCTGCATGTCTGAGCTCCAATGCTCAGAAACCATCTTAAACTGGACTAAACCGGACTATGCCATACCTTCCAACATTTAAGTCCAGTCATGAACGACTCTGGGGTTGCGGTGCTCATCTCGCTTTACAGGCCAAGGGAGCCGACGTTTGTCTGCAGACAGTTTTTCCAGGTCATGTAGCCAGCATGACTAAGCCACTTCTGGCGAAACCAGAGCAGTGCACGGAAACGCCATTTACCTTCCCGCTGGAGGTATCTACTTGCACTTCGATGTGCTTTCGAACTGCTAGGTTGTCAGGTGCTGGGACTGAGCAATGGGAGCTCAACCCATTGTGGGGATTCAAACCGCTGAGCTTCCGATCGGCAAGCCCTAGGCTCAGTGGTTTAGACCACAGCGCCACCTGCGTCCCATACTCCAACATATATAAAAAGATTTAAAAACATTTAAAAAAACTTCCCTATACAGGGCTGGCTTCAGATGACTTCTAAAGGTTGCACAGTTATTTATCTCCTTGGCTCAGGGGTCACATAACTCCATACCCTCCAATATTTCTCCAATGAAAATAGGAACGTCCTAAGGAAAAGCAGGAAATTGCAGGACCAAATCAGAAACTGGGATAGCTTCCGTAAATCTGGGACTGTTCCTGGAAAATAGGGACACTTGGAGGGTCTGGGATCTTCCTGGTTGAAATAGATTGTCCATTTCGAACTGTAAGAATATAAGGAACATCTTGCTAGAGCAGAGGAAAAGTCAATATGCACCCACATTCGATATACCAAAAAAATGACCACTACCAGCAATTACTGCTAAGGTTATGTGGAAGGTGTTGGGTGAATCCAGTGCACAGCTATATGCAA
The DNA here is from genome assembly GCF_964106645.2 of Podarcis pityusensis. Lineage (NCBI taxonomy): Eukaryota > Metazoa > Chordata > Lepidosauria > Squamata > Lacertidae > Podarcis > Podarcis pityusensis. Next base: position 63,843,479 of record NC_138035.1, read on the forward strand.
CATCAAAATGCTTGTCAGAACTGAGCCCCAAATAAACCTACACTGGGCGAAACTTAGCTGAAAGCCTGAAAAATGAGAAGGAACAAAATGGACTCTTTCCATTCTTGATTACAATGTGAATATGAAGCTCATAATTCATATTCTTAGAGCTTTGTAACAATGGCTCAGAAGCTGTGTATCAAGGGAAGAGACACCGAGAACAGACTAGGACAGATTTTGGTTATAAAACCAAGTAGAAGCATTGCAAAACATAACAACGCAACAGTTATGAACCATAAGGTAGCTACTGCAAGTTTTGGGAGGGTCTTAATTTGTTTATGGATTCCTAGGTAGATACTAATTACACACTGGTTTCCATTTGAAACTGAAATAAAAGGTCAAATTCCAGCATTTACCCAAATACAAAGAATTGCAAAAGGTTTCAGTCTGGAATACAACACAGCCTTTTCATTTCCAAAAGGTGATGCTTTTGTTTGGTGAGATAGATTCATGATTTTGCCAAAAGTGTTGCATAGCTGTAATAGTTGTTTTGGCTCCCTCCTTGGCTATGGGTGGATTATCATCTCGTTTGGATTTTATACTGGCCTAATTACTGCAGCAGTGTGATCACAATCAAAAGGTCACTTTTTTGTAGTCAAGGCTCCACTCATCTGTGGAAGTTATTGAGTTAGCTTTTGCCATGGGTCAGCTAGCACCTATGCGACTCTCTGTAAGAAGCTAGGTCAAACACACAACATAACTAATATTCCCATTTCCCCATGGGGGCCCATTCCCCACATTCCCATTAAGGACTTGCTGGGCTGCAGTAGCAGCAACGATGGTCACATTTTAGCCACACACAAAAAGCAGAGCAAGAAGAAATACTGTAAGATCTTCCTATCTCTCCAGTTTCTAGCATGCTGGCAATATGAATGGACCCAAAGTCACAGTGGCCTTTGGAGATTGTCGTTTTCTCAAGGTCTACTGCCGTCCTTGAATAGGATGCTTAATTTGCCATTAGGAAGTGCATCAATGTCTAGGGGTTGAAAATCCTTTCAACAAGGGGACCTTATTTGATCAGGATTTGGTTGGAGATATTGCATTCTGTAGCAACCTGGACATACCAGGGAACCACAGAAGTGTGTTGTTTGCATGAGAGACTCCGTTGAAGAGAAGAGGAGCAGCATGGACCCAAACTGTAGTTCCTATGCTGAAACACTGTGACCTTTAAAGGAAATGAAGCTTTTCAAAAATGTCAAGCTATGTTATTGAAAGCATTTAATTTATGTTTTACAGAAGTTCATTACAAGTGAACTTGCCCAAAATCATTTATTTAAAGCTACCAATTTCATCTCTCCATCTCAAGCCCACTTGTGTGAGCCTGATTCTGAAAACAGGGCTCTTGCACTCAAATAATATTACATTATTATTATTATTATTAATTTCTATTTTTCAGAATACAGAAAAAAGAAAGAAAAGGGGGAAAGAAGAATAAAATACACTCATCCCTCCATGTGTCCTTTGAGATACCTATTACTGCCGCATATTCTATTTTTCCTAATCATTCTAACAAACAAACATATCGTTTGCCAATTTTAAACTGTTGAGCTTTTTGCAAACTGACTGGCGTTTTAACATTCTAACAATAATTTTTAAAATAATCTACAAATTATTTCCAATCCTCTTTGAAACATGTCTCTTCTTGCTCTCTAAGCTTACTTGGTTAAGCTTGCTAATTCTACATATTCCATCAAGTTTGTTTGCCTCTCCACCTTTGTAGGTACTGTTTCCTCTCGCTGTTTTTGCAGGGGTATTGAAATATACTCGGAGTCCTGTAGTGATTTCATGCTCTTTATTGCAGCTTGTAAAACAGTGATTGAATTGCTCCCCAAACCTCGGGGGGGGGGGTTATATACATTATTCTCAATGAGTCCCGGCTGATTGGCTGATTCTGCTTCTCTCCTGGAGCCTGATTGGTCTTTTCATGCAGGCCAATCAGTTGTTGCATTCTACGATCCTACCAGCCTAATAGGCTGATTAACTTCTTCCTGGAGCCTGATTGGTCTTCTCCTGCAAGCCAATCAGTTGTTCTAGGATCCAAGGTTAGTACATAACAGGTATCTAAACTTTGACCATGCTAACTTGGGCTGATGGGTATTGTTGTCCATCAACAGATGGAGGACACCACAGTGACTGCCTCCTGCACTACTGTGATTTTATTGGATTGCAGTATTGACACAGGTGACTACAAAAATGTCCTTCTTTGATGTTTTCCGGTGCTCATTCTTTCAAGAGTTTTGGTCTGTTAACTCTTGATTTTAATGTAAATCAGGGGTTGATTACCTATTGTGTGGCAGTTATAACAGAAAGAGAAAGAGAAATGAAGTGACTGCCAACTCTTAGGTCGTGTGAATTGGGGGCATTACAACTTATTCTAGGAGATCTGTTTACATTCACATCAAATGAAGACGTGGTATGCATATATTTTTTCCTGTTTCCTTTGGCAAGCTTTATGAAGTTGTTGTTGACCCATGTAAAGGAGCTAAAATACAAGACTGAATCTAATGTTTTTGTTCTTGTCTGTTCCTGGAGCCTATGTACCTGCTGGGTTATATAGAAAGAGGAAAGTTGAACAGAAATGCTAAAGGAGAAAAATACCCCCAAAAAAGTATTAAAAAATCTGTCCAAGACATCTCCAATAGGCAAGCATATTCAACGAGAGAAGGAAGAGCACAGCATTAAACTGAAGCATGATAGAGTATCTCAAAGATCAGGAAGTGGATGTAACAAAATTTATTATCATTTGCTCAGGAAATTCATGATCAATCTCTACAACATTCGGAAGAGGTTAAAATGTAGATTTTAATGTTCTTGAGATAAATACAAGCTTGCAGACTCTCACAAGAGAAATTTATGGTAGCTGAAAATCAGATTAACAATCACAAATGTATGAAATCTGTGAGTATTATTATCTTGCTATAAATGGAAATTGAAATTGGATTTGACACTAAGGAGTTGTAGACTGTTCAATGCTTTCAATGACATTCTAAAACACTGGTCAAGCTCCCTGCCACAAAAATATAACTTCCTTATAAAAAGCAGTTTGAATGTGCAAGTGTGATGGAACACATGAGGAAGTGACACAAATTTGAAAAAGACTTATTTGTCCAGTCCTACTTGAATACTATGCATGCTTACTCAGAAATAAGTTTACAACATAAAGACACAAAAATGTGAAACCTAGTAACAAACAAAAGCAATAAACTCCCACAGTTTAAAAGGTCATAGATGGTTTAATTAGCCCATGGGTAGGCAAACTATGGTCCAAACCACTGAGCCTAGGGCTTGCCAATCGTAAGGTCGGCAGTTCGAATCCCCGAGACGGGGTGAGCTCCAGTTGTTTGGTCCCAGCTCCTGCCCACCTAGCAGTTCGAAAGCACGTCAAAGTGCAAGTAGATAAATAGGTACCACTCCGGCAGGAAGGTAAACAGCATTTCTGTGTGCTGCTCTGGTTCACTAGAAGTGGCTTAGTCATGCTGGCCACTTTCCCGGAAGCTGTCTGTGGACAAACGCCGGCTCCCTCGGCTTATAGAGCGAGATGAGCGTGCAACCCCAGAGTCGTCTGTGACTGGACCTAATGGTCAGGGATACCTTTACCTTTACCTAGGCAAACTAAGACCCAGGAGCCGGATTCGGCCCAATTGCCTTCTCAATCCAGCCCACTGACGGTCCGGGAATCAGTGTGTTTTTTCATGAGTAGAATGTGTCCTTTTATTTAAAATGCACCTCTGGGTTATTTGTGGGGCATAGGAATTCATTCACCCCCCCCTCAAAATATAGTCCAGCCCCCCACAAGGTCTGAGGGACAGTGGACCGGCCCCCTGCTGAAAAAGTTTGCTGACCCCTGAATTAGCCCAAATCCTGGGGGAAGAGGAATGTCATTGCCTGGTGCCTAAAATATATATAATGAAGGTGCCAGGTGAGCCTTCTTGGGAAGAGTGTTCCACAAACGGGAAGCTACCATAGAAAAGGCTCATTTTCATGCTGCCTCTCTGCAGATATCTTGTGGAGAGAGCACAGAAAGAAGGGCCTCAGGAGATGATTACAGGGTCTGTGTTGGCTTCCCACACAGCTGCTGTAGCAGGTCAGAAAAAAAAAATTATGAAGAAAGGAAAAAAATGGGGTGATACTGCCGCTTCTAATAGTGAGTCCTATGCCCAAGAAATTGTTTGGTTTCTCCTTCCCCTGGAGAAATTTGATGAAATCGTCTCCCCAGTTTCTCTGCCCGCAAATAAAACAGACAATTTCAAGAGGCTATTTCTGCACAACTCTTAACTTGTGTATGATTTTTCAGTCATGCATAGAAAAAGGAGACAGCGTCATAATGCAATCTCTTGGTGAGCATCTCTTGCGTCAAATAAAAGAAATGTTATTTCTTTACCATCTGAAGAGCAATATTGTTTTCAAATCTCATCCGTACTAAATGTGAAGAGGGGAAAAAAAATGTAAATGTGACTTTAAAAATAAAATAAAGAGCTTGTAACCAAAGGGAAAATAAGATGTCTTCACACAATTTCAATTGTTGATGTGAATGTGAAATAGATGGACTTATTCACACTCGACAAGAATGAATTCCTAAAGGAAATCAATAAGTTTCGACTGTAAGCAGTAAACACATGTTTCAGTACTTTGGGAGTAAAACCTGAGTGGGAACCATAAATTAATTTAACGTTTAGTTTGTTACATAATTAAATTGAAACTTTGGTACCAAAAGAAAATGTTGCAATAGGCCCCTGTAATGCAGACAGCCTCTTGACAATTTGTGTGTGTGTGTATTGAGTATAATATTCCTGGTTTCCTATCACCGCTTTGTGGTCTAAACCCAGCAACTGGTATTACAATATTTAAATACTGTGTACTCAGCTCAACTGTTCCAATTTCAGGTCACTAAGAGTTTCCCCCTTAACCAGTGTTCAAAACTCCTTTGTTCTAGGCACATTTTGTGACAGGGAATTTCATTATTAGCGTGAACAGTTTCTGAGCTCTGGGTGCAGTACTGCGCCTAAGATTTCAGACTAAAACTGCAGAGTGGAAAGAAAGGAATACCTTTTTCTAACTCCCCACTTCCAGAGGGAGAAGAGACCCTCTTAAGAATATTAGAGGGGTGGGCAGGGGAAGGACTAGACCATGTGAAAAATGAGCATAATATTTTAGCTGCTGTCAGGATGCTATCACTGGCCCCCGGCTGGTTGCCCAGGAAAGTATAATGGCGAGGAAAAGTTTCCTACAGTCCTTTTTTATTTCAGACTTTACAGAGAGAGGCTATAGAACCCAGCCTCTTCGATAATGGTGTTGTCCCAAGTGAATCTCTACCCCATCCCCGTCTCTCCCACTTCCTCATTCATAACACTTCAAGAAGAAGAAGAGTTTGGATTTGATATCCCGCTTTATCACTACCCTAAGGAGTCTCAAAGCAGCTAACATTCTCCTTTCCCTTCCTCCCCCACAACAAACACTCTGTGAGGTGAGTGAGGCTGAGAGACTTCAGAGAAGTTTGATTAGCCCAAGCTCACCCACCAGTTGTATGTGGAGGAGCGGAGACGCGAACCAGGTTCACCAGATTACGAGTCTACCGCTCTTAACCACTACACCACACTGGCTCTTCAATGGGTGCTGCTACGTGCCCTCTGTCTTTGAGCTCTTTGCTCTCCCACTTTTAAGGCTCTCCAGGTTCTGGGAGATGATGGGTCTGGAATGCTTTCTTGTGATAACACGTCAGCAAGCTGCTTCTCCAGCTCTGCCTCCTCCTCCTCCTCTCCCATGATTTCCCAATTTTTCCCTTCCTCTCTCTCATAGCTGTGACCTCCCACAAACCCTGTTGCAAATCTATACTGTCTTCCTCTTCCTCCTCCCTGGAAGGGTCAGGACAGGAAGGTGGTCTCCACTCCTCCTCCCCCCCTGCCCAGCCCCTGACAGCTGCAGTTCATGCATTTCCAACTTTGTATTCTTGTTATTAAAAAAGTGCGCCCAGACATTCCCTTGTTGCACCCATAACCTAGGTTTAAGGTGCCATTTAGCTCCTTTCACACCTCAGTTTCTATCACTTCCCTTAACTACTGTTTATGTTGCTTCATCTCAGCTGCTCTCCTGGGATAGCATAGATTTATTCTGGGGTATTCCCACTATTCTGTTAGCTGAAGAGATATACAGTGGTACCTTGGGTTACAGACGCTTCAGGTTACAGATGCTTCAGGTTACAGACTCCACTAACCCAGAAATAGTACCTTGGGTTAAGAACTTTGCTTCAGGATGAGAACAGAAATCGTGCTCCAGCAGCGCGGGGGCAGCGGGAGGCCCCATTAGCTAAAGTGGTGCTTTAGGTTAAGAACAGTTTCATGTTAAGAATGGACCTCCAGAACGAATTAAGTTCTTAACCTGAGGTACCACTGTAGTTGCTATATTCTTCATGCTGATTGGATGATACTCCACCAAGACCTGATTGGTTTCTGGATCATCAGGAGGCTGACCCAGGGTTTGTCCATCACATCTTCCAATGTGTTATCCCTTTTGCCCTCTCAGCACTCCCCTGGCCTCAAGTGCCTTTTATCTAGAATTGGCTCACTGAGTAGGGGCAGAACCACTATAGTAGCTTCCAGGCAGGTTGGTCACTGGAGGGATGGGGGAGGTTGGGGTGATGGAAACCAAAAGAACAGCACAAAATGAAACAGCTACAATGCAGGCAGGAAAAAAGCTGTACAGATCCAAGCACCGGACCAGATAAGCAGGAGGAGGGGTGGAATGAACAAAGATAGGTAAAGATAAAAAGGTAAAGGACCTCTGGATGGTTAAGTCCAGTCAAAGGCGACTATGGGGTTGCGGCGCTCATCTCGCTTTCAGGCCAATGGAGCCGGCGTTTGTCCACAGACAGCTTTCCAGGTCATGTGGCCAGCATGACTAAACCACTTCTGGAGCACAGAGGGCCGTGATGGAAACCAGAGTGCATGGAAACAATGTTTACCTTGATAGGATGCAGATGGTCGGAGTATTGGTCTGAATGAGTGAATGACAAATCAGTGTCGGTGGGAGCTGAGAAGATACTCATTCCGATGGTCTGGTTTTCAGCTGTCCAGACAGTTGTAAAGGTAAAGGGACCCCTGACCATTAGGTCCAGTCGTGGCTGACTCTGGAGTTGCGGCGCTCATCTCGCTTTATTGGCCGAGGGAGCCGGTGTACAGCTTCCGGGTCATGTGGCGAATCAGAGCAGCGCATGGAAATGCTGTTTACCTTCCCGCCGGAGCAGTACCTATCTATCTACTTGCACTTTGACGTGCTTTCAAACTGCTAGGTTGGCAGGAGCAGGAACCGAGCAACGGGAGCTCACCCCGTCATGGGAATTCGAACTGCGACCTTCTGATTGGAAAGTCCTAGGCTCTGTGGTTTAACCCACAGCGCCACCCGCGTCCCTTGCACATAAATTGCACATAAATGAAATATTTGACATTCGCAGGGGGGATTTTTCAGGAAAAGATCCACCTGAGTGTTACATGGATTTAAACCAGGGTTGGGAAGCCCGTGGAGCTCCAGATGTTGGAATCCAATGCCCAACAGCCGTGGCTTAGCATGATAGTCAGGAATCATCCTGTCATCCTCTTCACGCACATAAAAACACATCACTGTGCTGTTTTCTCTTGCACATTTTCACCTGATTTTCCAATACTCAACTCCGAATGCTGTAGGCTATGGAAAAATAGGAATGTCATAAGTCATTTTCATCAGATATCTAGAACAATGAGGATAAATGCATGTGTAGACACTTTGTGGAAGATTATCAATAAAATCTTAAAAAAGGGCTCTGTAACATTTATCTTATTTAAATCTTTTAATCAAATCTCTGTCTCAAGATGCCCATTGCTAATTAAAATAAATTCATTATATTGCAACACTGAGGCAAAAGCAGGAATGTCTTCTGTAGAAGTATCTCACAGCGTTCTTTGTGCAAACAGGTAAACTGTGCTTAATATACTATTATATATTCATGAAGAAATGGAATCTGTCTTGCAAACCTAATTTCCTGAATCACACAAGAGCAATTCATGGGGAAGGTGTATTATAGGTATCTTAACAGCTGTTGCACAGTGTGGTATTCCGTAGGGACCTTTCAGTGATATATAGAAATGTCATTCCTCTTTGTCTGGCTTTTTAACAAACAGTTCGGTTGGGAACAAAACTTAGCAACTTCCTTTTGCTTTTCTTGTCTATGTTAAGATAATAATAATAATGTATAACAACCTCACAGCATGTTTAGCACTTATTGGCTACCTTTGACTTCGAGCCTTCCTAACACAAACAATAAAAGTGTTGTGATATTTAACAAAATGTTTCTCACCTTCCAACATTTTGTTAATGAAGACAGGACATATCAGATGACCTTGTTGGGTGGGACAATGGTGAGTACGACATAATTGGCGGGTGCCTATTAATTCTTCTGTATTTTTGTCATTGAATACCTGCTTATATGTAGGCTTTGGCCTCATCTGCAGTTCACATTTAATAACGGTATTATAGTACTGTTAAAAATCATAGCTTCCCCAAAAAACTCGGGAACTGCAGCTTGTTAAGGGTGCTGAGAGTTGTTAGGAGATCCCAATTTTTCTCCCCAAACTACAATTCCCAGAGTGGTTTAACAGCCAGTTCCTCTTTCCAGGGAGCTCTGAGAAATGTAGCTTTGTGACAGTAATAGGGGTCTCCTAGCAACTCTCAGAACTCTTAAACTTTCTTTTAGAGGAAACCATGACTGTTAAAGGGGTACAGCTGTGTTTTAAATGTAAGGTACAGATATAACTTTTGCATCTTTGATAGGTGTCTAGGAATTGTGGAATAAGTGATAACGGGGATGCCTTCTCTAGTCCATCAAAGGTATAGCCCAGGAAAGAAAATTCCTTCAGAAGAGATAGATTGTCAAATGATTACATACGGTTTCCTTTTCTATACATACCACCCTGAAGTCCCAAGATCATGATTGCTCAGTCACCAAAATGCCATCCATTCCAACTGGTTTTTTTTACCCAAATGCCCAGTTTGTTCATAACAATATCTCGCTCAGCTGGCAAGACAGAATGGAGAAGCCAATCAGGCATTCATTAGCAAGATTTGGGTGGGGGAGATGGGAAGAGTGGATCTGATCCAGTTTCACCTGCTAGAATACTTGGTACATCACCAACACAAAATGGAGAGTCAAATGAGTGTTGCCATTGTCCAGAAACATTCACCAGGGAACCTCTGCTTTTAGGGGCTGGCCTTTGGGCCTGCACCTGGTAGCAGATCAAAGATACAGATCTGGGGTGTTGATGGTTTCATGGCTACCCTGTTGCCCAGCAACCTCTGTGACCAAGCTGATGGAGGCAGTCTCTGGAGAGTTGTTGGAGAAACCTAGGAGTGTTGTCCTAGCAGACTTCAATGTCCATGTTGAGGCTGTTCTCACTGGTCTGGTTCGGGAACACAACTGATGCATTCCAAGCATAGTTGTCAACTGTCCCTTATTTGGTGGGAAACTCCCTTATCCCAGCGCCATGTCCAGCTGCTGTCCCTTATTAATGATGTCCCTTATATTTCCCAGGTTTCAAAGGAAGCAGCTCCTCTCCCTCCCTCCCTGCCGGCCAGGGAGGAGGGAGGCTCCAACTGGGTTGCTTGGCTGCGTTGCTCACCCAATAAGGAGTCTAAGAATGACTGGGGGGGATGGAGCTTGCATGCCTTGTGCTAATCAAATCGGCTGCGTTGCCTGGGGACTTGCCTTTGCTCAGCGCTTCCCAGTGGAGAGGTGACAGTGGTTTTCCTTGCTGCATCCCCTTTGCCGGGTTGCTGTGCTGTGAGAACCACCGCTGGAGGCTTCGTTTGGCTGATGGCTGGGCTTTCTGCTTTTGGCTTGGAGGGGCTCAGAAGTTGAACATACCTGTGCCTGGAAAATCCCTTATTTTGGCTGCTGATCCCTTATTTTCAAGGCTGCTGGTCCCTTAATTTCAAATCTGTAAGTTGACGGCTATGGTTCCAAGTGAGGTCCCGCCAAGTTGCTTTTTGTGGGATCAGTTTCAGGTTTTGCTTGTGAGAATGCCGCAAATAATCTGCCCTCTTGAACCCTTCCTTTCATGGCTGAGCAAAGCTTGGGGGGGGCATGACTAAGTGAGTTCAGGTTGTGGTGAACATAAGTGGGATGTCTGCTTTGAAGGAGATAAAAAGGCTGAAAAAGCTCACCCTGGACCCAATGGCATTTAACAACTACTTCCCAGTTGCAAATAAACCCTTTGAGGGAACCTGACATGCAGAAACATCGAGGACATTTTTCCCCAACAGGTTTTCCCAGCAGGATGAAAGGTCTCTGCCACAGGTGTCCATTCTGTATTGTTTTAAAAATTGTCTTCTGTTATTTTTTGTGCTGTTTTGCAACTCTTTAAATTTGCCTTTTTATATTTTGCATATGAACTTGGCACATATGAGGAAGACGATTAATACATAACAGTTTTATTAATATTTTTAATAATAATTCAGAGACAAATAACAGTACAGTCATAACTCGGAAGTCAAACGGAATCTGTTCCAGAAGTCTGTTCAACTTCCAAAACGTTCAGAAACCAAAGTGTGGCTTCTGATTGGCTGGCAGGAAGCTCCGGAAGCCATGGAAGCTCCGTCAGACATTCTGCTTCCAAAATAGTTTGCAAACCGGAACACTCACTTCCAGGTTTGCGACATTTGGGAGCCAAAATGTTCAAGAACTAAGCTGTCCGAAAACCAAGGTACAACTGTAATGTGAAAATGCTTCTAAAGATATATCTACTGCTTTCCTAGCTTCACAGGCAGAAGTTTGCAGAATCTGTCCCTGGCATCTCCATTTAGACTGCTGTCTGAAACTTAGGAGAGCAACTGCCACTCAATTTAGACAGTATTGGGCTTGATGGACCAATGGTTCGATTCAGACATTGAATAAATAAATATTTCTGTCTGAAAGAAAGAGGCTTTAATAAAGAATTGTGATTTAGACTTGTTCTCTTGAACCAGAGCGTCTTAATTTATTGGCACCTGCTTTGCTGTTTCCCTAAGATAAAGCTGTTACAAAAGTGATGCTTATACATCCTTAACTACAGCCTAACAGCGATTGCAGGAATCAGGGTACCTGGATACAGGGTTAGGTGCCTTTTCTCTGCCAGTTAAATCCCTAAATAATAAGCGCACTTCATATAAATAGGTTTGCGGAGAAGTTATTGTATCAGCTCCATCCTTTGTGAAGAATGTAGCTTATTTTTATGTAAATTGCGTGATGTTCTGCCAAAAAACCAGGAAGGTTATGTCTTGTGTCTTTATCTTTGTTCCGCAAAGCGTGTTCTCCCTAGCAGAGAGCACGTGTTGCGGTTGGGAACAGGCCACCCTCCAGTGACTAGGCAAATTTAGTTGAATCCCGACCATTTAAATGGTTAAACTGGGTTGCTGGGGTGTTTTGATTGTTGCCAATTCGGAGGAGGGGTCAGAGTCTATATATACAGGGGCCAGACGTTGGCACGGCCTCTTGGCCGTTTTGCATCGGATCACATGGAGCACTTGGACAATCTTCTCATTGTCTGGTTACATTTCTTTATTTCTTTATTTTCCCCTTCTTTTTAATCCTCTCTAGTCCCTTAAATAATTTAATTCCCCCCTTTTCCTGTTCAATTTCCCACCCCACCCCTTACCCTGCCCTGTAGGAAGATTCTCCCTGTATCTGTGGCTTGCCTTTCCCAATAGTGAGAGAGCCCCCGTTAGGGGCTTTCTTTCGCAAAAAGGTTTCCCCCATTTCTCTTGTTGAAATTGTGGGGCTAGTCAGGGCTGTTCCCAACTTAGCTGGTATCACTTTCGTTTATAGTATCCCCGAAGGTTGGCTTTATGGCTCCCTGTGCCTCCAAGGACTATGAGCACTCTGTATATGCTCTTGAACTATGCTGTTTCTGAACAAGTTTATTTTCTTTAAGTTTGTTTTGCCCTGATAGTGGCGACTGCCATTTTAGAGATGAGCCATTGTGGCTTAGTGGCTAAAGTGCAGGACTAGGACCTGGGAGACAGGGTTCATATACCCCTCTTAGCCATTGTTATAACAAAACAAAACAAACTGCTCCTTATGGGCTATTCTGTTGCTGGGTAGTTCGGCCCATTTGTGATAAAAGAACTTTGGGTTTCTTGAAGGGGTGCTTCCCTCTAAAAGGGCAAGCAGGGGTACCTGGACAAGCTGTGGGCTACCTCAACTCTGCTATTTCACTGGAAACATTTATGCCTGGCCTAGCAGGTGATCCTAGGGCTTTGCCCTAGAATTCGATGGCCTGGAAGCGTTTCAGGCCTCAATAGTGTCCCCATGTGGTCCATGAAGCATTGGTTTCACTGGGTCAGCGGATAGTGCCGATAATGCCTAGGTTGCAGGATTGGTCCCTGTATGGGACAGCTGCATGCTCCCCCATTGCTCTACCTGGACACTTAAGTCCTTTTGGTGGTTACCTCACTGCGAGGGATGTAACGGGCGCCATGTTTGCAATATGCAACTGGGAGAAAGCACCTTTGCGTGCGTTGCAGAGCACGGCGCTGCACGGGCTGCAATTGCATTGCATTGCTAGGAGATTTGCAGTTGCATTGCACGGAGGGTGTGTGCATTGCATGGAGGGTGTGTGTGCATTGCACGGAGTGTGTAGTTGCATTGCACGGAGTTTGTTGTCGCATTGAACAGAGGGTGTGCAGTGCACGGAGTGTGTAGTTGCATTGCATGGAGTGTAGTTGCATTGCATGAAGGGTGTGTGCATTGCAGGGAGTGTGTAGCTGCATTGCATGGAGGGTGTAGTTGTATTGCACAGAGTGTTGTTTTGTTTTGTTTTTGCATTGCACGGAGTGTGTGTGCATTGCACGGAATATGTAGTTGCATTGAACAGAGGGTGTGCAGTGCATGGAGTGTAGTTGCATTGCATGAAGGGTGTGTGCATTGCAGGGAGTGTGTTTTGCATTGCACGGGGTGTGTAGTTGCATTGCACGGAGGGTTTGTGTGTGCATTGCACGGAGTGTGTAGTTGCATTGCACAGAGCGTGCTTTTTGCATTGCACGGAGTGTGTAGTTGCATTGCATGGAGAGTGTGTGCACTGCGCGGAGTGTGTTTTTTGCATTGCACAGAGTGTGTGTCTGAAAAGGAAGCTGGCTTGGCGGCAGCTTGGTTGGGACTTCTTTAGGGGTTCTGGCCAGCATCGGCCCTGTAAATTTACATATCATGATGGCAGCACAAGATGCCCCCTGCCCAAGCGGGGGCTGGAAGCTGGCAAGCAATAGCTCAATACCTTTTGCCCATATTCCCATTTTATTTAGGGATCCAGTTGGATATCGTTGCTAAAACATACCACTTGGCTATGGAGAAGCTGTCTGCCTTGAAGGAAGTTAATTTGTAATACTTCCTCTGTAGCAAGTGATGCTTCATCAGATCCGATCTTGCTGGGTCACTTAACTAATCTTCCCACTAGGCCAGGCTGCCTAGATTTCACCCCTCTCATATCCAAGAATCTCCTGAGGAGTCTGCTCATTCTCCAGAGAGGAGGAGGCGTGTTCTGGTCTCTACTTATTCTGCTCCAGCACCAAGTCAGTCAGTCAGTCAGTGTCGGAGAGGGAGAGAGACTGAGTCTTAGAGATCATGTGTAGAGATAAGGTTGCTGCTAAGGGCAGCTGCAGACACTCAGTGCAGTGCAGCATTCATTTATGCTTAGACCTATTAAGCTCTGTATATAGTTTGTATAGTTGTAGATAGAATAAAGAAGATATTCTACAGAGCTGCTCTCCGAGTTGTTTATATACTCTGCTAGACTCTGCTGTACTCTGCTGTGCGACGACTGTCTTTTTGTTGGAGTGAATCCGGTGCTCACAACTCTAAGCTGTGAGTCCACAGCACTTTGACCTGTTCCTGTGCAGAAGGTGGTCTCTGGAAGTGCTACCCAGCTCGCCTAGCCCAGTTGGGGCTGAAGTGGATGAGTCCAGTTGGTGGCACTGGCTCAAGGGCGATGCTGACAGAGGTCCCCTTACCTTTGTGTATGCCTACCAAGTGTGGTGAAGGCAGATATCAGGCGATGGTAGCAATTCCTGAATGTATGCAATAGTAGTTCGCCATGGCAGGATACCTTGAACCCGCTCAGGGATTTTCAGGTTCATGCTGGTGCTGCTGGATCTTTGCCCTTTGGTTTTTATTTCAAGGGCTGCTGGTGTGCAAAGCTAGGGCCTCAAGCCTGGTGTGGTGAGGCAATCATGTGACATAACTTTTCTTGAGTTTTCCCCATTGTAGTAGCAGTTCACGTGGCCCGAGGAGTTCAGTGACCATCGGATCTGCTTTTGGTCTGATAACCAGGTAGTGGTGAGCGTCTTGGCAAAACAGTCCTCATGCTGTAGCACAGTCTCTGCCCCTCCGCTCATGCTTTCGAGCTGCGCCACTTAAGGTTTAATATTGTGCTTTCTACTCTCCAAATTACGCTGACACTATCCGATTTTCAGATGAAGCGCTTCAGATCCTGGGCTCCAGACTCAGCTATTGCCAGACTTTTCCAGACCTGTGGCATTATGACAACAATTAGTAATTTCAGAGAGCGGCAGCTTCCATTTCCCCTTCTGCTTTTACCTCTTATGGGAAGGCTTGGATGGATTTCTTAGCCTTAAGCTGGCAGTTCTCGGCCATTCAGAAGAATTGGCCCCCATCCTCTGAGCAGATCCTGCAGTATTTGGTCCACCTGCTGCAGATTGGGCATGCGGTTATAACTATCCGAATTCAGTCCGCTGCAATGTCTGTTACATTGAAGCTTTATTTTTCAGAGACCCTTGTATAAAGTTTGCAGTGCGCAGGGCCTTGGAAGGTTGGAATAGGCTCCAACCTCATAGGACAGTGGGCAGGAAGTCAGTCAATTTTTACCTATGCAGTATCTGCAACAAGTTAAAACTTGTCTGCGGGTTAAAGATCAAGGTGAGACTCCTTTCAGTAGTCCATTGCATTTTGGCACTGAGGGTTGGGAAAATGGTTGTTGGAGCCAGCACGGGGCTGAGAGTCTGGAGGCTTATTGCTTCAGGACTTTTCCTTATCCTTTGGAGCTTGTCATTAGAGTTGGTAACTCTAAAACAGACTTAGTGGGCAGGAGTGCCACAATCAGGCTTCCCGCCACAGGTGAGGAGGGCCCTTGCCCGGTTATGGATAACAGAATATTTGGCTTTTTATTCCCTGGGGGCTGGCCCGCTCCTAGTGCATGAAAATGGGTTCCCGTTAGCCCGGCATCAATGTGCTTACGTCGTGCACCAGTTATTACAGCCTGCGGCTTGCTTACCGCTGAACACTCCTCATTCCTTACGATTAGGTGCTGCTGCAAAGGCTGCACACTGGGGGCCTGTCAGTAGACAGGATTGTGAATACGGGTCATTGGAAGTCTGACGCTGACAAAGGTTATATCAGGAAGTGTCACAATGATGTCTGTGCTGATGCTTGTCTGTTATTTCCTCTTTTTTCATAGGAGCAGCTGTGCACATTTGAGCCACAGCATTGTACACTAGGCTGGCAAGCATGTTGACGAGTTTGGACTGGGGCGCCATCTCAGTCTTCCTGCCCATGTGAACATATACTGGATGTCCAGATGGGGAATGCTTTGGGAGGAGATCCTTCCTTTGGTGCGGTCGAGTGTGACCTGTGCAGGTCCTCCCGCAGTGCTGGTGGTACAGCTGGGCGAGAATGTTTGCGGTCTTCCTCCAGCATAAGTTTGCATTCCTGCATGCAAGAGGGCTTGGATTGAGTTGATGGCAGCTCTCCCTGGACTCAAAATAATTTAAGGCATTGGTTCAAGGTGGTTTGGAGGGGGGGTTGGAGCACCTGTCCCCTCCAATGCGCAAAGATGTTCTATTAAGGGAATCCAAGGATTCGCCATGCTTTTGTCGACCCCTTTTGAGGGGTAGGGCCATGCAAGAGTCCCTGGGAGCATTTGGGGTGAGCTTGAGTCTGATCCTGGTTCATTGCTCCCCCATGCTGTTTACTGGAACTGACGATATGGTGGGGCCCAGTCGTCAGTGCTGCCCTGCTGAGGTCAGGTGCAGCTAGTCGGGAACCAATGCCTAGACAAACTACCACCGAGCAGGCCAGAAAGCATGTTAATAAGGCGGTGGATAATAGAATAAAATAAATAAAGTAAATAAAATAACAAATAAAATAAAATAGGTCCTTGCTTTAGGTGGTTCTGTAATATTGCACCCTCCTAATTTTCTTCAAGGCTATTGCCCTCTTTAGGGCAGATGGGGTGCATCTTTCCCCTATGGGGAACGACACCTGGCGGGATGCGATTGCCTTGGGATTCATTGCTCCCCCACAATGTTTGCTGGTACTGACGATATGGTGGGGCCCAGTCGTCAGTGCTGCCCTGCTGAGGTCAGGTGCAGCTAGTTGGGAACCAATGCCTAGACAAACGTACCACCAAGAAGGCCGGAAAGCATGTTAATAAGGCAGTGGAAATAAAATACAGGTCGTTGGAAATCGAATGCATTCAAAGATTATGTTTGTTAACATTATTGGTGTCTTACAAATTTTGCTTGTTTTATCTTATTTATCAGGTTTAGCGGTGACCCGTGTTTGGATTGTGGGGCACAGTATCGTCCATTGGGCTGGCGTCGCAGCACGGCAATCTGGATTGGGTCCAGATTCCGGCTTTCCTCCACATATTCGCTTGTCTTGGCTGTCCAGACGTGGGGTGCGCTGGTCGGAGTTCCTGCCAAGTATCCGGAGGCAGTTGCCCCTGGAGGGGCCGCCAGCTGCTATTGTGGTGCAGCTTGGTGAGAACGACCTGGTGCCCATGGACTGTTTGTCACTACGTGCTGCAATTTTGGGTGACCTGGAGACGCTGCGTGCAATGGTGCCGACAGCGAAAATTTTTTGGTCAAAGCTTTTGCAACGCTGCGTTTGGAAGGGCAGTCGTTGCCCGGCTGCCACTGAAAGGGCCAGAAAACGCATCAATTCTGCTGTGGTCAAAAAAGTTTTGGAGCTGGGTGGCGATGCAATTTCCCACCCCGAGATTCTTTTTGAGAGGCCATCCTTTTTCCGAGCTGATGGCATGCACCTTTCCGCTTCAGGGAATGAGGCTTGGATTGGTGCGGTGGTGACCAAGCTGAGGTCTTGGTTGGGGCTGTGAGTGGTTTGGCGGTGAGCTGAGGGCTCCATGGCGGTTAGGCATTGGTTAAATTGGTGCTTGGAGGGGTAAGTGCCTACCCCTCCAAATGATGCGAATGGGAATTCCGTTAAAGGAAATCCAGGGGCTTGCCATTCTTTCGTCCTTGTCCCCGGAGTCGGACTTGGGCCGTGCAAGCCCCACAGGAACATGAGGGTGAGAAGTAATGGTCTGGTGCCCAGCTTTATTTCTCACCCAATACTTGTTTCCCACGCTGGCTTCCGCTGGTGTCCGGAAGGCCAGCTCTGTCCCTGAGGGCAAGGACAGATAGTCATAACCAATGCCTAAGCAACCACTCACATTTTTGTATTGAATAAAGTTGTGGCCAAAATTATGCCAAAAACCTTAAACAAAAATTGATGTGTAAAGTGTGAATTATTGGGGGGCTACTGTGACTCAACACGCAAAGCGTGTTCTCCCTAGCAGAGAGCACGTGTTGCGGTTGGGAACAGGCCACCCTCCAGTGACTAGGCAAATTTAGTTGAATCCCGACCATTTAAATGGTTAAACTGGGTTGCTGGGGTGTTTTGATTGTTGCCAATTCGGAGGAGGGGTCAGAGTCTATATATACAGGGGCCAGACGTTGGCACGGCCTCTTGGCCGTTTTGCATCGGATCACCCGCCCTCCCTCCCTTGTTTAAGGGGGGTATTGAAGGATTGCTTGACCTTGCTATGCCTGTCATGGGGTCGTTCGCCTTGGTGCGAGGGCCTGGTAGGAATTTTGCCATCTGGCTGATTGGCTGGTGCCATTTGGTTTTTGCCTACTGCGTAGCAAATCGTCACAACTTGTAAGGTTGGCGGTTAGGCATTGGTTAAATTGGTGCTTGGAGGGGTAAGTGCCTACCCCTCCAAATGATGCGAATGGGAATTCCGTTAAAGGAAATCCAGGGGCTTGCCATTCTTTCGTCCTTGTCCCCGGAGTCGGACTTGG
This sequence comes from Podarcis pityusensis, assembly GCF_964106645.2. Lineage (NCBI taxonomy): Eukaryota > Metazoa > Chordata > Lepidosauria > Squamata > Lacertidae > Podarcis > Podarcis pityusensis. The sequence continues at coordinate 63,861,611 of NC_138035.1, forward strand.
GCCGTGCAAGCCCCACAGGAACATGAGGGTGAGAAGTAATGGTCTGGTGCCCAGCTTTATTTCTCACCCAATACTTGTTTCCCACGCTGGCTTCCGCTGGTGTCCGGAAGGCCAGCTCTGTCCCTGAGGGCAAGGACAGATAGTCATAACCAATGCCTAAGCAACCACTCACATTTTTGTATTGAATAAAGTTGTGGCCAAAATTATGCCAAAAACCTTAAACAAAAATTGATGTGTAAAGTGTGAATTATTGGGGGGCTACTGTGACTCAACACGCAACAGCTGTTGTTTCCAACAAACTTGAAAATAAATGAGTTAAATGGGTCACACCAACGCCGTAATCCAAAGTGGGAGGTTTCCTTTTTAATGCTTTAAAAAAAAAATCACAGAGAAATTCTAAACAATAGTAACCTCTGTAAAAGAAAAAACAACAACCAAAACCTCTTTTAGGCACTTACTTGCTGTTATATGAATATTTGCTTCAGAGGGTTAAAGAGCCCGTGCCAATCAGGAAGGGATTTGCTGAGAACTTTTTTTGACACAGAAAGAGATTCAGGTTTGTGGCCATATCCACTCTGTGTAAAACTAATGGAAACAGCATTCCAAGGCAATTTGCTTTTGGAAAACATCTGAGCTGAACTGATGCGCGCACAGTACATGAAATTCTAATTTCAAAGGGCTTGGGAAATATCAAGCACAAGTCTGCAATGGCTTTAAAGAAGATAGGAAAACGTTGCCTTACTGTTCTCTGAGGACTATTTTAAAGGCAATTAAGACCTGTGAAAACAGACTTTGGAGATGCCAGGGAAAAAATGAAACCTTCAAAGTTATGGGACAAACAATAACATATTTGATTTATTCTCACGCTTCATTCTTTGGCCAACCATTTACAGCAGCAAGGGACATTTGAAGGTCAACCTTAACAAAGACTTGTTCCTATGGGGGTACTGCCTCCAGAATGTTGTCCATCATGCCTTCAATAAGTGCAGGAAGTGTTAATTTGATACGTAACCCTGAAGTTATGTATGCCTAGGATAATGCACAGGAAACCACACTGCAAGAGAAGCAGCCATTTTATCCTATCATACTGTGCGTCAATCACAATTCTTTTGCAATGATTGATTAGAGGGTTTTGGTCCCAGCAGAAGCTAGGGTGAGCTCTGCTGGTGCATCTCTGGTCTAATTTGCAGTAGATCAACAAGGTTTCCTGATTCTCTATGGTTTAAGAAGCCTCGTTCCGTGCCCAATAAGAATGGGACGCCTTTGGCTGACGGCGCCATGTCCCATAGATTGCAGCAAAATACTGGGCAAGGTTTTGTTCCATATCTTCTCTGTGTGATGGGCTCATAGGAAAAAGCTGTCCCATGAGCCCTTGCTGAAGAGGGGAGGGGAAAGCTTATATAAGGCTGCTTCCCCTGGAGCTCACAGCCATTTTGCTTTGAGAGCTTCCCACCCGCCTGCCCTCACTGAGCAATTTTGGGTCACTGGTTGACAGGGCCAGAAAGGATTTTTCTCTCTCTCTCTTCTCAACCTGATTGGCACTTAGTTGGGGATTTTATCACCTTTCCCCCAGTGAAATTATGGCCTTCCTTTGTAAAGCAGATGAACGTTGTTTGTTTGAGAGTGGAAATGGCATTGGGCAGGATCAACATAGTATAGGGAGCGCCCTATAAGGGGCCTGAGGGGAGGATTGATGATGGCAAAACCCAAACATGGGTTCGGTATCTGCCTGGTTGGAATCTGCACCCTGGTCCTCCACTGAGACTTTGTTTGCTTGGCTTGCACCGTGGCAAGGTTTAACACTGGTCAACTCTCATTGTACTTATTTGGAGTCATCCAAACCCAGTGAATCCAGTCCATCAATAAGGTGCTTGTGGAATGATGAACTGATCCTGGGACCCAATGCCATGCCAACCCTTGCCCTGCCAGCTGCTGTCAATAAAGATTTGGCCTGATTTTTATCCCATAACCATTGTACAGTCTGGTTATTTTGCTGCTCTCATAATGCACCTGCCTGGGCAACAGCAACATCAAAAAGGCTTTCCCCACCCTGAATTAAGCAGCAAGCTATAGGTGTATTTGCACCTGTCTTCTCAATCCACCTAGCAAGCAGCAGTGGCTCAAATTTTTATAACAGATTCAATTTCACCTAACTTACTATTAGAAAGTGTGGGGATGGTTCTTCCCCATGGCAAATACCTGCAGGATTTTTAGGGACGCAAGTGGACACAGATAAATTCAGAAATTGGGCAAACTGGGATGACACATGCAAAATTAAGACAGATACAGATCCTTCCATCCATAGAACTCATAACAGCATCCTTAGAACACTGAATATATAAATGTTCAAAATTGTGCTGTTGACATACTTCTCTGAAAACACTCTAATGCTGTGTGTTTTCTTAAAAAGTGTGTAGACTCCATTAAGCATTTTCTTAATGTTTAGTTGTAAAATTCCCAAAGCAAATTGAGAGGGCTATACAAATAATTGCTTTTGTCGTTAAAAGCAACACACGTAATCTAACACTTGGAAAGCGGAGTACAATTTCTGCTCCCCACAAATAATACTTACAACACACCATTTAATTTACCTTCATATTTATATAAAACACTACCAAGTAAAGAAATAGCACACACTGTACCATCTTGCAGAAATCAACAAAGGACAATGGTGGGATTCATTTATAAAATATATTGTTCAATTTTCTTTTAGATTACACATGCCGGATAGAATTGATGGTAGTTTGCATAAGGCCTCAAGGGACTGAGAGATTGTGCATAAGGTTTAATTTTCCTCACAGGTAGAAATCAGGCATAATTCTAATGAAGTCAATAGACTTATTATACAGAGGGAACTGGCTTCGCTAAGAGTGGAATCAAGTCCATTGGATATTAAATGGTCAAAATGCTCCCAAGAGGTGTTTTTTTTTACTGACTAAGATAAAAAACACACAAAGGCATGATCTATCTATCCTCCCAAGCTGCCAATCCAACCATCAGCCTAAATAAAGCAGTAGTGCCTTGTGAGATAGATAGATATAGATATATATATATATATATATATATATATATATATGCAGTGTACATAATTTATATCATAGAATCGTAGAGTTGGAAGGGACATGGTCATCTAGTCCAACCCCCTGCAATGCAGGAATCTCAGCTAAAGCATCCATGACAGATAGCCATCCATCCTCTACTTAGAAGCCTCCAAGGAAGGAGAGTCCACAGCCTTCTGAGGGAGACTGTTCCAATGTCGAACAGCTCTTACTGTCAAAAAATTCTTCCTGGTGTTTAGTGGGAATCTCCTTTCTTGAAGCCATTGGTTTGAGTCCTACTCTCTAGAGCAGAAGAAAACAAGCTTGTTCCCTCTTCCATGTGACAGCCCTTCAGATATTTGAAGATGACTATCATATCTCCTCTCACTCTCCTCTTTTTCCAGGCTAAACATATCCAGCTCCATCAACCAATCCTCATATGACTTGGTTTCCAGACCCTTGATCACCTTCGTTGTGTCCTCTACGCACCTTCCAGCTTGTCAACATCCTTCTTAAATTGTGGTGCCCAGAATTGGACACAGTATTCCAACTGTGGTCAGACCAAGGCAGAATGTTGTTGTTGTTGTTTAGTCATTTAGTCATGTTGGACTAGACAGTCCTTAGTCATTTAGTCATGTTGGACTAGACAGTCCTTAGCATCCCAACACTACAATTCTTTGATTCTGTTAAGGAACTGATGACTCTACAGTAACATGCACAGTTTTCACTATTTGTAAACCTGCCTACTCACTCACAGCTCAACGCCATTCATGTTTAATCCCATTATGCCTGGTACCCTATTGGCTCACATTTTTACAGGAAAATAAAACATTTCATGATTGTAATTAGGGAATACAAATTATATCATTCATAGCACCATCATTTTATGGATCCATCTGGCAATTGCAGCAATGCCGTAAATAAGGTACTGTAAAAGGAAATCATATACGGTATATTGCCTAAAAGAATAAGTTATGCACACACACCTTTGGTAAAACTAGCACACACATTATGCATAATTTCTAAGTATGTGCAGCAGTTAATATTCATTTTAGTTTGTCAAAAATTAAGATACGACCACTGCAAATGCAGGCATGTTTATTTCACATACATGTTTACCTCTTCCTCCAGCACATATACTAGGTCATATACTAGGCCCACATGAAAGCAGGAGCGCTTGTTAGCAGGTAATGCAGTGGACCTGAACCCTGGACTGAGTTGCTGAGTGCAGCACTGGCTGGCTTTTATGGCTGGGGAGTGAACTTGAGGGAAGCCTGAAACTCCAGGTCTGCTCTCAAAGCCCTACCCCCCAGGCCGCTACAGATTGGCTGAATTCAGACAGCAGGTCCTGGTGGGACCCAATATTCTCTGTGGTGACCAGGGGAAAGCAGCAAGGGCTGAATCAAAGATGGTGATCTCCGTGGGGAGAAGGGAGTGGCTGAGGTGGGTTGCAAAGGCCGCTCACCTCCAAATCAGGTAAGCGGCCATCAGTGGATAACACAGTGGACCTGAGCCCTGGATAGTTTGTACTGGGCCCCATATCATCCCATCTTCCCTGACCATTGCTCCTGCTAGCTATGGATGATGGGAGTCAATGACAGTGAAAGACCCAAGTTTGAGAAACACTGCTTTATGATATGAAGGATATTGAATGGCAGGAGGGGAGAGCAGAAACATCTTCACAACCTTGAGATCTTTGGTGGAAAGGAAGAGTTAGAATGGAATATGTTCAAATAGCTGCAGCTTCTCTATGATGCTTATAGGAATATATCACCCACATCTCCAAATCAACAGAGTTTAATAGGAGCTACCTCCTTGAGAACTGCAGGCTCCAGCTGCAATCGAAAACACAAGTGTGAGGAACCTTCTGTCCTCCAGATGTTGTTGTTTAGTTGTTTAGTCGTGTCTGACTCCTCGTGACCCCATGGACCAGAGCACGCCAGGCACTCCTGTTTTCACTGCCTCCCACAGTTTGGTCAAACTCATGCTGGTAGCTTTGAGAACACCGTCCAACCATCTCGTCCTCTGTCGTCCCCTTCTCCTTGTGCCCTCCATCTTTCCCAGCATCAGGGTCTTTTCCAGGGAGTCATCTCTTCTCATGAGGTGGCCAAAGTATTGGAGTCTCAGCTTCAGCTCAACTACAACTCCCACCAGCCTCAGAAAGCTTGAGCAATGGCCAATGGCGATGGGCATTGTCATTCAGCAACATCCAGAAGGCTACATATTTGCCACGCCAGCTGTAGCCCTTTGCGCGGACAGGCGGAGTCCCCCCCAAACCCAGGCGACCCCCTAGCGGAATAATGACTCAAGACAACATGCTATGGGGTTACAATTGACCACAACTTTATTAAGTTTTAGATGTAGGGAGACCTTGGCTCAGGCATTGGGTGTTTAGCCTTCCCAGTCCCCAGCCGGGGATCTGGGAGACATCAGGATTATCCAGAATGTGTGGGGATTGGACTGGCTCTGGAGAACATGTGTTCAAGCAGAGAGCCCGCCCCCCGTTTTGCCGCTGTCACATGGGAGAGCAATGACAACTTCTCGGTGTATGGCCAATGCCTCCCCTCAAGACCACTTTAGCGGGGAACTCTGGGATCACCACCACTAGGGGGCGTGGGTCACCGCTTCATGCCCACTCCCCATTTAGGAAGATAGACTAAAGGATTCTGCCCAAGGCCTGAAACCGCCACCCGAGGCCACAAAATCACAGTCTCGCCCTTTCCTGGAAGTAAATTCGATCGGAAAACACGGAACTGCCTCAAATGCAGTGAAACTGTTGCTCCATCACACTCAGCTTTGACTACACACAGTGTATCGGCTGGCCTGGGGGGTGTGGCCTGCTCCATTTAATACAGGGGCAGCCAGGGAACTCCCTCTTTGCCGCTTCCAGCTGCTCCAGTTTCCCACCCTCCCGCTGTTTAAGGTTTTCGTCTTTGACCTTGCTATGGACCTTGGTTGGTCACCGTTAAGGTGCCTGGTAGGAATTTTTTTCCACTTGGCAAATTGGCACCAGCCTCTTGGTTTTTCGCCTACCTCATAGCAAATTGCCACAACTTCCTTGGTACTGGCGGTTAGGCATTGGTATTGGTATTGTTATGTAGATGGAGGGGGGGAGGAAGCACATCACCTCCCCCGCATATTGAAGGGTAGTCCGATAAAGGATTCCGGGGGCGTGGCCTAGTCTGAAGCCCAGGGTGGTTAGGGCCTAAGGCACACCCCCGAGCGGTGACCCGGGGGGAGTTCCTAATTGATGTGCATCAGCAGGACTCCCCCTACTGGTGGTTAACCCTTCCCGGTCTTCAAGTGAACAGGCTGAAGCCGGATAGTCGGTTAGGACCAATGCCTAAGCCAATACCACTCATCACCTGTAACAATAAAGTTGTGGCCACATTTAGCCCATTAACCTTAAATATCTGTGTCATGTGTCTCTATTTCCACTGGGGGGAGGTGGGAACTCGCCACGCAATGCAACACATACGCTGGAGCACAGAGCCCTTCCTTGAGCTTGGTCTGTTTTGCTATTGAGGAGGCATTCACAGAACCAGCACTGCTTATGTGCTAACAAAATTGCCCTGCTGCAACCCTAATTCAACTTACCTGCGAGTAACCTCCCCTGAATTCAACAGAACTGACCCAATTAGGCTTGTGGTGTTCTCTCCAACGCAGGACTCAATGTGCCTGTGTGAGGAATATATTTTTTATTTACTTATTTAATTTTTTCACAAAATGCAAACCGGAAGTTCCAGCAATCCTGATAAACACTTGGGGGTGTACCATTATCCAAGCAAACGGTTAAATCTGCAGAGTCTTTAATATTATTTTTAAAATATAAACAGCTTATAGATTTGTCGTGTTCCATCTGGGATAGGCGATACAAACACTGTGAGAAAAGCAAGCATCTCCCAAGTGTAGCTTCTCCCAACGCTGCCTTATGATGACAGGGGAATAGTGCACTTGTTTCAAGCTCTTAAAGGGACAGAAGGCCTGTAATAAAATCTGGCAAAGCCCAGTCATCCTCTTCCCTTGACAGTGTTCTGCAGCAGCAGCACCACCTGCGTCCCCAGTATTTAGGCAGCTTGCTGCAACTGAAAGCCGATCCCCATCAGCTCCAACTGACCTCAGATGGCTTTCCCCTTCCTTCAGAAAGGAAAGGCCCATTTCCTCCAGCTGGGTGCGAGCTATTAAGAGACGAGTCCATTAGCTTTGGCCAGCTTCGCGAGCATTGCTAGGTTTACTCTGCGGCAATATCAGTCTCAAGTTGTATTTCCTTTTGGAAAATGTGCTTCAAAGCACAACTGTCAGGATGACACACAACTCCTCTGTGCCTGGTGGTTCAGCTGAAGTGATTATATTTCCTTGTGCCTTATTTGAAATTGCTGATGGGTAAAGATCCATCAAGATTTAAGATCTGTCTGTGCCTTCCCCTCTCTGAGACAGATATACTCCTCGCAAAACACTTTCTTTGTTTTAAGTTTTGTGTTTTGATAATATATTGATGAGGAAACGATGGCAGTGAAGAAGCAGCCTTGTGTTTTTATTATGGCTCCTTGTTTGAATACCATTTTATGCCCTTCTTTGTGTTTCCGGGAGCCATAGGAAGTCTCTAGCTTGATCCTCAAGTAGCCATGTGGGAGAAATGAAATCCAGTTCACATTTAAAGGGGAATATACCTAAATTGTACCTCCCATAACAATACATGAAACGAAACAGAGCCACGCTTCTCTGAATTTTGCAGTGCAGTTCTCCAGGCAAATAAATGTGCACAGCAATGCATATGCAGAGGTAAATTGTGCCTAAAATGCATCTATTAGTGGAAAAAAAAACTAACAAAATGCATTTTATAGAGGGACACTGCTTTTAAAAATGCGTAAGCTTTGCAAAGGCATAGCAAAATGTGTATACAGTGATATCTTGGTTTGAAACCGCTTTGGATTACAACCACGTCAAACCCGAAAGTGCGTGTCCATTTTTTTGGATTACAACCCTTTTTTGGGGGGGGAGTTTACAACCAATTGGTGGGGTCCCATTGGCGAAAGCGCACCTTGGGTTACAACCTGTTTTGGTTTACAACCAGACCTTCGGAAAGGATTATGGTTGTAAACCAAGGTACCACTTTATTGGAATAAGTTTGCACTAAAGTGATGGATTTTCATGAGGACTTTGAAAAAGAATTGCAAATGTATGTAGAAATGTGAAGAACTGAACATTATCGGGAAAATGTCTCATTGCAGCCTGATAAAAGTAGGCTTAAATAACACCAGCACTCTCTTCCTAGTGAGGTTCACCTGACATAAGGTTGCCCCCCAAAATGCCAAGAAAACACAATTTTCAGATTGACTTGCCAAAGATCCAGGACAAAGCTCCGCCTTTTGAGAATTCCCTTTGGACGTCAATTCTGCCTTTGAAATCCCAGTAATGTCCAGGAAAATCTGGACGTATAGCAGCTTTAACCTGGCACCAACTTTGATATAATTTCAATGACGGGCAAATGTCATTTTATTAAACTGGGTATTTCAGCAATAAATGTGCATCATCTGTTTTTATCCATTCGCCTGAATTTTATGATGGAGTAGGAGAAGTTAAAATCAGGCAATCAACCATACAGTTTGGGTGACTGTATTGTAACGAAGCAAAGGTTTTGCTCAAACAAAAGTCAAGAGTTCCAGGTGGAAGCTTTCACGAAAGCATTAAATTGATCCGCAGAGTCGCAGCGGAAGTGAGAAGGCAAAAAGAAATAGAGTCAAGGCAAAACTAAGAGCAAGCACTTACTTTTGTGTTCTCATTATAGTGACGCGTTCAAGCCCATTTAAGAAAATGATTAAAAGTGCAGACATGTTGTAGAGAGGCTTACAAAATGGATTAAGCCTGAAAGGCAGAGTTAGAGAGAGGCTGGTGTAAAAGGAAGGCAAAGAGAGCCTGGGAGTCAATAGAAAAGCAGATATATCAATACCTTGATAGATAAAGGGAAGCGAGATAAGCACACTGCCGGGGGGGGGGGGAGAGGGTGCTTAAAAATGCAGCACTTTAGCCGCCGGTGCTTAAAAAATTAAACTGGCAGTATCTCAAACCTTCCCCCAAAGAAATATCTGCTTGCTCACTGCTTAGGATAAGTGAAGCAGAAATGATTTTCCAGGGATTTGAAGAACATCGGAAACATCCAGGGGCACAGCACAGCAAGCTCTTAAAAGGAAGCAGGTTGCGTAATTCCAACTCCAGTTGAAAGCTCGGCTTATTTTTATTGGATTCTCACCCTTTAAAATTGGCTGTACCCAAGCCGCCTACGAAACATCGAAAAAGTCTGAACAGAAGAAACAAAATCATGTAATTATCTCAAAGAATAACATACCGCCACTAATATTCTTATCCCAAGAGATGGATGGGTTACCATGACCAGACAACTGGTCTATGAATCCTCTTTTATTAAATCAGTCCAAAGCAAATGGACCAGCAGGCTCTCTGGTAGTAGATTATGAGCCTCCTGGTACTTTTGAGACAGCCTGCCCTCTTTTTTTACAGTTAAATGGCCTACAAATTCTTCCACTGAAAATCCCCCACTGACAGGGATGTGATCAGCTGTGACTGAAGCGGAACGTTCAGATCCCAGTGAAAATTATTGTAGTTCCCCTTCCACCAGCACTTGATGAGAATGTGGTGCAAGTTCAGAAGATCACACCAGGATTGTGATTCGAGGACCCTCCCCTCACGCTTGGGGATAAGATAGACACACGGACACAGTATTTAAAGGCTAGAAAAGGCCACAACTTTATTGATTACAGCATGTGAGGGGTATTGGCATAGGCACTGGAAAAAACCTCAAAGTTCGACTCCGCCCCTCAGGGAGGGGTGAGTCTAAAAGGGGTTAACCCCCAGTAGGGGGAGCCTGTTGATGCAAATACAACTGTAAGCTCTCCCCTGATGTCACCAGGGGTCGTGCCATGGCCCCCAGCCACAGCAGGGCATCGGACAGGATCCATGACTGCCGGATTCCTTTAATGGAATACCCGTAAGGAAGGGGTAGGTGATGGCCACACCCTGCCCTTCCATACACCAACCAATTCCAATGCCTAACCGCCAAATACCAAGAAAGTTGTGACGAGTTGCTACGAGGTATGCAAAAAAACCAAGGGGCCGATGCCAATTTGCCAATTGGGGAAAAAACTCCTACCACCAGCACTGAAATCCAGGAGTTAAAAGGAATCCTTGATGAGAATGTGGTGCAAGTTCAGAAGATCACACCGGGATTATCAAACCAACAAACCATTAATTAAGATCAATATAGTCATTTTTGTGACTGAATGGAAAGGGTGAGTTTTCCATTCAGGCTGTCCCTAACTATGGCATCCTGTCTGAGTTCCATGCAATTCCCTGAACCTCAGGACTGGCTTCTCAGGGGGAAGAATCATAGAACTGCAGAGTTGGAAGTGACCATAGGAGTAATCTAGTCCAATACCCTGCAATGCAGGAATATTTTGTTCAGTGTGGGGCTTGAACCCACAACCCAGAGAGTAAAAGTCTCATGCTCTACTGACTGAGCTATCCCAGGAGCTATGTTAAGCAGACGATTTCTCCATTCTCAGTTCTCTGGATCTCACCCATTGTTTCCAAGACCACGAAGGGTCCAGTTAAATAATAGTCCTGTAGCCTTGCAATCAACTCACTCTCAGTGAGAGTTAGACCACTAGCAAACATAAGTCAACAGGATCTGTTTAGGTATGTATGCTGGAGTGCACAGAGTTTATTGCAGGGAATTACCTGCAGCAGTTTTGCCACTTGCTGCTTGGGTAACCCAATCTTATCTTGAGAAACTGCAAATGCCGAAATTAAATAAAGTAAATGTAGATTCTGTTTAGAAAAGGAAGAAGGATGTGTCCTGGGTCCTCACTGCTCAGATAAATGCTTTTGTTTGTTTGTTTGTTTGTTTGTTTGTTTGTTTTGAAAATGTATATCCTGTCTTACTTCAGAAGAAATCCCTGGTGGCTAACAGATCATAAAGTCATCATAAAGCAGACCCTATTTTCCAGGGACAGTCTAGAAACCATCACAGTTTCTGATTTGATCCTGGAATGTCCTGCTTTTCCTTAGGACGTCCCTATTTTCATTGGAGAAATGTTGGAAAGTATGGAGCTATGTGACCCCCAAGCCAGGGGGATAAGTAACTATACAACCTTTTTTAAGTGTTTGATGTTTTATTATGTTTTTATCTATGTTGGAAGCTGCCCAGAGTGGCTGGGGTAATCCAGTCAGAGGGGTGTAATAATAATAATAATAATAATAATAATAATAATATCCCTATTTTCATTGAAGAAATGTTGGAGGGTATGATCATAAAGCCCATCATATTCACACAGCAATAATACCAATAAACATTACCTAGAGACATCAGTTAAAAAAGGAAACTATGAACTTCAGGGGAAGAAGAAGGAAACGGCTCTTTTTTACTAGACTCATGATACAATAAGTAAAAAGGGCCTGATAAATCTCTGATAATGCTTCCCTGACTTGAGGATGGAGAGGTATGTGTGTGTAGAATCTAGCTTACTGTACAAAGGTAACATTTACATTCATCGCCCATCCTCTGGCACTGCCCACCACTGACATGTGCCCCCTGTGTCCCTCAGGCTAAAATGTCCATTTCAGATGTCAATGTTGAGCACCACAGGGAAGGAGATGGGACCTTGTGGAAGTTCATAGGGGAAGAGTAGTCCCTCAGCATCAACTTCTGAGTCAAGTACCTATCGGGAATAAGCAAAGACTCCAGTCCCCATCCCATGAAGATGACCCAGAAGACTATTACTGTTGCTTGTCTCAGAAATCCAGAGGAGCCAACAGAGACACACTGCTGCTGTCTGTCTCTTGGTGTGAGGTGTTCAAGGCAGCTTCTGTGTCAAACCCCACAGGAATCCTGTCTGTAAATGACCAACATAATCACTTTTATACTTAAAGCCTTAGAGGAGGCATAGGCAAACTCGGCCCTTCAGATGTTTTGGGACTACAACTCCCATCATCCCTAGCTAGCAGGACCAGTGGTCAGGGATTATGGGAGTTGTAGTCTCAAAACATCTAGAGGGCCAAGTATGCCCACATCTGCCTTAGAGCTTAATCATATTTGGGTTTTATAACACCTACTTTCTTGCCACACAACAAAAAAGGAGTCAAAAATTAAAACGACATATTTAATTATTTGGATAGGTTTTTTTACTCTCACATTTTAATCGAGTCTATTTGCAGGGTTTATCACCAGAAACTGAGCTCCATATGGTGAAGTGTTATTTGCCTACTTTAACAACCAGAAAACTTTAGTTATACTTTGGAATGCTTGTGTTATGTTTAGTAAAGGCAAGTTTTCTGTTTCTAAGGAAGATGTTTCTTTTCCTTGTTCCTATAAGAACAAGGAAATGATAACTGCAGATGGTGACAGCAGTCACGAAATTAAAAGATGCCTGCTCCTTGGGAGAAAGGCAATGGCAAACCTAGACAGCATCTTAAAAAGCAGAGACATCACCTTGCCAACAAAGGTCCATATAGTTAAAGCCATGGTTTTCCCAGTAGTGATGTATGGAAGTGAGAGCTGGACCATAAAGAAGGCTGATCGCCAAAGAATTGATGCTTTTGAATTATGGTGCTGGAGGAGACTCTTGAGAGTCCCATGGACTGCAAGAAAATCAAAACTATCCATTCTGAAGAAAATCAGCCCTGAGTGCTCACTGGAAGGACAGATCATGAAGCTGAGGCTCCAATACTTTGGCCACCTCATGAGAAGAGAAGACTCCCTGGAAAAGACCTTGATGTTGGGAAAGATTGGGGGCACAAGGAGAAGGGGACGGCAGAGGACGAGATGGTTGGACAGTATTCTCGAAGCTACAAACATGAGTCTGACCAAACTGCGAGAGACAGTGGAAGACAGAAGTGCCTGGCGTGCTCTGGTCCATGGGGTCACGAAGAGTTGGACACGACTAAACGACTAAACAACAACATAAGAACAAAGTTTCATAAAAGTAATGCCAAATATCTAGGAACTGAATGGGTAGGAAAGTCCCGGTAGACAAGGGGAATATAGGGATTTAAGAGGGCACAAGAAGCACAATCCTAATTTAATTCTAGGTTTTATGCTTGTTTTATTAATTTTACTGATTTAAACCCAACTTAAATAGTATTGGATTGTGCCCTCAATGGCTTAGGCAACAACCCTAGTGAATTCTGGTACCTCTTTTTCTAGAAAAATAGTCTTTGGTGGACAAGTGTAACAGATAGCAGAACTACATCCTAAGTGAAGTTGTGTAACTAGAGTCTAGTTCTGATTAACTGAATCAAGATTATTCCTGTCTTGATATTCCCAGTGCCAGTGTCATATTAATCAACATTTTATACGATTCCCAATAATCAAAGCAATCGTAATACCTACCAGGCTTTTTGGATGAAATTGTACCACGTAGGCCGTTTAAGTAATGCTTGTTTGTTCCTCGTAAGAAACTCTGCTTGAACAACCTTACGATTTCTTATACTCGAAAGTTTACAGCTACGAGACTCCAGAAAATTGCTTTAGGAACTGTTGCGATTAAACAGATGTTAGATGGAAAATCCTTAAAGTTTGCTTTTCTTTTTCCATTAGTTGGTCTCACATCATGTTAAAAACCTGTTTACTGTATGAGTCTGGAAAATAAAAAATGGAAGTACTGATAACACGACCGGCTTTCATTAGTAATTAACGTTAAATGAGGTTGAACAACAGGGGCCATCAGGAGACAACAGAATGTTATTGGCATTGCTGGTGTTTGATACAGAATGGGAAATGTAATATATTTTATTAGCTCAGCTTACATTCCAAAGATGTGGCTGAAATGTTCTTAGGAGGGGGGAAGATGAGAGATAATAATAATGCAATCATACAGGGTGAAATACGTATCCATCGGCATCTGTGCAGCCTGCTTGATTTTATGCCAATTTACACAGGAGTAAGAACCAGTGGGGATGTGGGTGGTGCTGTGGTGTAAAGCACTGAGCCTTGGGCTTGCCGATCGGAAGGTCGGCGGTTTGAATCCCTGCGACGGGGTGAGCTCCCATTGCTCGGTCCCAGCTCCTGCCAACCTACCAGTTCGAAAGCACGTCAAAGTGCAAGAAGATAAATAGGTACCGCTCCGGCGGGCAGGTAAACGGCGTTTCCGTGCGCTGCTCTGGTTTCACCAGAAGCAGCTTAGTCATGCTGGCCACATGACCCAGAAAAACTGTCTGCGGACAAACGCTGGCTCCTTCAGCCTGTAAAGCGAGATGAGCGCCACAACCCCAGAGTCGTCTGCAACTGGACTTAACTGTCAGGGGTCCTTTACCTTTACCTTTTAACCATCTGATCCATAGATATGCCCACATACATTTGTAAATCAGAGTCATCATGGGAAAGGAAGTTCATTGGCAGTCATTTCTTTGTGTGAACCTGACCTCAGCTACCTTGACATGAACAAAGCAGTGTAAGTAGCAAAAAACCCAACATTTGTTTGGTAGTTCTAAATTACTGCATTAGCCAAAACAAGCCTTTATCAGTACAGTTTTTAAACTGGGTCTATGGAAAAAAATCTGAGTCAAAATGTGAGTCAGGTTAATAGGTGGGCTGGGTTCAGCATTTGACATTTCAGATTCAATTGTTTGACATTTTGGAACACCCAGCATGACACCGTTTTTTGCCTGGATAGCAGGAAGAACAAAGCCTGATTAAGAAACTCTGAATTGAGGCAATGTCCTGTTGCGGATGCAACATGGCCCTTTGAAAAACCTCCTTTGCAATAAATAAAAACTTGAGTTTGGTGCTCCAGGAATAATTATTGAGGGCAATGCCAGTTACAAGAGCTTTCTGAATAAAATACATGCACAAGGCAATATTTGAGCTTGATTGTGGCTTTCATGTTTGAAATTATCATTTACTAATGCATTGCCGGACAATTTAACATACTAAAATAGTTTGCAGAAGCAGAGAGTTTGCATCAAGACCGTCAGCTTCTGTAGTTAAGTTACATGGTTGGAATCTACTGAAGACCAAAGGGTACCTTGGGGTGTTCTGTTTTCTCATCAGATTATAGCCAAGGAAGACTGCAGATGAGACAACGGGGGTCGTATTCTGAGAAAAATAGTAGTAGTAGTAGTAGTAGTAGTAGTAGTAGTAATAATAATAATAATAATAATAATAATAATAATAATAATAATTTATTTATTTATACCCCACCCATCTGGCTGAGTTTCCCCAGCCACTCTGGGCGGCTCCCAATCAAGTGTTAAGAACAGTACAGCGTTAAACATTAAAAACTTCCCTGAACAGGGCTGCCTTCAGATGTCTTTTAAAGATAGGATAGCTGCTTATTTTCTTCACATCTGAAGGGAGGGTGTTCCACAGAGTCGGCGCCACTACCGAGAAGGCCCTCTGTCTGGTTCCCTGGTTCCCTCACTTCTCGCAATGAGGGAACCGCCAGAAGGCCCTCAGCGCTGGATCTCAGTGTCCGGGCTGAACGATGGGGGTGGAGACACTCCTTCAGGTATACAGGACCGAGGCCGTTTAAGGTTTTAAAGGTCAGCACCAAAACTTTGAATTGTGCTCGGAAACATACTGGGAGCCAATGCAGATCTCTCAGAACCGGTGTTATGTGGTCCCGGCGGCCACTCCCAGTCACCAGTCTAGCTGCCACATTCTGGATTAATTGCAGTTTCCGGGTCACCTTCAAAGGTAGCCCCAAGTAGAGCGCATTGCAGTAGTCCAAGCGGGAGATAACTAGAGCATGCACCACTCTGGTGAGACAGTCCGCGGGCAGGTAGGGTCTTAGCCTGCGTACCAGGTGGAGCTGGTAGACAGCTGCCCTGGACACAGAATTAACCTGTGCCTCCACGGACAGCTGTGAGTCCAAAATGACTCCCAGGCTGCGCACCTGGTCCTTCAGGGGCACAGTTACCCCATTCAGGACCAGGGAATCCCCCACACCCGCCAGCCCCCTGTCCCCCCAAAACAGTACTTTTGTCTTGTCAGGATTCAACCTCAATCTGTTAGCTGCCATCCATACTCCAACCACCTCCAGGCACTCACACAGGACCTTCGCTGCCTTCACTGGTTCTGATTTAAAGGAGAGGTAGAGCTAGGTGTCATAGTATAGTATGTTTCATGGTTTCTTTTCCCACTCACTATCCTTTGATATAACTTCATCATGGGGCAGCAATATATGTCCTTTCACATCTACTATAGGCCAAGATCACTTCTCCCAGTGTTCAATTTTCCATCATTATTTCCATTTCTTATGTTCTGTGTCAACAAGCATGAAATTCAACTTATGTCTTCAGTGAATATGACAGAAGAATACACAAGCAAAACACAGCAACAACTCCAATGAGCAGGGTGAGTTGAGGATGCCTGGACCACATGGGCACATTCAAGCTTTGGGGAGCATAGTAGAAGTAGCATGCAGCAGGGTGAGAATCTGTACACACTGCAGGAAAATGTGCCTTCAGTGCTGGACACCTTAGGGGGATGCTGTGCACTCAACATTATCCCATGTCATCCCTGTTCCACACGATTTGTCTATCGAAAGCACATTCTGCTAGAAGAGCATTGTATGTCGATAATGTGCTTCTCAAGTGCTTGCTGCGCACATGTATCTGCAGACCTTTTGGGGCAGGCCTGTTGACATTACAGGGCTGTGCTCCTCTCCCTCACCCTGTTTACATTGTCTAGAAATAAAATAGCCAAAATCGGAAGCAGTTTAGTAATTTAGTCACTTCTGTATACTAGAGCTGGGCAATATCTGGTTTTCAACATCTCAATATATCACCCACTAAGCATCACAATATCGCAATATATCATGATGTCTGAAATAAGGATGGAACTATGTAGCGGCGAACAGTAGGGTTGGGTGATATCTGGTTTTCAACTTCATGATATATCACCAGCCAAACATGTTACACTGATATATCACAATGTCTGAAATAAGGATGGAGCTGAGTAGAAGCATTACCTGGCTTCAGAGTTTTCCCCACATTGTGATTTTTGCATAGCACACACACACACACACACACACACACCATCATTCACCATATATTGCCAGGTCAAAAAATTATGAAACCAATATCACGATAGAGACTTCAAACCGGTTTTGGACAATATACAGTGGTACCTCGGGTTAAGTACTTAATTCGTTCTGGAGGTCTGTTCTTAACCTGAAACTGTTCTTAACCTGAAGCAGCACTTTAGCTAATGGGGCCTCCTGCTGCCGCCACGCCGCCGGAGCACAATTTCTGTTCTCATCCTGAAGCAAAGTTCTTAACCCGAGGTACTATTTCTGGGTTAGCGGAGTCTGTAACCTGAAGCGTATGTAACCTGAAGCGTATGTAACCCGAGGTACCACTGTATCAATATATCACCCAGCCTTACTGTAAACCAATATATATTCTCTGTAAATCAGCATAGCAACAGCAGTTTCCAGCCCTTCTCTATTGAAAGATTCAGTTGGTCTAAATGGCCTCAGCCCAGTTTACCTGAAGGAGCGTCTCGACCCCCATCATTCAGAGGTCCAGCTCCGAGGGTCTTCTGATGCTTCCCTCAATGTGAGAAACAAAGTTACAGGGAACCAGGCAGAGGGCCCTGTGGAACGCCCTCCCATCAGATGTCAAGGAAATAAGCAGCTATCTGGCTTTTAGAAGACATCTGAAGGCAGCCCTGTTTAGGGAAGTTTTTAATGTTTGATGTTTTATGGTGTTTTTAATATTCTGTTGGGAGCCGCCCAGTGGCCCAGATAATAAAGTCTTCTCCTTCTCCTTCTTCTTCTTCTTCTTCTTCTTCTTCTTCTTCTTCTTCTTCTTCTACTTCTTCTTCTTCTTCTCCTCCTCCTCCTCCTCCTCCTCCTCCTCCTCCTCCTCCTCCTCCTCTAACTGGGGGAGGAGTATAGAGAACACAGCTGTGTCCAAGTTTCAAAACATGACCACTTGGGTGTATAGACAACCTGGATAGCAGTTCCCGCTTTAGATGGCACTATCACGTGGTGGTTTGTGCAACTGCAAATCACTGTGTACAAAAGCACACTTTGAAAAAAAGGACCTCTGTGCATATCAAAGACTATATGGACTATATGGATGCACAGCCTGATACGGGAAATGGTCCACAAGAACCAGTGTGGTGTAGTGGTTAAGAGCGGTAGTTTCGTAATCTGGGGAACCGGGTTCGCGTCTCTGCTCCTCCACATGCAGCTGCTGGGTGACCTTGGGCCAGTCACACTTCTTTGAAGTCTCTCAGCCCCAATCACCTCACAGAGTGTTTGTTGTGGGGGAGGGAGGGAAAGGAGAATGTTAGCCGCTTTGAGACTCCTGAAGGGGAGTGAAAGGTGGGATATCAAATCCAAACTCTTCTTCTTCTTCTTCTTCTTCTTCTTCTTCTTCTTCTTCTTCTTCTTCTTCTTCTCTCAGTCTTGGTAGTGGACACAACAGTTCTCATGGCTCCAGCCAACAGACTATCCAGAAAGGTTGCCCTTATCTTTCTTGCTGCTAATGCAAATAGTGCCACCCTATAGCTGATGCATTTATCAACATCTGCAATCTGAAAAGGGGACATACATTTAGTTCTGGGTGAATCATGCAATGGACAATGTAAAATATAATGTACAAGATCCTCAACAGGCCCATATCCACATATACAGAGGTGCTCTTTTGCAGACAGAAGGTCCAAGTGTCATTCCCCAGCTTCTCTAGATGTTCCTCTGTTTAGCCATGGACTTTACTTTCTACCAGCTTCTGATGCTTGCCCATATCTTTAGGATTAGATTGTGATGCATGGGGATAAGGTCTGTGGAGAGCCATTTTCTTCAGGGACTCTGACTCCTGTCATTTTTACAGTTTTTGTGATGAGCTGAGGAATGAGCCATAGCTCAGTAGGCGAGTAGACAATACTTCACTAGACAAATATCTGACCTCGCACAAGGCAATTTCCTTTGTTCTGTGTCAACATGCTGACTGCAATGGCTGAAAGACTGGTGCCATGGCTTACATCATTATTGGGAGATGAACTCGATGCACATGTTGAACAGGGAAAAGCACAATATGCCTACAAATTTCTGACTCCATCGTGTTTCTGTAATAGGCAATGCCACAACTTCGTTTGAAGTTCACAATAATCTAGGTATCAAGATTATGTTTAATGCTTAAATGTGGCCTTTAAAATTTGCGGCTGTTATGTAAGAAAATGAATTAGCATTTCTAGCAGCTAGGGAATTTCAAATGACTTGATCTGTGGCATTTTCAAATAACTTTATATTGTATATGCTCTTTTAAATGCACCTTAAATCTCATCTCTTTTCAGTTCATTGAATGTTCATGCCTTGTAGAATTCAGTCTTTTTAAGCCTGTTGAAACAGATTTGTGTAAGGTTAGAAAAAGTGCCATGATGAAGAAATCTAGGCATGTAAAAGCACAAAAAATCCTGGATTATTTTGATCAGGAGAAGAAGACGAAAAAGAAAGAAGGGCTCCAATGATTGATTAATCCCATTTCTCTGCTTTATATCGGGGGGGGGGGGGGGCTACAATTTCTGACATGAAAATATAGTTTACTGCTGGTTATATAACTGGTAGCTTGACCACAGATGCTTAGCAGACATATTTTCTGATCGTGATCCAATTAAAAGTTTGCCATCTGCACTCTTATTCAGGGCTGAGTAGCCAATAAGGCACCAAGACATTTGCTACTGACATAAAGAAATATTGTATGGATATGATGAATTGTGGACATATGGAAATTCAGAGCCTGATGCTATGTACCACTTTTGGAGAGAGCAAAGAGAGGGCAGGAACCAAAGTACAAAGGACGGATGGGAAACATGATCTGAGCGCACTCTGCATAACTTAAGTAGTGAAAAATAGTTGTGCAACTGAAGAGTGTTTTTGCTTTTTTTGAGCTTCCATTGCAATGCACAGTGGGAGAACTTACACATCTCACCTGAAAGGAAATCTGTGGCCTTTCTGCATCAGCAGTGCACACATCCCTCCTTCAAGTACAGTGGTACCTCTGTTTTCGAACGTAATCTGTTCTGGAAGACCGTTCGACTTCCAAAACGTTTGAAAACTGAGATGCAAAGGGCTGGCTGCAAATGCAATGGGGAAAAAAACTCAGCTGAAGCCGTTTGACTTCCATGGCGTGTTCAAAAATGGAAGCATTTATTTCCGGGTTTTCGGCGTTTGGCTTCCGAGACGTTTGATTTCTGAGGTACCACTGTATTTCATTTTCTTACAGTGATGATTCACAGTACTGATTTTGCCCATGTTCTGATGCAGTATTTTTGTGTTACGAGTGCTCTAGCCATAGCTGGGTGTGACCTCTTTTGTGATTAGCAGTCTCTTAAATACATTTAAAGCAATGAAACCATATTTGAGGGTGGTTGTGTATGTGGGGGATGTGTAGATTAGCTTATTGTAGTGTGTAGTTTTGCATAGTTTTGCATAGTGTGAATGTGTGGATTATTGATTTTGGTGCTCAAATTATGTCCTTTTGTAGTATTTATTATTTTTAATTATGTAATGACATATTTGCTTGTTGTCTTTGTTAGAAATCTAATTGCACCCTTAAGGTGCACATGTGGGAAAGTGGCGTGGTGGATTTTAAATATTGAAACAAAATTGTACCCAATAAACTTGAGTGCCATTGCACTCACAATCCAGAGCATAATTGCACCATTCCGTCTCTCCTTGGATCCTTATATCTGGAAAGTATAACATACATAAACGTTACAAACTCTGTTTGTTTGTTTTTTGTAAAAAATATCCCTCTGATAATTGTTATATAATTATTCATGCTGCAAGAGTGTGGGGTGAAGGGAAGTTTTCTTTTCTGCAGTTCTCTTACTGCACATGACTGTGGCATTGTGGGAAAGTCTTGCTTTTAGAACTATTGCTTCTTTTCTCTCTTACATTCTGGGAAGTTTTTGCCTCTGCACATAAGTCTGAGAATGTTCTGAACAGTTCCCATTGAGTTCATGAAACAGTGTATCCTGACCTGTTCTTAATGCATTGCTGACCACATTTACGGGACGTGATTGTTGTATTCCTTCATGTTATGTTCTCTCAATATCAATCTTTAGTTATAATTTAATTAGGAGGTTTCATGCCTGTCTAGTTCCAGCTCCGTTCCCAGTCTTTTGAACTATCAGTGATTAATGTAATATGTTATTCCCGCCTTGTACCTATGTTAACCAATCAGCAACAAGATGCTTTGTGTTTGTATCAGCCAATCAGCCACAAGCACACCTGTGGCAATGTTCGTAATATTCAGTAAAAGAGAGTTCCCGGGACTTGCCCCGGGCAGACGCCTCTCCTTTGACACCCACCACTCGCCTGTCGTGATTTCAACCCAACAGTGGGGCTATATTTCTACCTTGCTTTCCTAACCTTGATCCCTGAATTCTTTTAACAATCATATTTGCATTTCCTCTTCAAATTCCAATGGAAGCTTAAAATGACATGCTTTCTTTCTTGTACTTTGCCTCAAGCAGAAATGTAAGCCATTTCTCTGGACTTAGGCAGCTAATTTCAGAAATCTTTTTTTTCTTTTCTTAGTCTGGGTTGCTGTAAATTATTTTGGGTCTCCTAAAATACATTTTATGGAATAACTTTTATCTGGTGTAATTTATGTGAGCCTGTTTAATATAGTTTTCAGGGTGCCTGTTAACTTCATTCCAAATAGTTTACATTCCAATGTAAATGTTACACTGAATTGCCAAGGCAGTTTCAAACCCAATGCTAGTTGCTAGTTATACTATTAAATACTCAATAGAAGTACATCAGCTTTAAGATATTCTTAAAAACAAACTCTGCTTAGTGGTGGGAAAAATGTGCTCATTACCTAGGGATTTTTCTCGTGGGAAATTAAAAAAGCTTCAAATATTTCCCTATTTCTAATTAACACCAAACTGACGCGGTTTCTGAGCTGCCATTGTAGAATGTGAATCTGAAGGCGAGATTGATTCTCTCAATTCACTTCCTTCAAAAGACTCCTAATAGGTTTTCTTGCTAATATATTTACGCTGCAATCCTATACGTCCTTATTTGAGAGTAAGCTTCATTGAACTCAATAGGACTTTCTTGGCAGTGGGAAGATACGGAATTGCACCGTTATGTATATTTCACAGAGATAATTGAATTGGTCGTGTGTGACTGGCAATACAAATTGTATTCAAAATGATGTGACAGTGGCTTCCAAAAAGGGAAACCTCCTTGGGTTCTCTCTCTCTGTGTGTATCTCTATACACCCAGAAAACAACAAGAAGTTAAAGCAGACTTCTACAACCTGGTGCCCTCTAGATGGGTTCACCAACTGGCATGGGAATTCTCTTACAAGTGGCACCCAACAGAGATTGATAATTAAACAAAGCGTGTTCTCACTAATAGAGAGCACGTGTTGCGGTTGGGTATAGCAGGCCAACCCACTGTTGCTGGGGTGATCTGTTTGGATGGCCACAGGCTGTGATTGGGTACAGGCTGTGATTGGGGAGATTTTGATGTTGCCAATTTGTGGGTTGGGCTCAAAGGTTTTAAATAGAGGTCACTCAGCTTTGGACTTTCTCTTTTGCTGTGTGCACCGGATCAAACGCCCACCCTCCTTGAAATGGGGATTTAGCGCTTGACCTTGCTATGCCTGTCATGGGGTCGCCTGCTTTTGGGGCAGGGGCCTGGTAGGAATTTTGTCCATTTGGCTGATTGGCTGGAGCCATTTGGTTTTTGCCTACTGCGTAGCAAATCGTCACAACTTGTAATGTTTGCGGTTAGGCATTGGTTAAAAAATTGGTTGGTGGAGGGGTAAGTGCCTACCCCTCCAATGCTGGTGCTGCAAGGGAATTCCATTAAAGGAATCCGGGGGCTTGCCAGGCTTTTGTCCAAGTCCCTGGCATCAGGCTTGGGCCGTGCAAGCCCCCGGGAGCATGCGGGGAGAGGTGAGGGTCTGTTGCCCAGCTTCATTTCTCCCCAATATTGTTTTCCCTGACTGGCTTTCGCTGGAATCCGGAAGCCAGTTCTGTCCCAGGGTGGGAACAGATAGTCGGATCCAATGCCTAAGCAACCACTCACAGTTATGTATTTAAATAAAGTTGTGGCCAAAATCATGCCAAAAACCTTAAACAAAAATTACGTGTGATGTGTGAGTTATAGGGGTGGCTTGGGGACCTCAACACGCAAAAGGGGCAGCATATTCAGCAGTGCCACTCCCAATTTAAATGGGGGCATCTTTGCCGCACTCCAACTCCCCCAGGAACAAGGACCCCTTTGGTGGAGTTGAGAGCTGACAATGAGTCCGAATTTGCCTATCTGATGGGAGGTTTGCCATATGTCCTCTTTTTCCAGGACACGTCCTC
Organism: Podarcis pityusensis; assembly: GCF_964106645.2. Taxonomy (NCBI): domain Eukaryota; kingdom Metazoa; phylum Chordata; class Lepidosauria; order Squamata; family Lacertidae; genus Podarcis; species Podarcis pityusensis. The sequence continues at coordinate 63,885,002 of NC_138035.1, forward strand.
TTTTTTCATGGGTAGAGTCGTCATAGCGATTCATAGTTAAAAGTAGAAGACATTAAATGTGTCCTATTTTTTTGCTCTTCAAAATATGTAAGCAGCCAAAAATGGAAATTACAAGAAGTACCTACTATTGCGGAGTGGCAGACGAAGATGATGGACTTTGCAGAGTTGGCCAAACTGACTTGCAGGATCCGAGACCAGGACAATCAGAAATTCCAAAGAGACTGGAGTAAATTCATTGTATATTTGAATGACAATTGCAAAAATTTAAAGACACTAGCAGGATTGAAATAAATCCTACAATGATGACACATAGTAATGATTTAAATTGCGCGATTGGATTTGATATGGGATACCTGTTGAAGGGAAGGAAGGAATTCGTAGCTCTGCAGAGCAAAAAGGTTTTTTGTGTGTTTGTTTATGTAATGTTGGAAATGTTGTTTAAAGGAAAATAATAAAAAATTATATGAAAAAACAAAAACAAAATATATAAACAGCCTCTATATTTGCTGCTGCTTCCCAATCTCTGCTTTCTACGGTGCCCTCCGTCCCTCTCTCCCGATGTAGTTTGGACTTCTGCTAATTGCCTGCTTGGGGGGTTGAGTCAACCCACACCGTTCCTAATGGTCAGTAATGATGGGAGAAACCTGCAGGAGAATCCAGAAGGTAAAGGTAAATTAAGGGACGTGGGTGGCGCTGTGGTCTAAACCAGTGAGCCTCTTGGGCTTGCCAATCAGAAGGTCGGCGGCTCGAATCCCCACAATGGAGTGAGCTCCTGTTGCTCTGTCACAGCTCCTGCCAACTTAGTAGTTTGAAAGCATGCCAGTGCAAGTAGATAAATGGGTACCACTGCAGCAGGAAGGTAAACAGCGTTTCCATGAACTCTGGTTTCCGTCACAGTGTTCCATTGCACCAGAACTAGTTTAGTCATAATGGCCACATGACCCGGAAAGCTGTCTGCGGACAAACGCTGGCTCCCTTGGCCTGAAAGCAAGATGAGCACCACAACCCCATAGTCACCTTTGACTGGACTTAACCATCCAGGGATCTTTTACTTTACCTTTTACATCCAGAAGGACCGTAGCTCAGTGGTAGATCATCTGCTTTGTCTGTAGACAGTCTCTTGTCTCAATGCTAGCATCTCTAGGTGGGAGATGTCATTTACAGTGGTACCTCGGGTTACAGATGCTTCAGGTTACAGACACTTCAGGTTACAGACTCCGCTAACCCAGAAATAGTACCTCAGGTTAAGAACTTTGCTTCAGGATGAGAACAGAATTTGCTCGGTGGCAGTGGGAGGCCCCATTAGCTAAAGTGGTACCTCAGGTTAAGAACAGTTTCAGGTTAAGAACGGACCTCCAGAAAGAATTAAGTTCTTAACCCAAGGTACCACTGTATTTGCTTCTCCACATAATTGATGCACATTGGAGTTAGACCTTTTCCACATCTCCAGTTGTGAGGACGCAAACCCCAATCTTCCCAGGTCAGCTACCGGATGTGGAATTAAAATTTCCAGTGTGCAAAATCTTTTTTCTTTTTGGGGGGGTATGTTTATATTGCTATGTATCCCTGTTCTCAGTTCTCCTCTCCTCTGCTTTGCAATGTCCTTTTGGTCTCTAGAAATGTTTACCTGAAGGGGTCAGAGTAAGGTAAGGAAATAGATAATGGTGGAAAGATACCTGATAACTACTGCTAAGACTGTTTGCTTCAAAGATACTTCAGGTGTGCAGGAACAACTTCAGTCTTAGTTTTCTAACAGTGGGTTACATCTATATACCGATGGAAATTATTCTTCATTATACACTTTCAGATATTTCTGACACCTTAAAATTATGTTTGCATTTTAATCAGGATCAATGTTTAATCAAGAGCAGCAAAACTGAGGCTGTTACTTGTGCGAACCGTTCATAAATCACCAAATATATATATCAAACCTCTATCTTTAGCATCCTGAAATTTTGGAGCATAATTAGAAACAAATACAATTTATAGGAAGGTCTCCACACCAGCTTAGCAGACTCCCTTTTAGCAGTGATGTACCTTAAATCCCAAATGTCTCTATAAATTAGTTACTGTCTCTAAAGAAAATAGAAGGTTCTTCCTTCAGGTGAACCATTAAATATGTATCTTCCAACTTTAAAGAAGGCATTTCAAAATGAAAAATTGTTGGCTCCAACTTTTTCAATTTCTGTGTTGTACTAGGTGCCAGGAATGACTTTGAAAATGATAGCCTCTGGGTAATAGAGAGTGTATACAAACTGCTTCATTTTACATCTCAATAGGCTAAGTTGACTGCATTAATCAACTGAAGGCAGCCTTAATGTCAGGTGAAGAGACACTTTCTGGTTGACCTTGCAGATTTTAGTTACAAATGTGATCTGGTGTTCTGAACATGGAGATCCTAATCCTTATTAAGGATTATGAGTGAGATACTGAGCAACATTAAGTGTGTCTCAGGCCAAACTGTGAGGAGGAAAATATCTCAAAATTAAATATTTTCAGGTTTGCACTAAAAGGCAAAGGAAGCCTGCAGCTGCAGTCCATGAGTCCATTTCATTCTTTTATTTTTGCATCTCAGAAATAACCACCTGTGGCAAAAATGCAAGGAAATATACAAAGGGTAACTTTCCCACCTGTCAGAGTGGATGAATAGCATGAAATGGACATTTGCTTTTGTGAGGCATTTGGTAGTTTACTTGTGTACGTTTCCATGTCCCTTGCTTCTGTCGATTATGACGAATAACCTAAATGTTTTTTAGCTTCAACACTGCCATTTTCCTGCCTTACACACAATCTCCAGTTCATATTGCTTCTTATCTTGCATGCTTCCTCCTGGAGTTCGTTTTGCTTAGGTCTTCCTCTAGGTACACATCCCCCTCAACCATAGGGAATTAATTTGTGCTTCAGTGCCTTGACACTTCTTTATATAATTATTATTGTTATTGTTATTATTATTTATACCCCACCCATCTGGCTGGGTTTCCCCAGCCACTCTGGGCGGCTTCCACAAAGACCAAAAATACACTAAGATGTCACACATTAAAAACTTCCCTGAACAGGGCTGCCTTAAGATGTCTTCTGAATGTCAGGTAGTTGTTTATCTCTTTGACATCTGATGGGAGGGCGTTCCACAGGGCGGGCGCCACTACCGAGAAAGCCCTGGTTCCCTGTGGCTTTGCTTCTCACAATGAGGGAACCGCCAGAAGTCCCTCAGTGCCAGACCTCAGTGTCCGGGCAGAACGATGGGGTGGAGACGCTCCTTCAGGTATCAAGTGCCCAGTTTATATTTCCTTTTTCATTATGCCTCTTCTTCTCTCACCGTATACATTTTGACTGTGCTTCTCTTCATAATTTCCCTGCCCTTTTTGTCCATCAAAACACATCTCTGGCCCAAAGATGGGACCCAGGGGCATTCTGGGAAAGAGAAAGAAAGAAAGGTTGGAAACCAGAGTTCACCTCTTAAAATTTTAAATCATAAAAAACAGGAGGGGTAGTCAGTTTTCTCAGTCAGTTTTATTGCACATAGCCAAAGGCTGCCGCAATGTACACAGAATTATTTGACAGTGAAAAGAAAATATACTGAATTGGTAAAAAAAGACTTAAAACATTTATATTATTAAAACATTACGTACTCTAAACAAAGCTATAAAAGTACCTCAATGTACAAATAAAAACATTAAACAATAAAATTCATAAGCTAAAATCATCACATGGTCACTAATGTTAAAAACAATATCAATTAGTACAGTGTGCAATTTATACTCAGAGTTTGGTGACAAAGATAGAGCATAGCCTGAGGTAGATAGATGGGATCAAATAAATTCATCTCCTTTACAATTAATGGCTACCTTGGCTATATAATTTGCTCTAATTTTCCTAGCAGCAGTTGCAAAAAGTGCTACCCGCCAGGTCACATACTTATCTGTGTCTGCAAGGAGATATAACATCATGTCAAGGGGGTTCTGGCCAGGGGACCCTGTCATTATAGGTACCAAAAATCTTTTTCTTGCATCATTATATAACGGACAGTGCAAGATATAATGCATAAGGTCCTCTACTTCAGAACATCCCCTAATGCAAACACGTTCTTTTTTTGGTATGCCTCTATGTCTCCCATCTCTATAAGCAGAGCTTATTGTATTTAGTCGTAGCTCTGTAAAAGCTTTTCGAAGCTGTGCAAAAGTCAATTCATTAAAATAAGATATGTGTTCATTGACCTCTCTAAGTTTAAAATACAATGGGGCGCATGTAGATGTGCACATAGAGTTTAGATCGTTTTTAGTTGCCACTGCCCTTATGGTTCGTTTAAAAATATTTTTCTGTAAATATAAGGGGAGTTCTTTAATCTCAGTCACTGAGAGGTCATATTTGCCCATCAGTTGGGCAGCATGATTTACCTACCGGTAGTTTTTAAGGGGTAATCCATTTGAGAGCTCAATCAGGCATTTTTTGGGTAGCCTAGTGTTGTCCATCTGTTGAACTCTAAACCACTAACAGAGAATTCTTTTATCTATTTGGCTCTCTATGCTCAACATGCGAGTTTCCAACCTGACCATGGCAGATTGCACGTCTTTGGGTAAACCTAAAAGAACTCTTAAAAAATAATTCTGTGGGGGTTCCAGACCGGAGACCTTTGAGGTACCCCAAACCTCTGCACCATATAAAATCTGGGCCATTGTTTTTGCTTTATACACAGATAGAGCTGGGTTGACCAGATTTCCACCTTTACAGACAGCAAATTTCAGAATGGCTTTTGCTGATTTAAAGGCTTGCAATTTAATATTGGATAGCTGTGTATTCCAAGATGCCGTTTCTGAATAAATCAATCCCAGATATTTAAACGTATTTACTTGGTTTATGATGTGTTCATCCAGGTGCCAAACATGCTTTTTAGAACGCTTCCCAAATACAATGACCTGCGTCTTATCATAGTTTATAGATAAAGCATTCCTCGTGCAATATGAACTTAATTTTGCAAGCAGCCGTCTCAGGCCCACCTGGGTTCTAGATACAAGTACTAGGTCATCAGCATACATTAAAACTGAGAGTTTTTGGTCGAGAATTGTGACAGGGGCAAACTGTAGGCCCTCCAGTTCTTTAACCATGTCATTAATATAAAAATTGAACAGGAAAGGTGCCAAAATGCATCCCTGTTTGACTCCAGTAATGGTCTTAATTCTAGTGGTGAGATGGCCAGCCAGATCCACCTTTACTTGTATTGATGTGTCAGTATATAATGTTTTGATGAGAAATAATAGACGGAGGCCTGTATTTGTCTTTTCCAATTTTTGCCACAATGCGGTTGCCCATGGATGCTATTGTGAGGACTTCAGCCATGCACAGTTTGCTGATCTGTTTCATCATAAGCTGGGATAAATTAGCATTCCCAGCTGCAACCCTGAGCATATTTATGAGGAAATTAGGTTCAGTTATGTCCATGGGATTTGGTGCCACAAAATTGTTTCAGTTTTTAGCCCTTTTTGCAACTGCACTTAGAACAACTTGGCCGCAAGAAGGAAATTTTGCCCATGGTATGACTATTTTCCACCTTCCCATTCTGACTCTCTGGTCCCCTATCTGCATAACCTAGCAATTCTAAAATATAGACGTGCTTTTACTCTCGCAAGATTGAATGTATTGCCCTCGGCTGTACTTGAGGGACGATTCTAACAGATTCCACACAAAAAACGCTTGTGTCCCTGTGGAGATGGCAGTACCGAATCGGTGGCGCATGCCCTTCTGGCTTGCACTCTTTATAAAGACTTGAGGAATGAGATTATCACCCCTCTTTTATTGTCCATTCTATGTTGCCAACCACTGCCACAGTGTCCTTTCTCTTGGCAGATCAAGATGAGCAGGTGACAGCAAAGGTTGCAAGGTTTTTAGCTGGGGCAATCAGAATAAGATCCATTATTTTACTATTGATTCAAAACCCTAAAATGTATTTTATATAATTGACTTTTTATTTCTATTCTTCGTATATTGTTTTATTGCTTTGGCCGATAGCTGATGCAAATGAAGATTCATTCATTCATTCAGCCAGTGAAGGAATGCATGAAAATCAGGGAATTTGAAATAAGGCCTATAGATAATCAGCCATAATTACTGAGAGATGGCACACTCACTTTTTAAAAGAAATATTTTGATTATGAGGCTCTGTACGTCAATGAGAAGAACTCAGGGAATTTTATGGCTTCAGCTATTTGAGCCTAATTCCCACCCATTTGAATGAAACATGTTGCCAATGATTTTGAAAGAAGGTGAGACATAACCTCATGAGCAAGTTTTGTACTCCCAAAAAGATTGAGTCGCTCATCAGAAAGCATTGCAGTTTTTATCATTGTTATTATCGCTGCAGATGGGGGTCACTGTTGTCAATAGGTTCAAAAGGTTATTACAGTAAAGTTGCCCCCTTCTGTAACATATTTGAGATTAGCAATGAAACTGCTAGTTCAATCAGTTGCACAAGGAGTGCAGAGACCCATTAATGAGAAGAGGGGTTGCACTGCCATCGCGCCAGGGCATATGTCAATGATTCAACAATTACTGCAGGAACAATGGTAGAGATCAGGTGGATAATTTTTGCATTAGCGGAACTGATGGAGTGTGGTGCATATGAAGTCTAGGTCTGGGAAATCTCGCGTTTCTTGTAAAGGAGAAATGAGCCTGAAAATTTTAAACTGAACTCTGAGGTGAATAACCACTGCAATGAACTAATGAAGCGCTCAAGGTAAAATGAGTAGTTCTGGAAGATTTGGGGGTGGAGATGATCGAAACATTTGACAGGAGGAGGAAGAGGATAAAGTTTGGCCCAAGAAATGAGAATGATATGCTTCTTGAGCAAGAAGCAAATTTACTAGTGGTTAAGCTTCCCAAGGAAAATGCTATCTGGTAGCAGTTGTGGTACCAGTTTTCTAGAATTCTCTTCCCTTAGAAGTAAAGCAAGTCAAAACATTGCTATCTTTTTTAAACACTTGACAAAAACCTTACTCCCAAGCCCTCCCAAATTAGCCTGTTTTATTTATGCAGTTTGTTGTGAGGTAGAGCTGGTTTTTATTTGGGACTGTAAGTTGTTTTGTAGAGATAGTGTCTCAAAAAGCAAGGTGTGCATTAAGAAAGAAAGAAAGAAAGAAAGAAAGAAAGAAAGAAAGAAAATATATACAGCATATACTGCAGCTGGTGGAATCTGAAAATGGGGATGAAATACTACACTTCCTTCCATGCACACACTGGAAGTGATATTTTCTAGTAAGAGCTTGAAGATCTATGCTGCTAAAAATCAGCCTTACAGATTCTTCTCAGTGGAATGGTAAAATTGCCAGTTCACCAGCTGATGATTTTGGGTTGACTTTCACAATCAGCAAATGCAGATGTGACTCAGAGTCAGGCAAGAGATATGCTATGTTAGCTTCCTGGCAGTCGGGTTGCTGTTGTTTACCGGGGTGGCGCTGTGGTCTAAACCACTGAGCCTTTTGGGCTTGCCAATCAGAAGGTCGACGGTTCGAATCTCTGTGACAGAGTTAGCTCCTGCTGCTCTGTCCCAGCTCCTGTCAACCTAGCAGTTCAAAAACACGCCAGTGCAAGTAGATAAATAGGTACCACTGTGGCAGGAAGGTAAATGACATTTCCGTGCACTCTGGTTTCCGTCACCGTGTTCTGTTGTGCCAGAAGCAGTCTAGTCATGCTGGCCACATAACACGGAAAGCTGTCTGCAGACAAACTGCAGCTCTCTCGGCCTGAAAGCGAGATGAGCGCTGCAACCCCATAGTCGCCTTTGACTGGACTCAACCATCCAGGGGTCCTTTACCTTTACCTTTGCCTTTACCGGAGTGACTTCCTTTACCAACTCCAAGTTGGTAAGCAAGTGTGAACCACCTGCCAGGAAGCTATTTTAGCAACTCAAGCCCATCTGTCAAGCCACTTCTGGACAAATCTTTCCAAGCATCCATGCCCATTACAAGCTGAGTTACACTTCATTTCTAAAGAGGCCTGGAGGCCTGCATAGAGTCGTGTCAAACATCTCCATCCAAAGCGCACCTCTGAGTCACCTCCCTAGGAGCTGGTCTCCTGGGTCATAGCTATTAGTCTTCAATGGACCACATGCCAGTTATATATACTTGATAATGCATACATCAGAGCATCTATATTGTTATTGATTTTTTTGGGGGGGGGGCTAAACCTTAGAAATTAATAAATGGTAGGGTTTTGATTATATGATATATGACAACCACAAAAGGGAGCTTTGGCCAGTGTATACTTTTGAAGGAGGATTAGACAAGTTCGTGGGAAATAGGTCTATCAAGGGCAGGGATGAATAGCCTAAGGGCTTCCAGATCATGTTGGACTATCAGTCTTGATAATGGACCATGCTGGCTGGGGCTGTTAGGAATTGGAGGGCTAAGGTTTCCACTGTTCCTCATGGCTTGTGTCTATAAATAGCATGTAGGGTAGGAAGAAATCCATCATCACGTGTCTCTCCCCCCACAATTGAATGTCTGGTTCTCAGATATACTTCTTAATCAAATCCAGCACTGGCCTGTGATTTCCCCTATGAAGCTTTTGTGATATCCTAGCCTGCACGCTTACTTGGGGAGAAGCCTTACTTAAGAAGAAGTCAGAGGGAGTTCTTCTTCTTCTTCTTCTTCTTCTTCTTCTTCTTCTTCTTCTTCTTCTTCTTCAGCGATCACTCGTAGCCAAGTAAGATTGTCTTCCATGAACACAGTCTTAACAGTGACCGTCAACACAGTGACCATCAACACAGTGACCGTGAACTCCGTAAGTGACTGTGGAGGACAATTCTGGATCCACACGTCCTTCCTTGCTTTGGAAAAAGAGTGGGAGAGCTATTGCAGCATCCAAAAGCCCCCACACTGCCCCCCCAAAGCCTGATAAGCATGGCAACATCTTCTTTAGTGGCTCCTTGGAAGGAGGTGTGAGGGCTCTGGAGCATCCACTAAGCTGGTAGGGAAGGCACTTTCTCACTTACTGGTATCTGTGAAGGTTGCAGATAGCTTCCCAGGGCCTTTCCATAACCTTCCCAGATCCCAGTAAGCAGCCCTCCACCTTGGGTAGGAGGTTTCTAGGGTTTCTTGACTTTGTACAGTTTTGCCTTTCTTTGTGGAACCGAGCCCCATAATAAAATTTCATCTTCTGGTGGTGCGTTATTGAAAACGATTCATTCCACAGGCCGCTTTTTTTCTGTGTATGTTGCATCTCTGTATGCTTTAAAAATCCGGACTTTCGACTGGGTTTAATGATCAACTGGATAATCACCAATCAAATGATTGCCTGCAAAAGATACAAACAAAACTTCTAAGTATTTAAATGCACGTGTCCAACACGATTAGAAACCACTTCAAAAAGTAATTACCATTCTTTTTTGCTTGATGAGAGATGCCAGAAACATCTCTCCCTCCTCTCCTCCCTCGCCCCTCCCTCAGCACACGTCAGCCCTGGACTATTGGGAATGGAGAATTAAGAAAATCTACTTGAATAGAAATCTCTCTTGCAGCTGAGTTCCAACCAAATAAACAGTGCAGCCATGCATAGGCTTAGAGAATAGTGCTCATTACTAGCAAATGAGCATGCTGAAAACCAGCTCGATAGAAATATTGATTTCAGAGTATGGTTAGAGCAGTGGGATGTCGTAGTTAAAAATGGCTGGGGTGCTTTTCTGAGTATCTTTGATTCACTCCATTGCCCTGAAATGAAGGATGTATCGAGTGGCAGGCTACAGTTCATATGTCAGATAGGAACAGCAGGTGGCCAGCTCTGCAACAAGAGCTGGTTGCCTTGCTTAGCAAAACAGGAGTTGCCTAATGCTGAAAGAAATGAAGATAAAGCTGAGTGTTCTTCATTGGTTTATTTATCTGATTGTAGCTTGCAAGGGAGCAATCAATATATGTAGTCAGTAGTAAATTGAACACTGGTTACCTCCTATTATCTGGAGAAGCTTGGTTGGGAATAGTCAGCACCACCTGTCCTAAGTAAATTAGTTGCTTAAAGCAGAGATTACAGATCAGGAAAGAAAGTGGGCAATCGCCCCTCTAATCACAGAGGAACATGGAGAAGGATGAGGCTATTATTTTATTAATAGATGAAGAAAGCATTGGAGCAAACTTGCATGCACCTTAGCTAAATGGTAGAGCATCTGCAGAAAATGGCATGTTCAATCCTTGCTATCTCTAGGTAGGGGTAGGAGACACTTGTCCTTCAAAACTCACTGCCAATCAGTGTGGGCAATCCTGAGCTAGATGGACCAATGATCTGACTCAGTATAAGGCAGTTTCCTATGTCTTCTTCTTTGGCGATCACTCATAGCCGAGTAAGATTGTCCTCCTCCTCCTCCTCCGCTGCTTCTTCTTCTTCTTCTTCTTCTTCTTCTTGCAATCTTAGCCAAGTAAGATTGTCGTCCATAAACACAGTCTTAACAGTGAGTCCATAAGTGACTGTGGAGGCCAATTCTGGATCCACACGTCCTTCCACATCAGGGACATAGGTTTATGGGCAGGAGTTGATCACAGTGAAGGTTTGCCAAATATGGCTTCGTCTTAGGACATTTCTCCCTTTCGTCCTGAGTTAGAGCGTCCTCAAAGCCAATGACACATTTGGTAAAGGCTGTTCTCCAGTTAGAGTGCTCACAGGCCAGTGTCTCCCAGTTGTCTGTGTTTATACTACATTTTTAATGATTTGCCTTGAGAGAGTCTTTAAACCTGTTTTGTTGACTACCAGCATTACACTTTAAAATTTAAAGTTGGGAATAGAGTACAGTGGTACCTCACAAGACGAAAAACTCGCAAGACGAAAAACTCGCAAGACGAAAGAGTTTTTCGTTTTTTGAGTTGCTTCGCAAGACGAATTTCCCTATGGGCTTGCTTCACAAGACGAAAACGTCTTGCAAGTTTGTTTCCTTTTGGATTTTCAATGCATTCCTATGGGAAACCGTGCTTCGCAAGACGAAAAATTTGCAAGACGAAAAAACTCGCAGAACGAATTAATTTTGTCTTGCGAGGCACCACTGTACAGTGGTACCTCGGGTTACATACGCTTTAGGTTACAGACCCTGCTCACCCAGAAATAGTACCTCGGGTTAAGAACTTTGCTTCAGGATGAGAACAGAAATCGTGCTCCGGCAGCATGGCGGCAGCAGGAGGCCCCATTAGCTAAAGTGGTGCTTCAGGTTAAGAACAGTTTCAGGTTAAGAACGGACCTCCGGAACAAATTAAGTACTTAACCCGAGGTACCACTGTAGTTGCTTTGGAAGATAATAATCAGGCATCCAAATAACATGACCAGTTCAATGAAGTTGACGTTGAAGAATCATCACTTTGACATGTACTTCCCCTGTTAACCTCTGGATTTTTATCTCCTCTTTCCTTCCTGGGGATTGATAGGACCTGGAGAATGGAGAGAGGGGGCAGGTGCCCATTGCAAAGGGTTAATGGAAGGAATAAGAACTTAACTTCCACATACGCAAGAAAAGAAGGCTGGCAGGAGGGAAATAAAGAGTATGATGATGAAATCTCCCAGGATTTATTTGCTCCAAATTCTGTCCACAGATTTGCGCAGTCTGAAAGCTGAACATGGGAGAACTCACCACCTCTTCCTGCATGCTCTCTTTAGAACTGTGGTGATTCCTGTGATACTGTAGTTGATCATTTGGCATATATACAGACCAAAGCTGAGGGATACGTTTGCAAGCAGATCCATCTATTCAATGATCACAGTGTACAGTGGTACCTTGGGTTACATATGCTTCAGGTTACATACGCTTCGGGTTACAGACTCTGCTAACCCAGAAATACGGCATCAGGTTAAGAAATTTGCTTCAGGATGTGAACAGAAATCATGCTCTGCCGGTGCGGCAGCAGCAGAAGGCCCCATTAGCCAAAGTGGTGCTTCAGGTTAAGAACAGTTTCAGGTTAAGAACAGACCTCCGGAACGAATTAAGTACTTAACCCAAGGTACCACTGTATATTGGAATGTGCTCGTTCTTTCCTTTACAGAGCTTTTAACGAAGCATTTATTTATTTCAACAGTTTATAGTTCTTGATCACATTTGGAGGACTGAACGTCTACTAGGTAAACCAAGGGACAGGGAGTACACTGGGGTTCTGAGGGCTTCCTTGAGTTAAATCACAAACCCAGGCTTTTGTAGTTTGACAATGGGATCCTCAGCAGCAATATTTGAATCAGTGTTTTAAGGAGTTGTACATATTCCTTTTTCACATTAATTATTTACTGTTTGTGTTTTGATATTTATATGTTTCTTGTACATGCTCATAGCACCTTTGCCAGAAGGGTGATTTATAAATATCAAAGATAGAGAGATAGATATAGATAGATAGATGATATAGATAGATAGATAGATAGATAGATAGATAGATGATAGATAGCTGGGACAGAGCAACGGAAGCTCACCCCCATCACAGGGATTCAAACCCCTGACCTTCTGATTGGCAAGCTCAAGAGGCTCAGTGGTTTAGACCACAGTGCCACCTATGTCAGTATTAGTACATATAACCTAGGCCCAAACCTAGAATTCAGTCAACAGACTTGGGAGGTAACAGTAGCCAAAAATGTCACATGAGGTTTTATTTGAATGCACACCTGGAGGTAGCGAAGCAATATCCGTTACAACACATATGCTTTCTAAGGTCATCCCTTCTGCATTTTTACAAGTAATTCAGCCAGACTGAAAGGGTAAGAGCTCCTCCCATGCGTGAACATGACTAATAGGTGATGAAATATGACATTTCTTAGTGAACAAGAGGCTGGAATCAATGGGTCAATAGTTTATATAAGAAATTATAGATAGGTCGATGCTAAACTGTAAGGAACATTAGCATTGCTTGGTGTTGATAGAATGGGGGGAAATGTCACTGGTGGAATTAAAAGAGCAGGGGTTTATGTATGAATGTTGGCAGAAAGAGCTAAAAGGAATCTTCCAAAACTTACTTTTAAAGACAATTGTATTTTCTTTGCTTCTTAGCAACTTTACAAGTGGATCATTTATACAACTCACTTAGACATACTTAAAGTTAATTGTAAACCAGCTAAAGTTGAAGAGCTGTTTTCTTCTTCGCATCAGAAATGTAGAAAGAAATGTACTTCGACAGCAAACTAGGCACATTTCTCAAGTGTGAAATCAAGAGGTTTATGAGAAAAATATCTTTATGACATCCTTTTCGCTTTGTAAAATATGAAATGACTGAATCTCAAAATCATTGAGCTTTGAAAGAACTTTTGATAATTCCTCACGGAACTCTTGTCTACCGTCAGAGGGTAGCTCCAGTTTGTGAAGATTTCTTAGCTGTTATATTCAGAAGGAAAACATCATAAGATGAGGAGAAGAAAATGGGAATTCATGTAAGAGATGATTCAGTAACACTAAAACACTTTATCTCAATGCTGTCAATGGGCTTGAAGGTTGTCATGGGATTTAGCTGTTGAGTCAACATACAGAGAATCAGGCTTCACAATTTGGATGGACCGTGTCCTAAGTATTATTAGGTCTCAGGACAAACACAAATGTATGGAATAGCAATAGAATACTAAACACTTGGAAGAGGAGAATAATCAGCCATGCCATTTTCTGGAACATTTGCTTTGTGCAAGCTATTAGCTTTCCTCTTGTAAATACCTCAGTTACCATCCTTTCCTGGTTGGAAGCTAGAGGATTTTTGTCCTTTTCATTTTAAGGAGAGCTTGCCTACAGAAGGTTTAGATAAATATCCAATTGCACTTACTGGAAAACAAAAATGTATCCTATGAAGTAGATCTGAAGCTTCAGCACCACCCGCTTCTCTTCAGACAACAATGGGCAACATTCATCTCACTTCAGAAGTGGTCTGACAACCTCTGAAGTGGGCTTCTTCAGTTGGTGTGCAGGCTTCATCTGAAGAGGACAGGCTGCTAGACACTCCTTCCATTTTATCTCATTTATTTGTGGCTGCCTGTGTATTTCTCTGCAAGTTACATATTTATTGCATTTTCTGATAGGTCTGGCTTGCTTCACGTTTTGACTGTTTGTCAAAGGAAACAAATAACTGGATTTTGCTTGGAAGTCCAAAAACAAAACTTCTACTTTGTATTCCATTTTGCTTGTCAGATGCAAGGAATCCACCCACCCACCCATTTGAGTATGCCGTACCATATTTGATTGGGTGAAAAATTACTGTGTTGTGATCTTGGGTGAATAATGCATAATGTGCCATTTATCTGACAAACTTTGCTTCTGTTTCTGTTTGTGAAGTGCCATTGGAGAAATTACGTTCTCCAGTGTTTTCTTTCTCGGAAGGCATTTGTTGAATTATTCCTTTAAATATATAGTGGTGGCATTTTCAAGCATCTCATTATGAATGCTCATTATTCAGAGCGTATCTATTTATTGGACATATAGGTTACACCATATGTTTGAACCATATGCACAGTGACAATCTCCCCCTCCCCAATAATGATAACAGCACTTAGATGATGAGCGTTCTCTTCGTTCTAGTGCAAGACCACATGCAGCTTAATTGCTGTAATAAAATCTGCCTCCTAGAAATAAGGCAGGCATAACATATAAAGTGGGCACACACAGCAGGTTTCAGCAAGCAACACAGCCCTCTGAACCCATCTTCGCAAGTGACGGGTGAGCATGTTTGCTGATCCAGCATTTCCTGAAACCCATTAGTCCTGTTCCTTCCCACCAACTCCCTCCTTCGCTTTCTTCCTGCTACGTTTTTCTACTTCTCTCCATCACTTCCTGCCTCCAGCTATCACTGGAGAAAGTGAGCATAATCTGCCTTCAAATGGGAACTCTGTAAGTTAGCTCTGCCTGAGGAGGCAGAGGGACAAGCCCTGTCATGTAAGGGCAGCTACGAAGGATAAGACTGACCAGCTTCAACTATGAACCCCGACCCCCTTTGCAGCTGCAGTGGGATGCTTCTGATCAAATACGGAGCAGGCGAATGCTCGTGGCAAAGGGAGCTCTCTGTAAAAGTCCCAGTGGAATAATGGGGGTGGGGGGAAGGGAAAGTGGAGTAGAAACCAATATGAAATGCATTTAGAAATTAATTCAGGAACAAGGAGAGCAATAATGGAATGAATGTAAGAAGGTAGGGGAATCTTCCGGGTTGGCGCCATCGATAATGGCGGATTCCCTCTGAGTCTCTGAGGGACCAGCTCCGCGGGATCGGGTCTGACCGCTGCGGCGAAGCGGGGACCCTTTAAAAATCACAGGCGGGTGAAGCCTGTGAACGTGGGGACTCGACGGGCACCTTTTGCGCCCCCCCAAACTGCGAAGGGACCCCTTTAGGGGTTCCGGAGCGAGACGGGGTGAGTGGCGCGGTGCTGAGAGTCGACTGCTTTTTCCGCGGAGTGAAGCCACACAGCCGTTATCGGAGAGCGCTGACTTCTTCCTGGGACAATTTGACCTCCAAAGTAACTACCCGTGAGTAGGATAAAATTGGATTTAAAGGGGAAAATAATTTAATTCGGCACCGAAGCGGGAAGGCATAAACAGGAAGTCCGCCTTCCTTTCTTGTAAATAGATCAAAGCAAAGAGACTGTAAGCGGAAACCTTGAAAGACGTTTGAAAAAAGACTTAAATCCTAAAATCAGAAAAGCGATCTCCCCTCCGGATAGCAGGAGAGGAGGAGGGAAAGGTCTGAACTGTATCTACCTGCAAAAAAAGAGGGAAAGGAAGCTAAAATCCACCGCTTAGAGCCTGGGAACGGACTGCCCTGAGACAAGCAATGCCGCTCCGTGAAAAGCACTATCGGTAAACAGAGTACTTTTGACAGCTAACTCTGCAAGAGAGATACAGTGTTTCTGGACTTCTCCTGGCTTTAAAGTAACTGATTAAGTGCAATTGAAACTGTTGTTTTCTCATGAATTGGGGGATTTATAAGGACTATTTTTTTTTTCTTTCAAGTTGTAAGTTTTGACTGTTACTGTGTCCCCCTAGAGGAGGCTTGACATTGCTACAATAACAACTTGAGGCTTGGGGAACTTTCCATTTCAAAACAAATTCTAACTGTGGGACTGACCTTGGACTTCTTGAGAGTGTTATGGCAGATGGAAGAGGAAAGTTAGAGGAAAAAACTACTAGGTCTGGCAGACCCTATCGGACAGACACTGCGTCGCAGCGAAGAGCTTCAACATCTAGTCCTTCTGGACCATCTGGATTATCAGGGGCTGCACCCCCACAAGTTAAATCAAAAGTAATGTCGTCTGAAGATGTTTTGGCCCTGGCACTAGGAAAAATTAATGAATCTTTTTAACTAAACAAGTAGCTGAAACAAATAAATGAGTAGCCGAAGCATCAGTTAAAATTGATCAAAATACTACAAGTATCAATAATTTGGGACAGAAGGTGAATACCAATACAGAGACTATTGAGAAATTGTTACAGGAATCTGCCTCGACCCAAAAGACAGCTGAAGAAGCAAAAGACATAGCAACTGCCACTCAAGAGAAGATACCACCGATATATAGGCAACTCGAGGACCACGGTTTGACGTTGTCTATGATTGAATTGAAAGAGAAACAAAGAAATTTGAGAATCAGGGCTGTACCAGAACTTGAGAAAGATAACTTGATTGACTTTCTTACGCAGGAATTCACAGACTTCTGGCAACAGGATTTGGGGAAGGAAGAATTTAAGATAGTGAGCGCATTTAGACTTGGAAGAGGAGGAAGGAAGAACAAGGTGAGAGACTGTTTGATTACCCTTCGAACAAAAGAGGAGAGAGATAAAATCTTGAATCTGCATTACCAAAAGACTCTGGAAATATATGATTCAAGTGTGGAGATATTTAAGGACATTCCAAAACATCTTTTGGACTTAAGGCTTAATTACGGAGATCTGGTTGCCCTGCTGAGAAGTAATAGAATCATCTTTAGGTGGGAATTCCCCCAAGGCCTGTCTTTTAAATACAAAGGAAGAAAGATAAAAATAAGGTCAGTCAATGATAAAGATAAATTCTTGAAAGACCACGGAGAAGATCTACAGAAAGAAGCGGAATCTGGAGAAGAGCCAAAAGCACTGGAAAGAGGAATAATAGATATAGCAAACTTATCTTTTGGATTGCATGGTCCAGAGAAAGTGATACCACCGACAGATCAAGAACAAACACTTGGCGCAGTTGGAGGTAAAGGGAAGTAACCCCATCATGGCTCTGCAACTTTTAAGTTGGAATTGTAATGGCCTCAATTCTCCTCGGAAAAGGAAAAGTGTCTTTCATTTACTAAAAAAAGAACAATTGGACTTGATTTGCTTACAGGAAACACACGTGATAAGGCTACACAGGAAAGTTTTGATTAACAAGAGATTGGGACAGGAGTTTATTTCATCTGATAAAGTTAAAAAAAGAGGAGTAGTGATTTATGCAAAGGAGAGGCTATCGCCGAAATTTATTTTTAAAGATGATCAAGGAAGATTTGTGGCAATTGAAATTCAAGTTCGAGGAGAGAAATTTTTGATAGTAGGAATTTATGCACCGAACGAGGGGAAATCTGAATTTTTTAAAAAGTTGCATGAGATCTTAATGGACTATTTGGATTACAATCTGATTTTGATGGGGGATATGAATGGAGTAGTATCTACATATATGGATAAGGCACAAAGACAAGTGGTCACCAAGGATGGTAGACTACCGAAAACATTTTTTGAGATGACAGACAACTTGGACTTAGTTGATACTTGGAGAACAAAGAATCCCTTGGGAAGAGAGGGAACCTTCTTCTCTGAAGCCAAGATGACATGGACTAGAATTGACCAAATATGGGTAACTAGAGGAATGGCACCAAAGATAAAGAAAGCGGAAATTTGTCCAAAAACCTGCTCCGACCATAATGCTGTAAGGATGGAGATGAAACTAATATCAACTGGCTCCTTCAGATGGAGGATGAATGACACCTTATTCAGAGATGAAGAAGTGTATAAAAAGGCCCAAAAAACCTTGAGAGACTATTTTGAGATAAATATGAATACTAATGTAGAAAAAAGAGTAATCTGGGACGCAAGTAAAGCGGTCATGTGAGGGTTTCTGATACAACAGAATGCTATAAAGAAGAGAAGCCAAAATGAGAAGAAAGATAAAATATTGGAGAAAATAAAAGAAAGCGAGAAGAAATTGAGAGCAAAACCAAAGTCGCAGGAGATTTTGAGAGAAATAAAGTTATATCAAGTACAATATATGGAAATGATGAACCAGGAAATAGAATGGAAAATTAAACAAATGAGACAAAAAACATTTGAATCAGCTAATAAATGTGGGAAATTGTTGGCTTGGCAAATGAAAAAAAGGCAAAAATTAAATACTATCACAAATTTAGAAGTGGAAGGAAAGAACATTCACAACCCAACTGAGATTAGAAACTGTTTCCAGAGGTACTTTAAACAATTATACACACAAGGGCCACAGAAAGAAATGGATATAGATCGATTTTTGAAGACAAATGGATTACAAAAAATCTCTCAAGAAAGTAAATTAATGTTGAATTATAAAATATCTGAACAGGAAGTAGAAGGTGCCATTCAAAACATGCAATTGGGCAAATCTCCAGGACCAGATGGGCTGACTTCTAGATACTATAGATCCTTGAAAGAGTGGTTAGTACAACCTTTAAAGGAAGTCTGTAATGAAATATTGGAAGGGAAAAGGGCACCAGAGTTGTGGAAAGAAGCGTATATTACACTTATACCGAAAACAGAGACTGAAAAGACTCAGCTTAAGAACTACCGCCCCATATCATTACTTAATGTGGATTACAAAATTTTTGCAGACATTTTGGCCAAGAGATTGAAAAAAGTGTTGATGGAAGAGATCCATAAAGACCAAGCGGGCTTTGTCCCGGGAGGACACTTGTCTGACAATTTGAGGAATATAATTGATATTTTGGAAAAACTAGAAGTGAACATAAATACTAAAGCAGTATTGATATTTGTGGACGCGGAGAAAGCTTTTGACAATATCTCTTGGAGTTTTATGAAGAAGAACCTACAGGGGATGGGGGTAGGCCAAGGCTTTGAAAACGGTATAAGTGAAATTTATTCAGAACAAAAGGCTAAACTAATTGTAAATAATGTGGTGACGGAAGAATTTAAGATAGAAAAAGGGACACGACAAGGCTGCCCAATTTCCCCATTGCTGTTTATATCAGTCCTGGAGGTTTTGCTGAATATGATTAGAAGGGACCAGTTGTTAAAGGTATACAAGTCGGAGCTAAACAGTACAAATTGAGAGCATTTGCAGATGACTTAGTACTGACGTTACAGGAGCCAGAATCTAGTACCAAAAGGGTTTTAGAACTGATTCAAGAATTTGGTCAGGTTGCTGGATTTAAACTGAATAAGTTAAAAACCAAGGTTTTAGAGAAAAACTTAACACCGATTGAGAAAGAGAGGTTTCAGAATGAAACAGGTTTAACAGTGGTTAAGAAAGTGAAATACCTGGGGATTAATATGACAGCAAAAAATGGGAACCTATTTAAAGACAACTATGAAAAAAGCTGGGCTGAAGTGAAATTTTTTTTAGAAATTTGGTCAAATTTGAAGCTTTCACTGCTGGGTCGTATTGCTGCGATAAAAATGAATGTATTGCCTAGAATGTTGTTTTTGTTTCAAACATTGCAAATTGTGGACAAAATGGATTGCTTCAAGAAGTGGCAGAGAGACATCTCTAGATTTGTCTGGCAGGGCAAGAAGCCCAGAATAAAATTTAAGATATTAACTGATGCAAAGGAAAGGGGTGGATTTGCCCTGCCAGACTTTAAACTTTACTATGAATCAGCAGCTTTTTGCTGGTTGAAAGAATGGCTGCTTCTTGAAAACACTGACATTTTGGACCTAGAAGGTTTTAATAATATATTTGGATGGCATGCATATCTGTGGTATGATAAGGTCAAAGCACATAAAGCATTCAAAAACCATATTGTCAGGAAAGCATTGTTTAATGTTTGGATAAGATATAAGGATTTATTGGAAAATAAAACCCCAAGGTGGCTATCACCGATGGAAGTGAAAGCTCTGAAAAAGCTCAATATGGAGGCCAAATGGCCGAAATATTGGGAAATTTTGGAACAAGATGGAGATAGACTGAAATTGCAGAGTTTTGAGAAATTAAAAAACAAAGTGCGAGACTGGCTTCATTATTATCAGATAATGGAGGCATATAACTTGGACAAGAAAATTGGTTTCCAGGTGGAAAAATCAAAATTAGAAACAGAACTGTTAGAACCCAAAACTAAGATTTTGTCAAAGATGTATAACTTGCTGTTGAAATGGAATACTCAGGACGAAACGGTGAAATCTGCTATGATTAAATGGGCACAAGATGTTGGACATAACATAATGATGGCTGACTGGGAACAGTTATGGACCACAGCTATGAAGTTTACGGCATGTAATGCCTTAAGAGAAAATATTATGAAAATGATATACAGGTGGTACATGACCCCAGTCAAGCTTGCAAAAATTTATCATTTGCCCGATAACAAATGTTGGAAATGTAAAGAAACTGAAGGTACATTCTTTCACCTTTGGTGGACATGCCCAAGGATTAAGGCTTTCTGGGAGATGATATATAATGAATTGAAAAAGGTATTTAAATATACCTTCTTGAAGAAACCAGAGGCCTTTCTCCTGGGCATAGTCGGTCAATTGGTGCCAAAGAAGGACAGAACTTTTTTTATGTATGCCACAACAGCAGCAAGAATACTCATTGCAAAGTGTTGGAAGACACAAGATCTACCCACTCTGGAAGAATGGCAGATGAAGGTGATGGACTATATGGAATTGGCGGAAATGACTGGCAGAATCCGAGACCAGGGAGAAGAGTCGGTGGAAGAAGATTGGAAGAAATTTAAGAACTATCTACAGAAATATTGTAAAATTAATGAATGTTAGAATGATGTTGGATAGAAATTAAGTGGTTTTCAGCTGTAATACTATAAGGGAATATGAAAAATGGATTTTTAATAGGTAAAAATTTAACGTTACAATATTTTAAGATTAAAGATTAGGATAAACAAAGAGGGTAAGGATTTGCTGAACCAACAAACTGAACTGGAATACAAAAAAAGGAGGCGTGAGGAGGTCCGGGAAATAAGCTAATGAAAAATAAGTAATGGAAAGATTGAGTTTGTTTTTAGCCATTTTTATTTTTGTATTTTTGTATTTTTTTGTTTTTGTTTTGTAACATTTTGAAAATCTTAATAAATATCTTTAAAAAAAAATGAATGTAAGAAGGTAGAATGGGGAAAAGCAATGGAAATTAATTCTAAAAATAGCATTTTTGTTGTTGCCTTAGTCCCTGCCCCCTTTCCATTGGTCTTTCCCATTTGGCCAAGTATAAATCCAGCCTTCCGACTAAAAAAAGAGGAGGAGGTAGATTTGGTATTGTTTTCCTGGTAACTACTGCACACTGTGTTCTCTGAAGGGAAGGAAGCCAAGGGTTTGGGAAAGAAGGGGGTGCTGAGTGAGTGACTTCCTACACCTGGTATGTGATGGTAAGCCAAGTAATTTTCTGATTTTTCAGGAAGTAGCGTCATTTCCTTTCTGCCCTGCATTTGTCACATGCATCACTGTTTCCATTCTGCTGCAGTTCATCTCCCACCCAAAATTATGTTATTTGTCTCCCTGTCCACTGCAGTTATGTAAATTACATTGTTATTACCGGTACATTTTCCAGCCCATTTGTTTCAGTGCAAAGGAAACCCAATGCAAATGGGGAAAATACAAAAACAATTATGTATTTTTTTGCGGGTTGAAAACAGCGATAGAGGTTAATACGGATTGCATTCACTGGATTGATTTCCATTCTGCACATAGGACAAATAAGTGAATTCTCTGACATTCCTAGTAGCTTTGTTTATTTTCTGAGGAAATTAGATGTGAGCTAAAAGAAAAGATCCTAATCTATGCCACACAAGCTGTGCAATATACATTCTCTCTTTCACTCAAAACCACTTCACTGTAATGATAATTCTGGTTCAGATCTACAACAGTCAGTGTTTATTTTAAAAGAAAACTAAGCACTTCAAATGCTCAGGCATACTTTAAAGGCTTGAGCTTTCATAGACCACAATCCCATTGCACTGGATGCTGAATTACCGTATTTTTTGCTCTATAAGACTCACTTTTTCCCTCCTAAAAAGTAAGGGGAAATGTGTGTGCGTCTTATGAAGCGAATGCAGGCTGCGCAGCTATCTCAGAAGCCAGAACAGCAAGAGGGATTGCTGCTTTCACTGCGCAGCGATCCCTCTTGCTGTTCTGGCTTCTGAGATTCAGAATATTTTTTTTCTTGTTTTCCTCCTCCAAAAACTAGGTGCGTCTTGTGGTCTGGTGCGTCTTATAGAGCGAAAAATACGGTAAATTGAATAATTGCAAGCAAAGCACATGGGGTGGTAGTTCGGAGCTGAAAGGGAAGTATCACCTTAATGCAGGCTTCCTCAACCTCGGCATTCCAGATGTTTTTGGCCTACAACTCCCATGATCTCTAGTTAGCAGGACCAGTGGTCAGGATGCTGGGAATTGTAGTCTCAAAACATCTGGAGGGCTGAGGCTGAGGAAGCCTGCCTTAATGGAAATGTAATTTTCATCTTTATTTCTTCTATTGCAATTTAGAAGGAGGAAAGAATCCATAGACCCAGAAAAGACCTTGTCTACACAATTCAATGTTTACATCAGATGTTCTACTGCTACCTCACAATCCATTTGATTGCCCAAATTGATTTGTTTGAAGACAACCATTTTGAGGTCTTTCTTGGGTGGGCTAGAAAGTGACAGTGTTCACCTAGGGATGCCGTCAGTACTTCTCTCATGTCCGTGAGATTTGTAGGCAATCTTTTCCCCCTTCTTAAGTGGAGTCCCCTCTGGCTTCGTGTGGCTGTTGCTGCTCAGTTATCAAACATTACATTTATGAAGTTGGCTATGGATTTCTAGATTGCAATGTTGGGCCCCAAAGAGATGCTTGAGTTCTTTCAGGCTTAAATCAGCTCAGTTACCTGAAAGCCTGCTTCGTTGTAGAAGGTGCCCAAGAGGATGGGACACTCTCAGCCTGTGAGTACAGGGTTTATGGTAGTAAAACTATGGCACACTCCGTAGAGGTTGTAGGCAGCTACAATGGGAACCCTGCCACTTTACTCAAAAGGGTTGTCAAGGGATGAGCCAAGGTAGAAGTGATGGAATTCTCCGGGACGCGGGTGGCGCTGTGGGTTAAACCACAGAACCTAGGCTTGCCAATCAGAAGGTCGGTGGTTCGAATCCCCGCGACGGAGTGAGCTCCCATTGCTCAGTCCCTGCTCCTGCCAACCTAGCAGTTCGAAAGCACGTCAAAGTGCAAGTAGATAAATAGGTACCGCTCCGGCGGGAAGGTAAACGGCGTTTCCATGCACTGCTCTGGCTCGCCAAAAGTGGCTTAGTCATGCTGGCCACATGACCCGGAAGCTGTACGCCGGCTCCCTCGGCCAATAAAGCGAGATGAGCGCTGCAACCCCAGAGTCGGCCATGATTGGACCTAATGGTCAGGGGTCCCATTATCTTTACAAGTGTTCAGGTGAGCTTTAAGATGAGCTGTATCAGGGTGAACACCATGGCTCGTTGTCCCTTATAACAACACCATCTCCACAACATACTCCACACTGACTAGCATGTGGAGCTATGTTGCTTTATAAGGTTGTGACCTGTTGAATCCCAAAACTTGCTGTCTTCTCTTTATGTTCTTGTCCCTGCCAGTAGTACCAAAAACAAAGTATCAGCCAGTATGAGCTGAGGGGGCAGCAGAGAATAATGCTTGCGTGTCAAGACCCCCAAGCCACCCCAAAGAGAATAAAGACACAAGGACACAGAATTTTAGGTTAATGTTAATGGGCAAAATTTAGGCCACAACTGATTGGCCACCTGACATCCTGATGTGGCCGGGGTCTTCCCCAGTGGGACGCGGGATACCACCATGTGGTCCCATCCTGGGGGGGGGGGGGAACCTTTTATATCCTACTAATTTTCATGGTTAAGGTTGAAAGTTGACCTGTACTTTCCAACCGAAAACAATGGGATGTAATAATGTGTAGCTTTGACAAGACGGGCTCCCACGGTGAGCAAAAAATACCTCCTTCTTTCTTTCAATACCTTTTCTCCTCAGGATTGTGTTGTGACCATTCTATTCTCATCCATATAGATGGATGGAAAAATAATTCACTGTTTTAAGCAGTTTTGCCCTTTAAGATTTCTATTACACGTACAAAGCCATCTCTCCTGTCAGTATGGTAATCAATCACATCATCAGTCAATCAATGAATAAATCAATGAATAAATTTGCTTTGCATGAGCACCCTTAATCTCATTTTATATAAACTCCTATCAGTGAGTCCCAAGGGCCATATGTCTGTAGTTTATTATACCTCCTAACTATTGACCTATTTAAACAGCACATTTACTGTCAACATTTAAATATCATTGGTAATATGTTTTATTCTTCCAAGATCACCACCCTTGAATTCAAAAGAAGGATTTATTTAGACAGCATTGCACATCACATAAATTTAATTCTGAGGTCTATTCACATACTGAATAGGGTGGTGGTAATAATAATAATAATAATAATAATAATAATAATAATAATAAATAGCCTTAAGAAGCTGTTATAAAAGTTGTAAAAATATTTATTTTAATTAAATAAAAAAAATGAATAGGCTAGAACTAAAACAAACCTGGTAAAAGGCTATCAAGCAAAATTTTCTAACACAGTCCTAGACATGTCTATTCAGAAGTAAGTTATAGTGAGTTGAGTTGGCCTTACTCTAAAACAAATGTTTATAATATTGCAACATAAATTAATATGATATTATTTTGATCAGTGTTTCCAGGAGTGAATGCTGACAGATTTGAGAGCAACAGACAATTTACAATATATTCCTAGACCTATATACTCAAAGAAAGCCCAGCTAAATTCAGTGGGCTTACTCTCATGTAAGCATGTAGAGGATTGCAGCCTTACCAATTTGTGAATATTTTTGTGCAACTTTTTTCAAAATGCTCAGGACAGACCGCAAATAAAAGCACGATTGAAATAATCGCATTTCATATATTGACATGAACCAAAGTGCATGTGAAATCTGCATGGCACTCAATGTTTTAAAAATGCAATAGTCCACAAGGCAAAATAAAGCCAAATTTGAGTCAAAATAGTAAAGTTTCCCACCTCTTCCTTTAACAAAAGCGAGGAAAAGTGCTTTCTTCTAAAACCCAGAAGACTCTGCTCCTAGACAGAGATGTTTAGACTTTCTTGCAGAGAGGACACACCAAAAGAACCTAAATTCTAATAACTGTTGCAAATGCTTATTCAAGGAGAAGTGATGCTCCAAGGATGTGGGTCCCAGGCCAGCTGTGCCAAGTGATTAGGGCTGAGGGGTCTTCAGCACCCCCAATTTTTTCAAGAAGGGGGCTTGGCTCCCCCAAAATCCTGTGGTCTTCTCCACCTCCTCCTCCCCGCCAATGCCATGCAGGAAGGAGAAGGCTGAGCGTGGAGCCCAGCTCCTCATTCCTCATTCCTCACCCAGTGTGTGAGTGCCCTAGATGAGGGCAGGATGTGTCACATTATGTGTAACATGACGCTCATGTGATGCACCCCCCACAATGTGGGGGGCAAGTTGGTGCCCTTGTTCCAGACTATGAAGGAGCAAGCAGGCAGCAAAGTCTAGTGCAAGTCTAATAGGATCACATTTCTCAATACCTATCCAAACCGGTAGAAAACATTCTGCACTAGTAGCACCAAACTATATAACATGGAAAGCAGTCCTAGAATATAGGAAATGGAAAGGCAAAAAGGTTATCTATGTGCTGGATAGGAGATGCAACCAAATCTATAGCAGAACAATAGCCTTGCTGAACAAGATTTTATTTAGCAGCGAAGGATGCTCTCCATTATAGGAAACTAGAGTCTTGCTGTAGACATCTGCACTGTGGAGGCTACCAAACATTTTGGGTTCAGCATTGCATTAAGACAGAAGATTAAACACAGGTTTTTTAAACAACAAAAACAACAACAACACATTTTGTTTATAGTCCAGGGTATCAGCGTTTGTGAGCAAATTTCTCTATTTTTCCTCCGCAGCAATTTCTGACCGCAAGTAATTTCAAAGTTATGATAAGTCACTGATAAAACCAGAACTGACAAGTCACAACATGCTCCTTTGCCCCAGTCCAACAGTGCAGATTTTAGGAAGCTTTTAACATTGCTAAACTATACAGAAAAAAACATTGGTTACCACTCTTTCCCTCTTAACACCAAAAAGTGGGTACGAAGTTAAGCATTTAAACCATGTTAGGCACCGAAATTTTGCACAGATCCCCTCCAACATTTCTACAATGAAAATAGTGGTGTCCTATTCAATAATAATAATAATAATAATAATAATATAATATCATTTTTATCCCATGGCAACATATATAAAAACATTTTGTTTAGTCATTTAGTTGTGTCCGACTCTTCTCTTCATGACCCCATGGACCAGAGCATGCCAGGCACTCCTGTCTTCTACTGCCTCCCACAGCTTGGTCAAATTCATGTTCATAGCGTTGAGAACACTGTCCAACCATCTCATCCTCTGTCATCCCCTTCTCCTTGTACCAACATCAGGGTCTTTTCCAGGGAATCTTCTCTTCTCACGAGGTGGCCAAAGTATTGGAGCCTCAGCTTCAGGATCCAGTGAGTACTCAGGGCTGATTTCCTTAAGAATGAATAGGTTTGATCTTCTTGCAGTCTATGGGACTCTCAAGAGTCTCCTCCAGCACCATAATTCAAAAGCATCAATTCTTAAGAAAACATTAAACATTGAAAGCTTCCCTATACAGTCCTGCCTTCAGCTGTCTTCTAAAGACATGGATCACAGCTTGCCTGCCTATTTGGTGAATGGCAGCTGGGCTGCAGTGCCAGCCCTGTCCCTGAGGTGGATCGGACTGAGGCGGCAGGTTTCACGCCATTCCACCCCATGGGCTTTTAATCTTTCTTTACTATGTTGTAGGACAGAGGTAGAAATATAGATACTTAATGAGCACTCACACTTTACATTGTGGGTGCCCTTTGCGGGATCATGCTCGGTTCTACAGTTCCCAGGGAACTTAATGGCAAACAAGGACTGACCTGCGTCTCAGTGTTATTCCTTGCATGTTCATGCCCAGCCTCAGTAATCAAGTTTCATTGCTGGGAGGTGGGGCCAGTCCCATTTATAAATAGGGGGTGGAACTGTCAGTAGCCAGGCAGTTGGCTCTGGAGATTCACCCTCCCCACCCTCCCTTTGTTTAATGTTTTCTTGTTTGCAGGTTAACTTTTTCTTCCTGTTTAGCGGGCACTGCTACGGTCTTTGACTGGTTGCTGTTGAAGGACCGGGAAGAAATTTTCCTGCATAGGCAGGTTTTGTCGTCCCCGTAGCAATCCGTCACAACTTTGGCGGTTTATGGCCTTGGGTGGAATCCTTTAGTCTTTTCTTCCCTATAATGGGGGGGGGGATATGAAGTGGTGATCTACCCCCCTGGGGCAGCGATTCCAGGGTCCCCCTCTTAAAGGGGTTATATTTTGGGTGTCACTGGGCTGCCTGCTACACTTACGTCTCACAAAACACCCCCATATTCCATTTACCCTGATGTTCCCCAGTTTCCCCGGCTGGGGGGCTGGGAGGGGTACACGCCCAAGGCCTAAGCCAAGGTCTTCCTACATTTGGAAGTTTAATAAAGTTGTGTCCTAATTTAATTCCATAACATGTTGCACGTTGAGGTCCCCCAGGCCACCCCAATAACTCACACTTCACACATCAATTTTTATTTAAGGTTTTTGGCATGAATTTGGCCACAACTTTATTTAAATACACACACGTGAGTGGTTGCTTAGGCATTGGTTACGACTATCTGTCCTTGCCCCAGGGACAGAACTGACCTCCAGATTCCAGCGGAAGCCAGTCAGGGGGACAGGACTGACTTCCGGATTCCGGCAGAAGCCAGTCAGGGAGAACCATATTGGGGAGAAATAAAGCTGGACATCAGTCCCTCATCTCTCACCCTCATGCCACCTAGGGCTTGCACGGCCCAAGTCCGATGCCAGGGACTTGGACGAAAGGGATGGCAAGCCCCTGGATTCCTTTAACGGAATTCCCTTTCAGCACCACCATTGGAGGGGTAGGCACTTCCCCTTCCACCAACCAATTTTAAGCAATGCTTATCCGCCAACCTTACAAGTTGTGACGATTTGCTACGCAGTAGGCAAAAACCAAATGGCAACAGCCAATCAGCCAAATGGACAAAATTCCTACCAGGCCCCCGCTCCAAGGTGGATGACCCCATGACAGGCATAGCAAGGTCAGAGGACAACGAACCCCCCTTCAGGGAGGGTAGGCGGGTGATCCAGTGCACACAGCCCAAGAGAAGGCCCCAGGCTGCGAGCCCTGTATTTAAGACCTCTGACCCACACACACACTTTAGCAACATAACATTCTCCCCAGCAACACTCCTTGCCCAATCACAGCATGTGGCCAATTTGCCCAACAACAGTGGGGTGGCCTTTTTGGCCCCCACCGCAACATGGTGCTCTCTATTATGGAGAACACGCTTTGTCAGAGTCTTTATTCCTTTCTGATGGTCCCTGGGGGCTGGGGCTGTCACGGCCTGGTCATGCAAAAGAATGCACATTTGCTACTGTATACTATTGTTTGTTCACTTAAAAAGGCTAGATTTCCAGGGAAGCACTGAGTAATTCCCCCCCCCCCCCCAAAGGGGGCGGTTGGCCAAATAGGCTTGTGAACCTCTGCTCTAGTGAAACTGTTTCTGCACTTTTCTAGCTCTATGCGATCCTCTCTTTCGGCAGGAAGTTCATCTGCAAACCCTCAGGAGCAGAGCATTGTCATAATTTAGCACAAACGCTTTGTCTGGCCTTATGTATAGAGCAGCTGCCTTTGCCGAATAATATTTATTGAAGTTATTCACCTACACAGAAATGATACTGGGAATTGTTCCAACAGCCCACTAGAGGTATAGCTCCTTGGTTCCAGGCAGGAAGGCTTTCTGCTTCACAAGACTGAGTTCTGAATCCCTGTTCCCCTTGATTGTTGTGTACTGCTGACATATTTAAAATTGGTATTTTACATTTCGACATTAATAGTGTTTATCTCTAGCAGCCTGCATAATCTTTTGTGAAGGATGAAATTGCAATTGACATTTGAATCCCTTTTACCGAAATCAGTTTGATCTTTTCATCGCCTCCTCTCTCAAACCCATATTGGCCTCTTAGAGCCATAGCAGATGTTAAAATGCACCCTAGCCCAGTCCTAATGTATAGCTGCCCAAAGACATTCCCTTCTCAATAACAAACATCAGTGGCAAACTGTAAACTTGTTTGGTATCTTGATTTATCATTTCACGATGTGGATTACACCTTAAACCCAAAGGTGGGTGAGGTTGCTCCCCTTTCTCACTCTTCCCAACACCCCTTCTCTCTCTCTCTCTCTCTCTCTCTCTCTCTCTCTCTCTCTTTCTCTCTCTCTCATTCACACACACACACACACACACTCTTTCTGACACTCTAAGGTTGCCATATTTTGAAGAGCAAAAAAGAGAATGCTATGAAAACTCTCGTTTCAAGTTCCCCTACTACAAATAGGCTATAGAAGCTGTGATATATTGCTGAGGGGTGAGGAGAAGAGGAAAGCAAGTCTTCAGCCACCCGTTATGTCTAGGTCTCATCCAGAAAGTATAGCCAGAGACATTTTGGCAAATAAAAATGTTATGTACTGAAGTTCTCACCCTGGGCCAACAGGGGGATACTGTAGATAGTTATGCAAATGAAGGATCGAAAGTGACGTTCAGTGATTGGATAGTTTTAGAAAGTTGCTACAGTTACGTTGTTCTGGAGCTCTATATAAGCAGGCTGACTGAGCTCTTCAGTTCAGTTCTGTTCTGGCCTTTGAATAAACAAGAGCTGTTTGAAGAATCGCGGTGTCGTCTGATATGTTCACCCAAACTTAACAAAAAACATTCCATCCGGACAGAAATTTTACCCCTGAAAAAGAGGACGTGTCCTGGAAAAAGAGGACACATGGAAACTACCCCCTTTTTTATCTATTTCACTCTCCTTTGCACTGTATAAAATTAGAGCAATAACTGCATGGCTTCATGTGGCTCTAGGATTCCAGATTGCCTATACAAGTGCTATACGAGTTTAAATAGAAAGGTGCTTTGGATAGAGAAACCTGGGTGGTCAGACTTAGCTACATAAGCTAATATGGACTAATGTGGCTCAAAACCAGTGAAGGGGGAGAAATTCTATTAGGTTTGCCTTTGAGGGTGAGCTTACCTATTTTCATTTTCCGAAATAATATGAGAAATTCACCCTTCAAAAATTACACACCTTTCCCATTTAACTCCAGTCTACAAAAATGCAAATACTGCTGAAAATACCATTACAAATGCATTATTTGAGGGGAAAGTGCTTTGTGGCAGTGTATTAGGCAAAATTACATCCAAACATGTGTATGCTAGGAGAAATTTGCACTAAAAAAACAATGAATTTCCATGAGGATGTATATCTATATCTCACAAACCAATGCAGAAATGAATTTAAGAGAGAGAAAACGAGAAACCAAAATTGACAGTTTGCCTACTCAAAACCCTTTTCAGAAGAGGGGTCTTCAAGAAGAGGAAGTGTGAAGTGTCCATTTTGGGCAGGCTTGGTAAGATTTTGGCTGTTGCTGCTAAATGGCCCATCAGTCATTCCTTAGAACCAACTGAAGTTGTTTAGTGGAGCCACTGAGATGAATGTTCAGCACTTGTTCTGGACATCTATAGGCCTGGCCCAGTCTTCATAAGACCCAACAATTATCTATATGTATGTGTAAATGATTTGTGTGGCAATAGTTCCCCTTTCTGAGCAGCGAATTGCCAGCTGCTTTTGAAATCCACTCAGGAGTGGACCTGAAATGTGACATTAGTGGGTGCTGTGAAGAGGCCTCAATACAGTCATACCTTGGTTTTCAAACAGCTTAGTTCTCGAATGTTTTGCCTCCTGAACACCGCAAACCCGGAAGTGACTGTTCAGGTTTGCGAACTATTTTTGGAAACTAAACATCCGACGGGGCTTCCACAGCTTCCTATTGAAGCTTCCTGCAGCCAATCAGAAGCCATGCTTTGGTTTCCGAACGTTTTGGAAGTTGTACAGACTTCCGGAATGGATTCCGTTCAACTTCCAAGGTATGACTGTACTGCAAATGTATATGTCTGGTATTGTACTTTTCTGGATCACAGAAAAAATCATCTGGAGAAGTGACATATTAAAACAATACAACTTACTCTTTTACAGGAAACAAAATCACCATATACTTCTATGTATATACATGTACTCAGAAGTAATCCCCACTATGTCCAAAGGTCCTTACTCTAATAAACATGTTTACGATTGCCACCAGAAGGCCAATTCCACCATTTCTGTTTTAGTTCTCTAGAATGGTCCACACATCACTCTCAGAGAGATTTATAAGAACAAAATATAACTAACTTATAAGAGAGACTGATTCTTTTTTTAATCATAGGAGTATCTGGGACAGGGTCTTTTCATGTGCTATATTTAGAAAATGGTTTTAAATTATATAAATGATTCTGAATATCCATGATATCTAACTTGATAAATTAGGATTCAGCACATGACATAATATCTTTATCCCTTTGGAAACAGCTGGTACACACACACACACACACACTCACACACTGATGAGTTTCTCTGCCCTTCACTATTCTGTAACCCCAGAGACCGGTGGTTGGATGTGTGAATTGACTACAGTGAAAAGTGTTTGGTTTCATGCTCTATATAAAGAGATGTGAACGCCTTCTTTGTGGTTCGCATTCACATGTTCAAGTCAGCAGTTCATTGCCTTATGCATAAGAACACAAGAGCCCATTTGCTCCAGCATTCTGTTGTCACAGTGGCCAAGAAAATGCTTATGGGAAGCCAACAAGCATGGAGGTGGACCGAGTAGCTATTTCCCCTGACGTCCTTCAATGCAGTGCAGATGTCTCCAAGGAGGGGGCCTTTGCCTGGATTGGCTCTGCTGTTGCCTTTACACAGTGTCAACAGCTCCCAGTACGTTTCCGAGCACAATTCAAAGTGTTGATGCTGACCTTTAAAGCCCTAAATGGCCTCGGTCCAGTATACCTGAAGGAGTGTCTCCACCCCTATCGTTCAGCCCGGACACTGAGGTCCAGCTCTGAGGGCCTTCTGGCGGTTCCCTTGCTGTGAGAAGCCAAGTTACAGGGAACCAGGCAGAGGGCCTTCTCGGTAGTGGCACCCACCCTTTGGAACGCCCTCTCACCAGATGACAAAGAGAACAACAACTACCAGACTTTTAGAAGACATCTGAAGGCAGTCCTGTTTAGAGAAGCTTTTAATGTTTAATAGATTATTGTATTTTAATATTCTGTTGGAAGCCACCCAGAGTGGCTGGGGAAACCCAGCCAGATGGGTGGGGTATAAATAATTAAATTATTATTATTATTATTATTAGTAGTAGTAGTAGTAGTAGTAGTATTCCCTGTCACCTCATCCTCCCTCTGCTGCTAGGATGTCAGGTATGTGCCACTGCCCCATGCCACCATTCAAGATTCCAGGTCACATGGAAGCCTTCACACATAAAGGCAGTCATTAGAAGGTCTACTCCCTAATTGGTATATATATTGGTATATCTGTATAGGAGCAATAATGACTGAAGAAAGCTTTCATGTCTTTGACATCAAGTGATGCATATGTTTAAAGCAGTCCCAAATCTCATTCAGTTGTGTGGGGCAAGTTCTCAGATGACCGCAATCCAAAATGCTGTACTATAAAAGACAGAGTCGCTCAATAAAGCTTTGATTGTGTACTTTTTGTTGTTGCTGCTTCGCTTAAAGCCAAACACCTCATTAACAAAGAACCAGATGATGTTTCTTGATTGCAGAAGACAGGCAGTCTGAAAAAGACCCATTTTGACTTACTGTAGACAGTTCTTCATGGATCAGTAATTTATAACTGGCCCTCTAATGGGGCATCACAGAGGAATCTGTTTAACTGCATTACAGTTTAATCAGATGTGGCATCTGTTAAACGTGCCTGATATAGTTCTAACATTTTGCTGGGCTACGTAGCTGGGCATTAGTTAACCAATTCACAGCAGCAGAAGCATAACGGTCAGAATCAAGAATAAGCACGCAATAACAGAAACAGATCACAAGTAAAAGGTTATCATAGTGGCATTGTCGATCATGGTGCCATTGGTGAAGTAGATATTTTATGATATCCACTGAAAATACGATTGATGAAAGCATCTTCCTTCTCAGTTTCTACTAAGAATGAAAGAGAAAAGGGTGTTTGCTACCACTTGGACCAGAAGCCACAGAAAGGTCTGATTGCCAACATTCAATGTTGAATGTTGACTACAAAATGCATAAGAACATTAAAAAGCCTTGCCCAATGAGGTCAGAAGTTTCATGGGAGTCGATATTCACCCTACCAGCCTTTGCGTGACCAGGCGGAGACTGTCCCAGCCCCCAGGGACCACCAGAAAGGAATAAAGACTTGTGACAACATGTTATGGAATTAAAATTTGGCCACAACTTTATTAAACTTTCAAATGTAGGAAGACCTTGGCTTAGACATTGGGCGTGTGTCCCTCCCAGCCCCCCAGCCAGGGGAACTGGGGCTCCTCAGGATAAATGGGATATGAGGGTGCCCTGTAAGACACATGTGTACACAGGCAGCCCACCTCATATCCCCGCACGCAGGGTAGTTCACTGACAACCTTTCAGTGTATGGCCAGCGACACCCATATTACAACCCCTTTAAGAGGGGGCCCTGGAATCGCCAAGGGGGGGGGGTAAGTCACCACTTCATGCCCCCTGTCCCATTTAGGGAAGAAAAGACTAAAGGATTCCGCCCAAGGCCTTAAGCAGCCAAAGTTGTGATGAATTGCTACGGAGAAGATAAAACCTGCCAATGCAGGAAAAATTCTTCCTGGTCCTTCAACAGCAACCAGTCAAAGACCGTAGCAACACCTGCTAAACAGGAAGAAATAGGTTAAGCTGCAAACAAGAAACAAGAAACAAAGGGAGGGTTGGATGGGTGAAGCTCCTGAGCCGACTGCCTGGCTGCTGCCGGCTTCACCCCCTATTTATGCGACAGGCCCCACCTCCCAGCAGTGTAAATTGACTAACTAAGGCTGGGTGTGAACCTCCAAAGTATAACACTGAGAGGCAGGCAGGGCCGTCTAAAGCATATGTGGCACCGGGGTGCAAAGATCTGCCCAGCGCCCCCTTGCCCAGAGTTGTCAACCTTTTTTAAGGGAGCTGACACAACACTTATCTCTGCTCAGGAAAAGAGAACAGGAAACATAAGGAGCCCAGCGCAACAAACCAGCCCGAGGCAGCGGCAGCGACAACTGAGCAAATGCTACTCTTAAGATTCCACCTAATTAATGCTACTCTTAAGATTCCACCTAATTGGAAACAGAGCATAGTCATCCCAATACATAAAAAGGGGGATCCACAAGATCCGCGTAACTATCGACCTATCAGCCTGCTGGACATATCATACAAGGTCTACTCTAGATTCTTGCTAGAGAAATTAATCGAGTGGGCAGAAGAAACAAAGCTATTCCACCCGGAACAGGCTGGCTTCCGTAAAGGTCACAGCACATCTGGCCAATGTCTTGTTCTATTTACCCTGATTGATAAATACCTAAACAGGTTCAACTGCAAACTACACGCGGCTTTTGTGGACCTGACCTCCGCTTTTGACTCCATCCCCAGAGATAGGCTATGGCAGAAGCTTAGTTACACTAACATAGATAAGAGACTCCTCCACCTTCTTATGGAAATTCATAATGACATATCGGCCAGAGTAAAATTCGGCCCTCTGGGAGCTCTATCTGATCCTTTCCCTCTGAATAAAGGGGTCAAACAGGGCTGCCTCTTGGCCCCTTTTCTATTCAATTTCTACATCAATGACATCGTTACAACCATGAAGGCCCTAAATCAATCTGCCCCCTCTTTACAACAGCTCAAGATCCCCATATTACTCTATGCGGACGACATGGTGATACTGTCTTTAACCAAGCAGGGCTTAAACAACATGCTCAGAGGGCTCATGACATATTGTGATACCAACTCCCTCAAAATCAATTTCGCCAAAACCAAAATTCTTACTTTTGGCACGAAAACTCGGAAGCCTTTCTGGAATTTTGAGGGCCACTCTATTGAATATTGTTCAGCATTCAAGTATTTGGGTATCACTTTTCAGCATGGGCTTAGCTGGTCAGCTCACCTAAATATGACCATCCTGGCTGCCCGTAGAACCATCAAAGCCTTGGAGAAATTCTTCTATGCAAAAGGCGGCCAGTTGGTTCCACCAATCAGAAAAGCATTTATCAGCAAAGTCCTCCCGATGTTACTGTATGGGGTTGAAATCTGGGGGTGGAATTTAAAAACACTACAATGGCTGGAGATTCTGCAAAACTCTTTTGCACGAAAGATACTGGGCCTCCCCAAGGGCTCAGTTGCTGCACAGTTAAGAACAGAACTGGGCCTCCCCTCCATTGTTGCGAGAGCCCACATTAGAATCATTAGTTTTTACTGTAAATTAATCAATGCCCCAGGTTCCCTACTAGCTAGGCAAGCCTTTTTAACTTGTTCTCATACCAACAAATGGTCCAAGGCCATGGAGACTATTACTGCACGCTACTCCCTTCCAGATCTCGACACGCTGTCATCTTGGGACCAACATAAAATCCGGGCCTGGATTCTTACAAGAGACGAGGCCATGGACCGGGCACAGTCCATTACAGCTCGCCTCTCCATGTGGCTCCCTAAAGTGAAAGTGGTAAGATCACTTGCCAACTACTTGATAGACCTGACGGAGCCCAATTTGAGAAGAGCGTTTACTATGGCCCGTTTCCATTCTATACCCACGACCTTCCTGCAGGGGATTTACTCTAAGACCTCTATTACTCAGCGTTTATGTCCATGCACAATGAATGAAGTAGAGGACTTCATACATTTCTTTTTCTACTGCCCTATTTATGAGCCAATAAGACCTAAGCTCCTCCTCTTGATCCCGTCCACCATTACATCTAAGGAAGACTGTTTGAAATCGCTTCTTGTGGACGCAAATCCCCAAATTTCACGTGGGGTGGCAATCTTTATAGTGCAGGCTCTGAAACTCAGGGCTACTCTGACTGGGTAGTGTGTCCTAGACCTGGACCTGTTTTAATTCTTTTTATTACTTTTTCAACCCAATGTGCCGAGCCTATTTTGGGGCCATTTTATGTTTTATATACATCCGCATTTTGGATTCTTGGCGCTGGCAACTAAATCTTTACATTATTGTCTTAGGGTAATTTAAATGTCATTACGCCAGTAATATCGCTTTGAATTTTGTTTGGTTGCTTGTCTCTAGTATTTTTTTGTCTTATTTTGCTATGGCTGTATGCTAATGCAATAAAGGTTTTGATTTGATTGAGCAAAGCTGGGCACCTCGTGGTGTAAGCAACATGTGCTGGGCAGGCCTCTCCATGGCCCAATCCCAGGCATGCAGGAGTCTCACTAACTCGCTCGCCCCTGAACTCAAGGCACAGAGCCGCCTGCAGTAGAAGAGCCCACCCTGGCTCAGGCATTGGGCGTTCTCCCTCCCCAGTCCCCAGCCGGGGACCTAGGGAGCATCAGGGTTATCCAGTGTGTGTGTGGGGGATGGGCCGGCTCTGGAGAACATATGTTCAAGCAGAGATAGCCGCCCCCGTTACGCCGCCGCCGCAGGGGAGAGCAATGACGACCTTTCGGCGTATGGTCAAAGCCTCCCTTCAGAAACCCCTTTAACGGGGAACCCTGGTATCACCGCCGCAAAGAGGAAGATGGACTAAAGGATTCCGCCCAAGGCCTGATACCGCCAAAGTTGTGACGTTTTGCTACGGGAAAGGCGAAACCTGCCAATGCAGGGAAATTCCTTTCCGGCCCTTTAACAGCGACCTTAACGTAGCAGCGCCCGCATACCTGTGAAGAAAAGTTAACCTGCAAAACCTGTGAAGAAAAGTTAACCTGCAAATAAGACATTAACTGAGGGTGGGTAGGGTGGGAGAAGCTCTGGAGCCAAGTGAGGATTCCCAGGTAAGATCCTCCCTCTTTTGTGTGGGCAGGTAATCCCTCCCCTACCTGGCCTGGTCTCCTTGGCAATGCTTCCCCCAGGTGGGATTGGACAACTGACTGAGGTAGGCAGAGACCTCCAGGTATCCCACCTGAGGGAAGGCAAACCAAGCCTATGCTGTTGGAGCCGCTCCAGATCTAGGGGCTGCGCGCGTCCACGCAAAGGGCGCCCCCCGTTTTAAGCAGGGAGCGGTCATTTTTAAAACCTCCCTATAGATTTCTCTGTACTTAACACCACAGAATTCAGAAGTGACACGCCACTTGTGTTTCTAAATTGCCACTTTCAACATTCTGGTAAACTTAGCAGCACACAGTTCTCAAATTGAGCAACATCCATGGGTCTCCCTTTCTGCTAAACACAGAAAGTCACAATCTTAAGCGGTTTCTGCATTTGAAATCCCTGCTTATGTTCAACATCCCAAATGCCTTTTAGTTACAAGTTATTCTGCAAAGAAAGAAAGAAAGAAAGAAAGAAAGATCCCCAGTATGTGTGAAAACCAAGTGTGAAGGAATTAACCCCAAGAGGCGGGTTGTTTTGAGTTGTTTTTGAGATGCTTTCGCCCTTTGAGACATTGGCCGCTAGCAACATGCTGCCAACAAGTTAATGTCAGTTGCAATGTACATACTTGTCCAGAAGAATTGGAATAATGCTACTAAATCATTTTGCACACAACACTGAACAGCTGTCAGCAAGTAGCACTTCCTGTCACTACTGATCTGCTGTACGTGAAGAGAAGTGACCTCGAGATGTAAACCTTGGCCTCCTGTTGCCAACTGTATAAGACATCTATATACCTCCTTTAAAGTTTAATGATGTAGCTTTCCCTTTCGCTCTAGATTGGGTTTCTCTCTTGTCTAAAGTCCAGGGTCACCCATTGTTTCCCAGTCTTTTTCTTTAAGTCATACTAGGAATTGTCGACACACATAATGCGGTTCTCCTATGTGGCAGGGTCGATGGAAGGAAGACTTTGAAATGCATCCAATGGGAGTTAATTGTTCCTCTTTATTCAGATCGCTGTCTCTAAGAATGTGACTTTCTCACCGTAATGTAATCAAGACATCAGTTAACTGAGAAACACAGCCTTTCCCTCCTATGCAACAACATAGGAACTTCATTCATCATCACCATGTGCATGAATTTCAAGGAGGAGAGGTGTGCAGATATATATCGCCCTGACCTAGCCACAGTGATCCACGCGATGGTCACCCCCAGACTGGATTATTGTAACTCGCTCTACTTGGGGCTGCCCTTGAGACTGACCCAGAAACTCCAGCGGGTGCAGAATACCGTGGCGAGACTCCTTACGGGGTCCTCGCTGCGAGATCACATTCACTCAGTGCTATACCAGCTGCACTGGCTCCCGGTGGAGTACAGGATCAGGTTTAAGGTGCTGGTTTTAACCTTTAAAGCCCTATCCGGCCTAGGACCCTCATACCTACGGGACCGCCTCTCCTGGTATGTCCCACGGAGGACCTTACGGTCTTCAAACAAAAACATCTTGGAGGTCCCGGGCCACAGGGAGGTTAGGCTGGCCCCCACCAGAGCCAGGTCTCTTTTGGCTGTGGCCCCGATCTGGTGGAATGCTCTGTCACAAGAGACTAGGGCCCTGCGGGACTTGACATCTTTCTGCAGGGCCTGCAAGACAGAGCTGTTCCACCTGGCCTTTGATCAGGGCACAGCCTGACCCCCTCCTTTGGCAATCTTCACAGAACTCTAGCCCAATGGTTGCCATTAATCTGATTTGAATTAATTTTACAATGAAATGTTTTTAGAATGTTGTATTATTTTACTGTTGTTAGCCGCTCTGAGCCTGGCTTTGGCTGGGAGGGCGGGATATAAATAAATTATTATTATTATTATTATTATTATTATTATTATTAGACAAGGGATACACCTGAAAATCTATATTTTGCAGGCAGAGCATCTCATCAGACCTGCATTAGGAAATGGGACTGGAATTTTGTCCCCTGCAAACAATCTGTCACTTTCTTGGTGAGTGCATCCAATTAGATCATCTTTACATTTATTAATCTACACCCAACACTCTCTCACACACACTGGTATCCTGGGCTCCAGAAAAGCAGCAGTGAAGAAGATTAGGAATCTCTCCTTTTATACCCATCTGTTTCCTTGTAACTCATATACTGCAGGTGGTCTGCTATACTCTTTCTAGATGTTTTCCCAAGTTGCACTTTCATAGGTTTGATCTTCTTGCAGTCCATGGGACTCTCAGGAGTCTCTTCCAGTTAAGTCTTAAGTCCAGTCAAAGGTGACTATGGGGTTGCGGCGCTCATCTCACTTCAGGCTGAGGGAGCTGGCGTTTGCCCACAGACAGCTTTCTGAATCATGTGGCCAGCATGACTAAACTGCTTCTGGCACAACGGAACACTGTGATGGAAGCCAGAGTGCACAGAAACACTGTTTATCTTCCTGCCACAGCGGTACCTATTTACTGTATCTGCTTGCACTGGTATGCTTTCTAACTGCTAGATTGGCAGGAGTTGGGACAGAGCAATGGGAGCTAAACGGCCTCGGTCCAGTATACCTGAAGGAGCGTCTCCACCCCCATCGTTCTACCCGGACACTGAGGTCCAGCACCGAGGGCCTTCTGGCGGTTCCCTCACTGCGAGAAGCCAAGTTACAGGGAACCAGGCAGAGGGCCTTCTCGGTAGTGGCGCCCTCCCTGTGGAACGCCCTCCCACCAGATGTCAAAGAAAACAACAACCAGACTTTTAGAAGACATCTGAAGGCAGCCCTGTTTAGGGAAGCTTTTAATGTTTGATGTATCACAGTATTTTAATATTCTTTTGGAAGCCGCCCAGAGTGGCTGGGGAAACCCAGCCAGATGGGCGGGGTATAAATAATAAATTATTATTATTATTATTATATATAGCTCACCCCGTCACAGGGATTTGAACTGCCCACCTTCCGGTCAGCAAGCTCAAGAGGTTCAGTGGTTTAGACCACAGTGCCACCCTCTCCCATGAAGCTGGAGCACAACAGCAACATTTGCTGAATAAATGGAAGGTGTGGGTATTTCTGTGTCACATTCTACATTGTTTGGATTTTTGTTAATGATTTGCCTTCCACAGGAGGACTTCGAGGACGGTTTCGCCTTGTATAACGTGCTGATGGTTTCAGTTTCTTAATCTTTTCCATTTCATTAGGCCAGTGAACTATTGTGGGTGGGGTCAATGGAGGTTCATGGATACAAGAAAGGTTAGAGCTGCCTTGTCACAGTTGTTAGCACATGAATGTGTCTGCTATTTGACATCAGCTGTTAATGACAGCACATTTTCGACATGAAGCCAAACATGCCATTTTCTTTTAAAAGATAATTCACTGGCAGCTGACATAATTAATTATCCAGAATTCCTTGGGCACAGTAGCGCAGAAATCTTTCTTTTGCCACACTATTTCCACATAGAAAGAAAAGAAGTGAAATGCCTCCTAAACTGTAAAATGACATTAATTAGACACCCAATGGCAAACAATTCCCCCCTCCCCTGTGGAAAAGTAAATATGGGTTTTATGTTCCTTGAAATTGGTATGCGCTCTCCTTCTAATGGTAAACAGCATAGCATTCTTTCAGCAGATAATTTTTAATGCACACCACACTTTATTTCCTTACAGTGGTATCTCGGGTTAAGAACTTAATTCATTCTGGAGTTCTGTTCTTAACCTGAAACTGTTCTTAACCTGAGGTACCACGTCAGCTAATGGGGCCTTCTGATGCTGCTGCACCGCCGCCATGCGATTTCTGTTCTCATCCTGAAGCAAAGTTCTTAACCCGAGGTACTATTTCTGGGTTAGTGGAGTCTGTAACCTGAAGTGTCTGTAACCTGAAGCGTCTGTAACCCAAGGTACCACTGTACTGTAAATCACTGCACACAAAAATTCTTATTTTGTCCAGCCAATGCTCTTCTAAAGTTAGGCCATACCAAGGGACATCTTTCACACAAACTTTAGGTGTGTTTATGAGTTAAGTGATAGCCAGGGGAGCTATTCACCCACATAGTAAGTGTGATTATGGTCTGTGAGGGCACAATATTTGAAAAAAAAAGAAATGATTGCACTTCGGTTTTCTTTCATCTTCTAAGGTGGAAGGCAAAATGAAGTACTTCTTCAATACAATACATCAGGCACGTCCAACAGGTAGATTGTGATCTACTGGTAGATTACTGGATGTCTCTGGTAGATCTCTGGTAGATCATTGACTCCCCCCTAAGACGCTCAACACGTTTGGCTCCCCTAAAAAAAGCTAAACATTTTCTCCCATGGCTTTCCCCCTCCCTAAAAAAGCTCAACAGCTTTGACCTGAACCCCCCAAAACAGGGCTTCCCTGTCTAAAAAAAGCTGAACAACTTTGACCTGAACCCCCAAAAGAGGGGTAGATCACTGTCAGTTTTTAACTCTGTGAGTAGATCACAGTCTCTTGGGAGTTGCCCCCCCCCCCCGCAGTACATAATTCAACGGAGGGATTTGTTCACACAAGATGTAGTGATGGTGTGATAGGAATTTTATGGTTTTAGATATATGGCAACATTCATAACCACACGTACATAGATCAGCACAGGAAAGCCAACCTGGAACCATTTTGATTCCTAAACTGAGCAAATGTTTCTCTGCATGGTAAAAATGGAAAAGCCTCCCCATTGTCTCTTCCTTCACAAATCCTGTCTTAATCTGTGTTTGAATAAGGGTGTGAGCCTTATCATTACAAAAGACTCTGAGATTTCACCGGACAAGAGTGTAAACAGAGGCTGAACATGGAGCCTGGCACACTTCCTCCTTGCGCAGCTCTGCTGCTGTCCGTGCCGATCAATCGATCCTTCCAGCCTCTCTCTCTTGCCGGTAGCAGAGCGAAACACAGCGGTGAAAAGCAATTGCAGCACGTGTGTAATAAATTCAGAGCAGACACAAGGCAGTCCTTATCTTCTCTTGCCTTTAATCATGTAGAATAACACCATAAATTCAGACCTGGCGAGAACTGACACATTCTCCCTCTCGCATAGCGTCCCAGAGTCAGACTGAAACACTTAGAGTCAAACCACTCCCTTAAGTGTTTCTAACCACGCCTCAGGAAAGAGACGTCACCAGAACTCTTTAACTCTGTGAGTTCTGAAACCATTAACACCCCCTCTCGTCACGAATCCTGAGGGAAACTGTGAACCCCTATTTACAGACCTCTTTGAGTTCAACTCACCTCCCATTGCCTTTTGCCTCCCACTGGCATCTATCCCAGGCAATTGTTGAATCCCTTCCACACTCCCAGAATCACACTGTGCGAAACCAACCCACGCACTGGTGACCTGAAACCTCTCAGGTGGAATCCCCTTTGTGGTCCGAGTTGACCGCCGGAGCACAACCTCGGGCGCTCCTCCTGACCCACTGGGGTCAGCAAGTGTGTCTCCAGCAAGCTCAGAAGACTCCCCCTCTGACTTGCTGCGTCTTCGGGCCTCCTGCACTTGGCTAACAGGAGATGAAGGCTCACTCTTGGGTTCCCTCTTAACCTGTGGAGAAACCCACCCCTGTGCTTGACCATCATCGGCAACCTGGTCTTCAGCAACAGGCTCCGCCTCTGCCTCTCCTTCCTCCCTTTCTTCCTCCCTTTCCTCCCCCTCAGAATCGGACAAGCATTCTGAGAGAAAATCAGGACCAACCCTAGGCTGTGACCAACCACCCTGCTCAAAGAACTCAGCATGTTTGCTGACCAGCAGCTTGGTCTGATCACCCTCTGGGTATGCAAACTTCCACCCATTTGTTGCAGGATCATACCCACAGAAGATCATGTCCTGGTACCTAGGACCACCCTCCTTCCGTAGCGCTGTTGGTATTGGCACTGAAGCCTTGGAACCAAACGAACGGAAGAAATGCACCTGTGGCTTCCTCTTGTGCAACAGAAAATACGGTGTGTCACCTACATCGTGATTGTAGGACCTGTTAAAAATAAAGCTGGCAAACTTCCAAG
Source organism: Podarcis pityusensis (assembly GCF_964106645.2). Lineage (NCBI taxonomy): Eukaryota > Metazoa > Chordata > Lepidosauria > Squamata > Lacertidae > Podarcis > Podarcis pityusensis. The sequence goes on from NC_138035.1 coordinate 63,928,160, forward strand.
CCTCACTCCAAAAGCTCTGAGGCAGCCCAGAGTCACACAGTAAAACCCTGACAACTTCAGCCAGTGCTTCACTCCTGTGCTCTGCCACGCCTCTCTCTTGAGGAGACTTTGCACCCGTCACCTGGTGACGAATTCCCTTTTCCTTGAAGAACTCCTTCAGAGCAGACCCAGTGAACTGTGACCCACGGTCGCTCCTGAACCCTTGCACCTTGGTGGAGAACCTTAGTTCTACCTCCGCAACCCAATCCTGGATGAGTTGCGCCGCCTCTCTCTGCGACCTGAGAGAAAAAGACCATAAATTCTGAGAAAAATCATCCGCTATCGTTAGCAGATACCTGGCCCCACCCAGACTCTCACACTTCATTGGCTCTGTAAGGTCTGTGTGAATCAACTCAAAAGGTTTTGTGGTTACCCTCTTTACCCCGGGAAACCTGCACCTTTGAACCTTGCTGCATGCCCTGCACACTAGGGATCCCTCACATGGCGTGATTTTACAACCTTTGGTGCAGCCTGGCAACCTTTTAACATCTTCCAAACAAGCATGAGACATTCTCTTGTGTCATATATGAACACATGAATCATGGCTGGGAACACTAGCACACTGCGCCTGTGCTTTCCCTGCATTCCCCCCACCCTCCAGAGGTGTTTCCAGAACAAAGAGATTGTCCTTGCTTTCCATGTTGACAAGTTGCCTCCCCCCTCTGAAAATGGAACAGGTATCATTTTCAAAACAAATTCTGTATCCCTGCTTCGCCAGAGCAGAAATCGATAACAGGCAACACTTCATCCCTGGTACAATGAAGCACTCCAGCTCCGCCTGCAAAACAGAAACATAGACATTTGCTGCTTTAGATACATTTCGTTTTGTCCCGTCAGCTAATGTAAAAGTCATTCCAGCTGAAACAGCTCTGCAATTCCGCAGCTCCCCAGCAGATGGCGTTATCAGGTGATGACTTGCTCCTGAGTCCAACACCCACTTCACAGTTGTGTCCCTGCTGGCATTGCTCTGTAGCGTTGCCATGCCAACAAACGTCTGGCTGCACCTGTCCTTGCCAGCATCCGTAACCACAACATCCGGCGTTGCTCTGAAGACTGGACTTATCTCAGAGTTCCCAGACAACTCTGCAGCCGTTATCTCCCTCTGCAGCAGATGGCTGGCCTTGAAGCCTTTCGCTCTGTCCTGTTTCCCAGGCTTCGACTCACGACGCAAACAACTCTTGGCAGCCTTTGGAAAAAGAGGCTTCTCTGAGCTTTTACTGCTCACCGCCCCCCCCACTGCTCACAGGGCTCCCAGGACGCTTTCCTGCACCCCCAGTGATGGGTAAAGGGCCCCCAGCAGCTTGCCTCTCTCCAAGCTCCTCACGCAGACATGTTGCATCACCCACGCAGCTTTTAGACTCTGCTAAACCAGCAGCAGCAGCAGCAGCAGTGGCAATAGTCCCTTCGCCCCCCTCAGGGGTCCCACAGCCTTTCCCAGCTGTGCACCGGCTTTCCGTGCTCTCATGCCTCTCCTGTCCTGATGCAGTCATCTCCCGGCCCTTGCTTGTGCCCCCAGCTTTACACGCTTCCTGGAGAGCTACCCAAGCGACCTCAGGCTTCCTTGCATCCAGAACAATAGGCCTCAAATCAGCACTCACGTTCTCAGCCAAAAAAGTAAGCACACGCTCCTCAGCTTCACGTTGGCTTGCAACAGCCCCAGCTGACGTAGACATCGGCGTGACTGTTTCCCAGAGCTTGGCTCCAACTAGGGACAACTCTGCTAAATAACTCCACTCTAGCCACGAGTGAATAGTTAACTTCGCACACGGCAGCTTAAGCTCAAAGCCGTGTTCCTGGGACTGAGCCATCTCCTCCCCCGGGGTAAGCTTACTCACGTCTCGGCAGTAGCTTCCTCCGCCTCCCGGCTCCGGCAGATCGGCTTCTCCTCCCAGCGAGCTCCTTCCAGCTTCAAAGACACAGCTCCAGAGCTCCAGCTGTACCCAGCAACTTTTCAGCTAGTATGCTGGCTTCCCCCACACCATAAATTCAGACCTGGCGAGAACTGACACATTCTCCCTCTCGCATAGCGTCCCAGAGTCAGACTGAAACACTTAGAGTCAAACCACTCCCTTAAGTGTTTCTAACCACGCCTCAGGAAAGAGACATCACCAGAACTCTTTAACTCTGTGAGTTCTGAAACCATTAACAAAGACTGCCAAGGCTCCCCAAGAAATCCAATCAAGTAACCTGCCAGACAGGAAATAAACAAAGCGACAGGAGAAAACAACATGCAAATGTTCTGTTTTAGACCGCCTTATCTGAGGGGTGGTCCTAGGTTACACCCCTTCTGTGATGAATGCATAATGTTTCTGGGGGTGGTCTTGATCTAGAGGATGGGAATTTCAAAAGTCTTTATAAGCCCCTGCATAGCATTTTTGGGGGTCCTCTTCCTCTCCTGCGTGTGAGGGGAGTACCCTGTTGCAACAGATTAATAAAGATCAAGCTTACTAGCTGCTTTGCTTCTCAATATTCTCTGGTTGGCCTCTGTTATTTTCTCCTACCAATAGGGAACCTATGTAAGGACTCTATATGGGCTCTTGGATACCCCATAAGGGAAAAGGGCATATATTTATTTACAACAATGGCCACTGACTTGAATGACCTTAAAGACAAATGCATGGAGGATAGTATTAGCAAGGGCTTCATTACTATATTCTTCCCCTATTTTTGGTGGCAGTGAGCTTGATCCAGCAAGGATCACCTAACGTTCTTATCTGAGAGTGTCAAGAAAACTGGGGTATAACAAAGTCCTGCCTCTTGTTCCAGACTGGCAATCTGGCCACGGGGTATTGAAAACACAGGCACGTCGCATAGCTCTGTTTCTTCTTCTAGACTGTTTGCCATGTGGCGTTACCTGGTAGGACAATTTCTCTCCTCTCATTATTGTTTCCCAATAGCTTTGCCAATCGAATGCTATGAAACACAGCTTCATAACAGTGTTGCAGGCACACCTGAATATTTAGGCTTGAGATTCCAGACTTCTGCAATAAATCTTTCAATAGTTTATCGATTAATTATCCATTCAAGTCTTTTGAGAACAGAGCTGGGCACATTATAGTAATAGCAACTTCAGTCATGCTGTATAAGCCACAAATACACACACAAACTTGGTTGATCCATTATTATGCCTTCCCCTCATCGGTGGAAAAGTGAATAACATCGGTGGAAAAGCTCAGAACTTTTCAGTCTTTAAGGTCCAACTTGACACTGGCTTCTGGGATTTTCGAAATGTCAAAGGAGAACCACATTTCTCCTTCAACTAGTCCTCCACACTTGGCTTAGCTACAACTAGACCATCTGTTCCTGTTGGACTCTGATTCTGACCATACTGGCGCCGGACAAGATTGTCTCAGGTGGTGAGTTGAAAGAGAAGAAATGATGACATATGGTAGTAGGCTACTTAATCCAGCAAAATGAAAGTGGAATGCATTTCATCGTGGCAATTATAGTTTCACTTATTCAATCAATATGCCAAATGGTATTTTGAAAAAAAGCAAAAAACATATATGACTAAGGGAAATGTTGAAAGCTGTGAAATGAATCTATGCTATAATAGATAAAATCTAGGTTGACCCACAAATTATTCCATGAGAATGCCATTCTCACCCTTTAGTGTGGGGGCAAATTTATCACACTGCAACTCTCCTTCGAAGAAGGAGTAAAGGTAAAGGTAAAGGGACCCCTGACCATTAGGTCCAGTTGTGACCAACTCTGAAGTTGCGGTGCTCATCTCGCTTTATTGGCCGAGGGAGCCGGTGAACAGCTTCCGGGTCCTAGGCTCTGTGGTTTAACCCACAGCACCACCCGCATCCCCGAAGAAGGAGTATGAGAATGTAAAAAAAGTATTAACATCAGTTAACACAATCTACGAACAGAATAATGGAGTCTAAAACATATATCTCAGGTGACAAAGGCCAGGAAAAAGGAGTATATCTTCAACTTTGCCCAGGCAGGTGCATTATGTGACCCATGAGAGCTGCAAAATAACCAAACCATACAACAGTGATGGGATAAAATCAGGCCCAACTTTATTGACAGCAGCAGGCAGGGCTTGCCGATTAGAAGGTCGGCGGTTCGAATCCCCGCGATGGGGTGAGTTCCCGTTGCTTGGTCCCAGCTCCTGCCCACCTAGCAGTTCAAAAGCACGTCAAGTGCAAATAGATAAATAGGTACCACTCTGGCGGAAAGGTAAACGGCGTTTCCGTGTGCTGCTCTGGTTTCACCAGAAGTGGCTTAGTCCTGCTGGCCATATGACCTGGAAAAACTGTCTGCGGATAAACGTCGGCTCCCTCGGTGAGTAAAGCGAGATGAGCGCTGCAACCCCAGAGTTGTTCGTGACTGGACTTAACTGTCAGGGGTCCTTTACCTTTTTTTTAATCCACAAGGACCTTCAACAAGAAGGCATTGATTAAATAAGAAGGAACTTGGAGCATCTGTAGGTTCAGTGGGGCCAGTTTGTGTGTCAGTACTTCTATAAACAATGTGCAGTGAACGACGCCACACAGGTCTTTTTCAGCCACCCTGGCGAATGTTTGCTTCACTGAGGCAAATCGTCTGTGCACTGTCGCAAATGATTCTTTGTTTGTATGAAATCCTCAGCCCCACATACCATTAATCAGTGCTTTACGTGTGGTGATTTATTTTTAGAGATTTCAGTGGTCAAATACTGTGGCAGCAATTCAGCCACCCTGTCATGCAGAAAATAATCAGAAGGGTGGGGGGGGGGAACTCATGCATAAATTTGAAAAGGCAACCCAAAACAGATCTATCTCAGCCATGCCTTCCCTCCCGCCCCCAACAACCCTAGAAAAATGTTTGATTTGTCTACTGTGTAAGTGATGCCCCGGACACATAATTATTAATTATTGCTTCTACTTAACAAAGGTCTGCCCAGTGTTTAACATTTGTGATTCTTTAGGAGGCGGACCTATAGATATAGCTGAAGCCAGAACCTTTAAGGGCTGGGTTTCAAGATTGGTACGATGAAGTGGAATGACATTTAATTACCGATGTGCAGTCATTCACTCTAGCTAATTATGATCCCTGGAGTTTAGTCATCATATGTAATTAACTTTTACTTTCATAAAAGCTTAATGCTCTGCAGAGGCATTAATAGCAGGGAATGTTACACTTTAGAATTACTGACAGAATCAAAAATGAATTCTAGAAGACAATATTCCCCACTAAGCATCGCCATTGCCATCTGCTCTTAAACAATGCCTTTAAAGAGAGAGATAAGATCGTTATCGTTGTCTATGAATTTGGTTGTGGTAGTCTCCGGAATAGGAGAAACCAAGAGCATCATCTAGCCACAAACAAATTTGGATGAAACTTGCAAAAATGAGAGAGAAATGCATTTTTATTCTTTCATTCATTTATTTTACAGCACTTCCTCCATAGATCTTAGGGCCGTTTACAACATAAGAATACAAGAAAAAAAGCAGACTCCCACCAAGAAACCCCCTCTTCCCCCCCTTCCCACAAGCATATTTTAAAAAGTATAGGATGTTAATCAACCAAAGGCCTAGTTGAAGAGGAATATTTCCACCTATCGCCAAAAGGTGTATAATGAAGGCCAGTGGCGTAGTGTGGGTTGTCAGCACCCGGGGCAAGGCAAGTAATTTGCGCCCCCTAACCCGTGGATTTGCGCCCCCTAACCCGTGGATTTGCGCCCCCTAACCCTAACCCCCAGATGTTGCGCCCGGTGCGGCCGGCCCCCCTTGCACCCCCCACGCTACGCCACTGATGAAGGCATCAACCAATCTTCCCTGGGGATAGCATCCCACAAATCAGGAGCCACTGCAGAAAAGTCCCTTTCTCGTGTTGCCACCCTCCTGATCTCTTGCGGAGGGGACACACAAAAAAGGGTCTCACTGAATTATACTCATTTGCCTGTTTGAACGATTCTATTACTTCAGGTTTCCCAGAAGGATACAGTGATACCTTGGGTTACATATGCTTCAGGTTACATTCGCTTCAGGTTACAGACTCCGCTAACCCAGAAATAGTACCTCGGGTTAAGAACTTTGCTTCAGGATGAGAACAGAAATCGTGCTCTGGCGGCGCGGCAGCAGCAGGAGGCCCAATTAGCTAAAGTGGTGCTTCAGGTTAAGAACAATTTCAGGTTAAGAACGGACCTCCGGAACGAATTAAGTACTTAACCCGAGGTACCACTGTACAGCTGTTTAACATGTGTAGGATAATCTCACCTCCATTGGCTTCCCCTTTCATTCAGGCATGTGCTTGCCAAACCTAAGATGCCTAAAGACTGAATGCCGAGTGATGTAATTTCTTAAAAGCTAGACAGCGACTCTCAAGAGAAATAGAGACCAGTAGCTATTCATTCCTGCCAACCTAGCAGTTCAAAAGCATGTCAAAGTGCAAGTAGATAAATAGGCACTGCTCTGGCGGGAAGGTAAACGGCGTTTCTATGGGCTGCTCTGGTTTCGCCAGCAGCGGCTTAGTCCTGCTGGCCACATGACCCGGAAAAACTGTCTGCGGACAAATGTCGGCTCCGTCAGACAATAAAGTGAGATGAACACTGCAACCCCAGAGTCGTTCACGACTGGACTTAACTGTCAGGGGTCCTCTACCTTTACCTTTTTAGCTATTCAATAAAATTTCTTATCCAGGGCCATTTTATATGCAATGTGAACTAGGAACCACAGGCTTGTGTACTAATGATATTCCCCATAACGCATGAGAGACATATTATTATTATTATTATTATTATTATTATTATTATTATTATTATTAAAAAAACACTATGCCATCCTTTGCTGTAGATGGTTCCAGATTAAATACTGATTTCCTGGGGCATGTATATGCAAAGAGGAATGTAGTGTTCTCTGACATGTTAATCTCCAATCTCTGAAATGCCCCTGAGCACAGAACTGACAACTGGCATAAATACTGATTGGGAAATGTTATTAATGGGACATTTGTGCATGACACGCCAACTCCAAATTAGTGTTTTTGAAAGAAAAGAATCCCAGTTATTTAATGATAGCCATTGGACTTTTGAGCCCTTGTTACATCTTTTCAGTCTGGTTAATGAAATAAACTCCACCGGTAATCACCACAGCTCTCTGATTCTCTAGTTTTGAGAGGAGGGTAGCAATTAACCACAAATAAATAGGAAATGTTTATTAAGCAGTCATTTACAGCACGGGTGGCACTGTGGTCTAAATCACTGAGCCTAGGGCTTGCCGATCGGAAGGTTGCTGGTTCAAATCCCTGCGACGGGGTGTGCTCCCGTTGCTCGGTCCCAGCTCCTGCCAGCCTAGCAGTTCAAAAGCACATCAAAGTGAAAGTAGATAAATAGGTACCACTCCGGCGGGAAGGTAAATGGCATTTCCATGCACTGCTCTGGTTTCACCAGAAGCGGCTTAGTCATGCTGGCCACATGACCTGGAAATACTGACTGTGGACAAACGTCGGCTCCCTCGGCCAATAAAGCGAGATGAGCGCTGCAACCCCAGAGTCGTTCGCGACTGGACTTAACTGTCAGGGGTCCTTTACCTTTTTTGCCTTACAGCTTTACCCAATCTCACTTAAAGCAGGCAGCTAAGGGCTGGATCAAGCAGTGACTTGCATGAATGAAATACTACATTGTGTAACGGTTAGTGTGGTACTCCTGCAATGGCAGGAGATTGGACCCTGCGGTGCTTTTGCACCACATCAACCTCCTCACTGTCTTCCCATCCACCTCAAGAAGCAACAGTGGCTCAGTTGCCAGGAAGCTAGCATAATAGCTTCGCACCACTTGGTGTGCAGCTTTCACCCGCCAAACAAAATATTTTCACTTTATTAAGGAAAACAATTGAATCCTCTGCATATGTATGAATGCTGCAGCGAGACTCCTTACTAGGTCTTCGCTGTGAGATCACATTCACCCGGTGCTATACCAGCTGCACTGGCTCCCGGTGGAGTACAGGATTTAAGGTGCTGGTTTTAACCTTTAAAGCCCTATACGGCCTAGGACCCTCGTACCTACGGGACCGCCTCTCCTGGTATGCCCCACAGAGAAACTTACGGTCTTCAAATAAAAACATCTTGAAGGTCCCAGGCCACAGAGAAGTTAGGCTGGCCTCAACTAGAGCCAGGGCTTTTTCGGCTGTGGCTCTGATCTGGTGGAACGCTCTGTCACAAGAGACCAGGGCCCTGCGGGACTTGACATCTTTCCGCAAGGCCTGCAAGACAGAGCTGTTCCACCAGGCCTTTGGCCAGGGCACAGCCTGACTCCCTCCCTCGACAATCTTCACGGAGCTCTGGCCCAATGGTTGCCAGTGGCTTGAATTAATTCATTTTATAATGAATGATTTTAAAATGTTGTTTATGCTGTACTTTTGTACTGTTTTATTGTTGTTAGCCGCCCTGAGCCCGGCTTCGGCTGGGGAGGGCGGGATATAAATAAAAATTATTATTATTATTATTATTATTATTATTATTATTATTCACACTCAGTTACTTAGTTTCCCAGTCTTATGTTCAATCTGCATTTCCATATCAGTTCGCCTTTTAAAAAAATCATCGTGAAAATTCATCAACTATTTAACGCAAATTTCTTCCAATATTTTGTATGCACTTTTGCCAAATATACACATTTTTACAAAAGCGCTGCTCCTCACGTTCCTATGTTATTTTCACTAATATACACATTTCTATACCTTACCCTAGTAATATAATTTTAGTACACATTACTTGGCTGGAAAAGTGCATCACAAAATTTTGGGAAGAGCTAATTTCAAAAGATGGATTGTTTGGGGAAATGAAAGTTAGGTAGATTCACCTTAAGATGTCTGGGACTTTCGAAATGTCAAAGGAGAACCACATTTCTCCTTCAACTAGTCCTCCATATATGGCTTAGCTACAACTTGACCATCTGTTTCTGGTGGTCTCTGATTCTAAACATACTGGCGCTGGACAGGATTATCTCAAGTGGCGAGTGATTTTGTCTCCACCCTTAAATGGGCCATACTCAAACCTGAGGATGGGACAGTTGCATCTTCCCACATTTCGGGGGGGCGGGTGGACTAGATGATCCTTAGGGTCCTTTCCAATGCTACAACTCAATAATTCTCTATGATTGATGTCCTAAATATAGCAATCTCATTCCAAACTGGTATTGCAAATCTCAGAGGAATAGGGGGTTGGCGTTTTCAATATAATTTGCAGCTGCTTGAAATTCTTTGACTCTCCCTTTTCCTGTTTCCTGGAGATCCACAATAATGAGTCAAAAAAACCATTTCTTTATTCCGGGCAATTAATAACCAGCAACAAAATTGGAATTCCAAAATTCCAAATATTTATACCTTTGTAATATCTTATTAGTCATCTCCCAGCTCTGAACAGAGACCAAGTTATTGGGAATTATTATTTTGCAATTTAGTTCTCTAACTTGAGGGTGTTTTTTGTTTTTGTTTTGTTCATAACAGAGTTCTAATTGGGGAAAAGAAAATAAGCAATGGAAGAGACTTTCAAACCCCCGTGGTTCCTGCCTGGAATCGTTTTGGGTTATTTATTCTTCTATGAGAACTGTGCCTGGAGCTGATGTTATAGATTGCTATCTTGATCATGTAAGACATTGTATCATTTGTTGATGCCAAACTATCTAAACACAGGCGCCAGTTTGTTTTGTTGTTGCCAGATAAAGTCATTGGTATTTTGTAAAAGTGAATAATTTCAGCAGGCAAAGATTTTAAAATCTTTGCCTAAAAGAATATACCGCAGAAGATGGAATCTTAGCAACAGCGCCTAGGGTAAACTTCTTTTCCCCCCAACTGTGCTGCAGTACGTCAGTTATAAGAGTCATAAATCAGCAATGGACACCACCTATTATATATTTGTTCTTTGTTTTAGGGCTAAATGGTGGAGTAGGTTTTCACGTGGCATTTACTCTCTATGACAGTTTGTTCCTTTCATCAATAATACTTGCCATAACTTCTTTTATGGCTTCCACGCTATTGATGATTTATATTAGCATTTTGCTTCTGGGGGTTATAGTTTGCTGTCTGTATTTGGATTGCATGATTCCCCCGCTTCACTGAAAATGCCACCTTCATTTTTAATTTTACGTGCATGTCTCTTGTTGGCTAATTCAGATCTATGGTCGTACAATGGTATAGTCTCCATGTCATCACTGTATGATCTCATTTTTTAAGTAAAACATTGTGAATGCATACGCTCCAACATTTCTCCAATGAAAAGAAGGATGTCCTATTCCAGGGGTCAGTAAACTTTTTCAGCAAGGGGCCGGTCCACTGTCCCTCAGACCTTGTGGGGGGCCGGACTATATTTTGAAGGGAAAAAATGAACAAATTCCTATGCCCCACAAATAACCCAGAGATGCATTTTAAATAAAAGGACACATTCTACTCATGTAAAAACACCGGGCAGGCCCCACAAATAACCCAGAGGACACATTCTACTCATGTAAAAACACGCTGATTCCTGGACCATCCATGGGCCGGATTTAGAATGCAATTGGGCTGGATCCGGCCCCCAGGCCTTAGTTTGCCTACCCATGTCCTATTCCATAATAATAATAATAATTTCATTATTTATATCCTGCCCATCTGACTGGGCAGATATAAAAACATAACAAAACATTAAACTTTTAAAAACTTCAGTATTCAGGGCTGCCTTTAGCTGTCTTCTAAAAGTTGTATACTTACTTAATCTCCTTGGTTCAGAGGGTCGCATAAATCCATACCCTCCAACATTTCTCCCATGAAACCAGGGACTTCCTACCAATAGCCTCCAACATTTCTCCAATGAAAATAGGGACATCCTAAGGGAAAGTGGGACATTCCAGGATCAAATCAGAAACCAGGGTGGCTTCTGTAAATCCAGGACTTTCCCTGAAAAACAGAGACACTTGTGATTGCGCGAGGCAAGGCCTTTGCATGAAAATTACAGTACTGGGTTAATACATGAGGCAACTGTATGAGAAGAACTGATCCCATAGGAAGTTCCCATGTCAGCTTTGGTGACACTGATGGCAATCTTCCTTCATGCTACCACTGCCCACCAGCACCAGTAAGGACCAGCACTTACTTTATATGTTTCTTACATAACATGGAGAAATGGAACCCGCATTGAGTAGCGCACGAATCAGGCATGAATTGTCTCTGTGGAATGACACTTTTTAAAATATGTGCAGTTTCTGCGCAGAAGTGGGATTTCACTTCAGGTGATTTCTTCTGAGTTCTCCAAGTTTGGGTGGAAATGAAATTCCCACAAGAACTAGAATGCCAATTTTGACCATCACATATTCCCTCACCACCACCATTCATTCTCAGGACTGTATATGTTGGCTTGGACTGGAGAAGACCAATAGGCAATTGCTCTGCGTTTGGACCTGAAATTGCTCAGAAGGCAGATTTGCACTTCAAGGTTCATCAATAGTTCCCCCCCCCCAGCAGCTGACATGAAACCATTTCATGTCAGAAAAGATTCCTCCATCTGTGACCATGGCTGCACCGATGTTACTGGCCCAGAGATGGAAAGAAGATAAAGTTCCTACCAGAGAAGAATGGCAGATGAAGATGGACTATGCTGAAATGGCTAAAATGACTGGAAGACTCAGAAATCAGGAAGACCAAAATTTTAACAAGAAAGGAGGAAATTTTATAACTTATCATAAACAGTTAAAATCATTAGTAGGATTGGAATACCACTAGTAGTTTAAGGGTGAATTCTGGACGTAATGGAAGAGGTAAAGGGTTTAGATTTTCATAAAAGAAAATCATGTGGCCAGCAGTGGCGGAGCTTCATGATCTGGCACTGGGGGGTGGAGAGCAGGTGGGGGTGGGGTGGGGTGTGCGTCCTGGGGTGGGGCACGCCCCCTGCAGGGGCATGGTGTCCTTCGCTGGTGGGGGGGCAGCCACGATGGCACCCTACCGGGATCACACTGCCGGGTGCGGGTTGCGCCCCCCACAATCCTCTTCCTCCGCCAGTGGTGGCCAGCATGACTAAGCCACTTCTGGCAAACCAGAGCAGCTCACGGAAACACCGTTTACCTTCCTGGCGGAGCGGTACCTATTTATCTGTGGACAAACACCGGCTCCCTCGGCCAGTAAAGCAAGTTGAGCTCCGCAACCCCAGAGTCGTCCTCGACTGGACTTAACAGTCAGGGGTCCCTTTACCTTTGAGGTATTATGGACCTAAGTTGCTCAAGGCTTTGTACATTAATACAAGGATCTTCAACTTGGTCCAGTAGTCCTTATTGAAAGACTGGTTATAAATCTCTAAAATAAAGTTATTCACCACCACCACCATCACTACTAGGTGTGCCTTCTTTCCAGAACAGAAGCAAGCTAAACAGATCAACATTAATTACGTCCAACAAACCATGAGTAGTGGTCAACAATTCCATGAGCTATGTTGCATCCAAGGGTCTCATGAAGAGTGAAATTGGGCCTTGTTATCTTTCCTGGTTTTGATTTATTTTTTTCTTTCCTTCTGAATAAAGCCGGTATCTTAATGCAGAGATACTCTGCTTTAACTAACCACCTGGGTTAGCAACAATGCTGCATATCAGTTTCATAATAGCATTTTAAATTAAACTTGATAGAATTTCTGTATGCACTGTAGTTCATTTAGATAAAATACTCATCTAGGCAGGGAATAGATGTATCTTAATGAAAACCTGCACATTTGCATTGGCTATGCAAATTTCCATGGATCTCAGTTCAGTGCCATGCCTTCCTTCCTCTGGGCATATTACAGCATGCTTCTGGAACGGTGAGAACATAGATAATTATTTTAACATAAAAAAGCTACATAGATTTTTTTTTGGGGGGGAGGTCTGTGTTTTGTGTTATTATCTCTAGCTAATAATAAAGGTCCTACAGGCTTTTCATAATTATTGACTATTTATTCAACATGTTTTCATCTCTATAAACAGAATTAAAGTGTTATTCTTATTTATTAATCGGATTAACCTTGGCCATTGCCATGAAAGTGTATGAAATTGATTCAGTCAATAGAAATGCGATCAAGTCTTAAAGCAAGATGGATAATATGGTTCGAGATGTTTAACTGCATCAAGCATGGAGCCAGCTAGCATTTTCCATTCTGCTTAAAAACTACAAACTATTATGTTGTGGTTTCATGTGCTTCTCTCGTCAGACGGCTCTTATTAAGTGCATAATGGCAGGGAGGGGAATTACTTTCTTCCTAAGGTTGTTTTTAGAACTCAGGACTTGCCAAGTGATAGTCAGGAACATTAATGGATTTGGTTCTCTGCGAAAGAGAAAGGCCGTCTAAAATAACATGGCACTTCTGTTTTTCTCCATAACAACCGCATTAATGAAATAACGGTTTACATCTGATTTTGTTTTGTTTAATTTAAACTTAAATTGATGGCCTAACTTCACACCACTGAAGACAATTCCAAGCATTCATTTCCTAGGTTTCAATTTCATTCTAAACTGGCAGCCACTTAACATCGTCAGCTCCTTTTGCTTTTAACTGAATAAAGGTCAAATAATCAGACATCTAAAAGGACAGCTCATTTATCATCCTTTGATAAATGTGTCAGTAGCTAATCTTTAGCACTGGATGGTAGCGCCATACAATGAAAGGTTAATGGATTCAAAGCCTTGGATTTACCACAACAAGGATGTAATGATGGCTCTGGACAGAAATTTCAATTTTCATTCGGTAGCAGGGAAGGATATTTCCAGGTAGAAGCTCTAATTACTACTCTTTGCATGTTATCTTGCTAAATTGCACCACTGCAAGGTTAAGAATCACCCTGACAAGAACTCACATATCCACTTGCTGGTAAATATATCCGCTTAACAAGTGGTCAGTAGTTTGTAGTTCCCTTCCCCAAAGCTAAATAGTTTATATAGTCACTTGCCCCAGAAGCCACCGTTTTAGCCCAATCAAGACTTTCTGGAACATCATTTTCCAGATTGCTTCGCACACTACTAATAACAGTAAATATATCCTTGCTTATAAATGTATAGGTCACCTAACTAAAAGTGTTCACCACGATCCTCAGGATTCATACTGCATTCCACCTGTGGCAAGTTCCTATAAGCCTTCTGAGATTTAGAGGACATCTGAAGGCAGCCCTTTATAGGGAAACTTTGTAATGTGTAATATTTTATTATATTTTTATATGTGTTGGAAGCTGCCCAGAGGGGCCGGGGCAACCCAGTCAGATGGGCACGGTATAAATATTATTATTTGTACGTTTCTGTGCGCTCTGGCTTCCGTCACGGTGTCCCATTGAGCCAGAAGTGGTTTAAGCATGCTGGCCATTTGACCCGGAAAGCTGTCTGCTGACAAACGCTGGCTCCCTTGGCCTGAAAGCGAGATGAGCGCTTCACCCCATAGTTGAATTCAACTGGACTTAACTGTCCAGGGGTCCTTTATCACCTTCTTCTTCTTCTTCTTCTTCTTCTTCTTCTTCTTCTTCTTCTTCTTCTTCTTCCTCTCCTCCTCCTCCTCCTCCTCTTTGGTTACTGCATGCATCACACCTCTCTTGTGCACAGAACAGATTCAGGGTCAATGTACCTATCTGTATTTCTTTCCTATGTATGGACCCAATTCTCACTGTCCATTATATATTTTTCAGCGGAGACTTGGCTACTTAGCAAACATGTTGCTTTTGCAACTGCTGCAGACCTGCTCCTGCTACTACTCTTCCGGGAAAAGGCAGATCTTCCCTAGTTCATGATTGTCATGATCAAATGGTTAGAGTACTGGAGGCATCTGCTGATCATTTTGAGAGGGGACCTTTTATCCATTTGTTGAGCTACTAGGGGCAAAATGAAACCCTCCTGAAAAAAAGAACGGAGGGCAGTTGGGAAGAAATTATCTGAACATTTCCTGGAAGATGTTGCTCCTTGCTTTACTTAGCCTTATGAGGTGGCCTAGGGCTTTCCATTCTCCAACCCTTGTCTTAAAAAGGAGGAGCAGCCCCACACTACTTACAGTGATACAAGACTCTCTCCACAGCTTCATGGAAGGCCAGGGCATGACACCACACCACCTCACCTCACATGAAACCAACCCCAAGGCATTTTGGGAAATGGAATGCGGTTCTCGCCACTGCTTCCTGCAGCCACACTTCCTAGTCACATTCAGGATGGTAAATGGCAGCCTAAGCTCCTGAACGTGTTATGTACTGAAGTTCTCACCCTGGGCCAGCAGGGGGATAGTGTAGATAGTTATGCAAATGAAGGATTGAAAGTGACGTTCAGTGATTGGATAGTTTGTATGCAAATGAAGGATCGAAAGTGACGTTCAGTGATTGGCTAGTTACAGAAAATGGTTACTGTTGCATTCTAGTGGAGCTCTATATAAGCAAGCTGACTGAGCTCCTCAGTTCAGTTCTGTTCCAGCTTACAAATAAAGAGCTGCTTTGGAAGAATCGCTGTGTCGTCTGATATGTTCACCCACAACTTAACAGAACGTTCCTGAGTTATTTTCCCCATCCTTCAAGAAACTAGCGGGAGGGGGGTTAGCTCCTGTTTTTCCAGGAGGATAATACTTTGGGGGAAATGAGGTGGGCAATTTGGCCAAGCCTTAACTTTGAAAAACATTTGGAAATTTACCAGGTGCTCAAAGCTTGTGTCTGGGTTTATAGTGAATGCATCACATTGTCTCATCTGAATCCACCTTCGAATCATTCCTGGACACAATTCCAAAGGTCTTGGCTCAGGGTGGCTCAGGGTGAAGAATCTCAGGCCTAGGGTCAAATATGTGCCCCAAGAGTTTCTGTTTGTCCCTTGAAACTTTCTCCATTCACCCTATCACCAGGCCATGCTCCCCCAGCCAAGGTGAGACACTGATGGTTAGATTGGCACCATACCCAGAACTCCACAGGGTATTGTGAATGTACTAAGAGTTGTTTCAAGCACACAGTGGCCCTTCCATGCATGGAACAAGAACACCGTGTGAGACTGGTGATCTTTATAAGCTTAATATACACCAGAGTCACTGGTATGAATATTGAAAAAAACATTGGACCAGGACTGGCATGTTGATATATAACATGAAGGTCAAGAGGACAAGTACCCCAAATTAGTAGTCATTAGTCAAAATAATAAAAAGTCTTATAGTTTCTGAGTAAGCATTTATATGCCAATTTGTATTTAACAGCTGGATCAGCTTGTTAGGGTCGATTTACACTACCACATTAAAGTGAGATTAATATCATAGCATTCGCTGAATGCTGACAAACAATTTTTATGTTCACTTACACACCCTTAACCAGATGGTTTTTTGAAAAACACAAAGATAAAGTGTTTGTGTATTAAAAACAAAAAACAAACCTCCCGTAGGTAGGAGTTTAACTGCATTGCATTCATTATTCTACCATAAATAATGCAATGAAACTGAAATTTGGGAAGATGTGGTGTGTTGTGTGTTTTTTAAGATTACGGGAATGAACACAAGCAGAAGAAGTAGATTGCAGCAGGCTGCAGATTTCTCTTTGTAAAACTGATTCCACACACATCCCCTTTGGCCCAGTGTGGTTGCTTAATAATAATAATAATAATAATAATACTCCACCCATCTTGCTGGTTTTCCCCAGCCACTCTGGGTGACTTCCAGCATATTAAAACATAATAAAACATCAAATATTAAAAGCTTCCTGATACAGGGCTGGCTTCAGATGTCTTCTAAAAGTTGTGTAGTTCTTTATCTCCTTGATATATGATGGGAGGGTGTTCCACAGGGTGGGTGCCACTACCAAGAAGGCTCTCTGCCTGGTTCCCTGCAACTTCACTTCTTGCAGTGAGAAACTTGCAAGTGGACTTCAGTGTCTGGGCTGAACAATAGGGGTGGAGATGCCATTTAGGGCTTTAAAGGCTTTAAAGGTCAGGACCAACACTTGTTGAGTTCCATGGGGTACTGGCACAATGCTTTCCTAGCTGAGACCTTGTTCCAGCATTGGCAGTATGAACCATTGCTGCTGTGAGGTGGAGAGACATATGCTGGTGTCATTGGCAGCCCTATTTGAAGCTTTCAGGGTTGCACAAATGAAAGTGGTTGTATGCCCTCACATGGAAACACCAGTTAGCTCAACCAAAATGGGATCCTAACCAGACGGTAATCCCGATTATGTACAATAGCATGGGTGCCATCTTAATTGGTCTTTTGCTAAACTGATGTTTCTTGATTACCTGCATGGGATTAGAGATTCAAGACTGGGGACCCATTTTCAGTCTGAAGATCAAGTTCTTCAGTGGGGAACATTTCAGGGGCTACATCCGGTGATGGGTGGGTGTTGCAAAAGTGTGTGGGGGGGGGAGGCTGTAACTCTTACCATGTGGCTTGATAGAGGCAACCTCTCTTCCAAAAAGGGTCCAGCTTGAGAAGCCATGTTTCTCTTTTTCTGCTGTAGAAAAAAATAAAATCATGTCTTTAAAAATACCATAAGAAGACAAAGTGAGCTTCCTTTTCAGTTGACAATGAATAAATAAATTGCAATATAATTGTACACATATATTGTGCAGTTCCTAACTGGTGATCAGTCATCTCAAGACCCTTTCAGGGTGTAATGAAACTGGACTCCATCTGCCCAGAGTGGCTGGGGAAACCCAGCCAGATGAGTGGTGTGTGTGTGTGTGTGTGTGTGTGTGTATAATTAGATGATGGTGATGGTGGTGATGATGATAATAATTTATAGTTAATAATAATTTATTGCTAGGACCTCTCTGAAGAGACAGCTTCCTTCTGGAGATTCAGGCTGCATTGCTTGCCTGGGTGTAAACTTTAGTGAACTCAGTGGGACTTACTTCTGAGTAAACATGATGAAGAGTATGCAGTGTTGATCAATTGCCAACCTGAAGAAGAAGCCAATTAACCAAAAACTAGAAAGGTGTTCTCCCCATTCCTTCTGTGCTGCTAGAAAAGGTAGTATGTGTTAACAGTTTTCTCTTTTTTTCCTGTTAGAATGTTAGATTATGAAGGTTAAGCCTGTTTTGTTTTCTTTAGAAAACACTGAGTGGAGAACAGAAGATAAAAATAGCAAATGACTAAGGGGCATTTCGGTACAATACACCCTGTAGAAAAAGCGGCAATCCATCCCGGAGATAGCAGATGATTTGTCATTTTAGCAATGTTTAGCAATGGCGACATAATATCTTTACTTCGGTTAAGACTGGTCTATTGTATTTCATAGATCTGCTTTCTCATTATTTTAGGCTGTTGATAAGGGGATTACGAGAAAGTAATGAATAAAACATAGCATTCGCATATTTTACAATTTTGTTTCTGGAGGAGAACATGATTTCACTTGAAAGATGCTTTAAAATAAATAAATGTGTGTGTTTGGCTATGTCAGCGGGTTTTGTGAGTATCATAATTTATATAAAAACTGAAGTGGGTGTTATCTGTTGAAAATTTACATCAAGCAGTTTAGCTGGCTAACAACTGGTGATGTTTCTGAATATCTAAAGCATTGGTATGTATACTGTAGTTCACACCAAAGGCCTCTGAATATGGGCATGTTTCACACTTCACTGATAAACAGGATAATTGCTATTGTCAGCCTCAATTGGATTCTTTTTTTCTTTCGCTCAGTTAAATTCTTTAACAGAATTGGAGAGGGTTGCCCCCATAGCCAGCAGATTTTCTGACAATGCTACTAGTTTTTCAGTCTACAAGCCTACAGTACTATAACTGTGCTTGGGCATTAAAAGGGAAATTGCTCTGCATCATTCCTAACCTCAAAATACAAAGATCTTCCAGAATATGTTCCAATACAGGTACTTTCTGGCAGGGAGGAGTAATGCAAACTCCCTGCGGCTACTGCTTTTCTGGCTAATGGATGGGGCAAGGCCTCCCCCTTGCTAGGATGTTATTCCAGGTGTGGTGGGTTGGAGCCATGACAGCACCCTCCTGATATGAGATGCCTGCTTCTTGGGGGGAAAGCAATGACAAACCTAGACAGCATCTTAAAAAGCAGAGACATCACCTTGCCAACAAAGGTCCGTATAGTTAAAGCTATGGCTTTCCCAGTAGTGATGTATGGAAGTGAAAGCTGGACCATAAAGAAGGCTGATCGCCGAAGAATTGATGCTTTTGAATTATGGTGCTGGAGGAGACTCTTGAGAGTCCCATGGACTGCAAGAAGATCAAACCTATCCATTCTTAAGGAAATCAACCCTAAGTGCTCACTGGAAGGGCAGATCCTGAAGCTGAGGCACCTCATGAGAAGAGAAGACTCCCTGGAAAAGACCCTGATGTTGGGAAAGATGGAGGGCACAAGGAGAAGGGGACGACAGAGGATGAGATGGTTGGACACTGTTCTCGAAGCTACCAGCATGAGTTTGACCAAACTGTGGGAGGCAGTGGAAGACAGGAGTGCCTGGCGTGCTCTGGTCCATGGGGTCACGAAGAGTTGGACACAACTAAACGACTAAACGACAACAACAGGCCAATGTGCTGGATTTGACCAAATCTCTCACATTCCTTTACAGCTCGTGTAGAAACCACCTTCTTGACTGTTGGACCCCACAATGGTCTTGTCTGCTCAAGACAAAACAAAACAAATTAACCGAAAAAGCCTCAAAAACAAAAACCCAAAATAAATAGCAAAAAAAAAAGAGCACCAAACTTTATCTGGTTGACTTCCGAAATGTGACACTATGGAACCCAGTTCAGCTATTGATTGATTGTGTGACTGTGGAAATGGATAAAAACCCCATCCAAACAATGACTATCAATTAATTTCAAATTTTATCATCTACAATACTGTCTTCTCTATTTTATAGTACAGTTCATTGATTATTGCTTTCATTTATGGATCAATGGTCTCGTTAGAGAGTAAAATTCATGTTAAATAGCTGTTTTAGGGGTTGATTTTTCCAAAGCCCAAAGCAACATTAATCCGTTTTGCATTACTTTCTATGGGAAAGAGTGCCTTGCTTTTGGAACGCTTTGGTTTTGGAATGGACTTCCGGAACAGATTAAGTTTGAGAACCAAAGTACCACTGTACAAGCTCCCTGTGCCCCATAGACCTTTAGCCACTATGTGTTCCTTTCAGTTCCAAGTCTGATGAAGTATGAAAAATCACCCTGTGGTACAGACATCAGTGTAATGCATTAGGATAAGCAAAGGGTTTGCTTTTGATGTGAGAATCATAGTTCAAATCTCCTTTGCGCTTGGCAATGCATTAGGTGGCTGGGAGAACAAATTGCTACACCCTGTGCACAGGATTCTCTGTAGGTCTTATAAGATAAGGAAGATATAACAAGACCTTGTATGGTGGAGAACAAATCTACTTTAATCATCATGTTAAGTAGCAACGATAGTGCGGACAAAATTGTGCCTTCCATGCTGATGCAAAAAGTAGATGAAAAAAGTTTTATGTTCTCTAACTTGTAGCTAAGAAGATTTCCACAGGATACCTAGAGGCTACAGTGGATTAATGCTACTCCATAATCAGTCACCTGTGAACAGTTTCAAGAAAGTTTGGTGAAGGACATTTATCATTCTCCAATTAAAATGTCAAATCTAATTAGGCTTTCCCTCAGCACACCGTACCTTATCATGCCATGGTGAAGTCTTTCCAGCGAATCCCTACAAAGCAAGACTGGTAGCCTGAAAGTTCAATATAAGCCTGGGGAACCCGTTTTTTGTAAGATATTTCTACTGCAGGGGAATTAATCCATCATTCATTTGTGGTGTAGCAGATACCTATGGGGTTTCGTATTGTAGCTGGAGTGGAAATGGGGAGGGGAAGTAAGTGGCTCTCATAAGAATAGCAATCAAGCTGTTCTCTGATGAGGAAAGATGTGCTGAGGACCCATAGGTTGCTTTGACGGTGATTGGCACTAGCCATTGAGTCATTGGCAGTGCCGAGGCTTCAGCATTCATTTGTTGGGATTTGCTTTTAATAAGATATGACACAGCTTAACAAAGCCAACTCCTAAATAATGTGCCCGTTGCTTATTTATACCAGAGGCCCGAAGCAACACTATTTATGAGGGAAAGGAGGATCATCTAACTAGCTGCCAAAAGCAGACAGTGGCAATCAATGTGTCTAATAGATCTTTATTAATAATGACCCAAATGTCCTCAGGAAAAAAACAGAGATGTCTCCAGAATGAAGCATTCCCCTCATAAATTTCTGCTTTCTGACTACCTACACACAGTGAAGGATGCAGATAATATCCTGTCATGGATCTCAGGAAAAGGCGGAAGCAGCAGCAGTTTTGAAAGCCTCCAGACATGCAAACACAGTTCATCATCCCTTTCTTGCGAGAACGGGGCAGCAGTTTTGCACAGCTTCAGGTCTTGCAGTTATCATCCATGCCTTTGCCAGCCTACCCTAGACTATATTTGAACTCTTCAGCAGGTTCAGAAAGCAGCTATCGGCCTCCCATCATATGCAACTCAGCAGTTCATTATGAAAGTTCTTCAAAGTGATGCAACACCGGGCTTTTCATAATTTACTGATTCAAGAATATAGTTTTAAAAGAGCTGGGGAATTGAAACAAACTTCTTCGCAGTGTTTCAAGTCCACATTACAAGGTGCAGTAGATAGAGTTGTCTTTGGGGTTGTGTTCTTTGCCTAATTTCCTGAAGGGTAGGGGGTCTGCAGATGAGAATTCACCATAGCTAATTATAGTGGTACCTCTAGTTACAAACGCTTCAGGTTACAAACACTTCGGGTTACAAACTCCACTATCCCGGAAGTAGTACCTTGGGTTGAGAACTTTGCCCCAAGATGAGAAGGGAAATCGTGCACTGGCGGCGCAGCAGAAGTGGGAGGCCCCATTAACAAAAGCACACCTCAGGTTAAGAACGGTTTTGGGTTAAGAACGGACCTTCAGAACAAATTAAGTTCGTAACCCGAGGTACCACTGTACTAGGTTTGGAACCATCTGTGAAAATCCCCCATTTCTCGAAAGGTCACAAAAAACTCACATTTCTCTCCTTGTGACCAGAAGCTTTCTCTTGGGCCAGCTTGTATATGTGGTTTAGGTATATATACCTATATACGAGGGGTAGTAACAAAGAAAGTGGTGACATCAATTTGCCTGTTCACAGATTGGAGGGCAATCTCCTATTCCCATTGACCCTGCTTTCCAGTGCTCAAATGGATTGGGTAACACATTATTTGCATTTGATTGGATAGTAAGGTCTGAGTGAGTGAAAGAGTAAGTTTTGTTGGCTTAGTTTCCTATCTTTGAAAAGGAAATTATATCGTACTACTTCCTGAGAGAGCTCGGAGCCAGGAGCATAGCATTGTGGGTGCCAGGGGGCTATTGCCCTGGGAGCACAATTGGGGGGGGGGTGTCGTAAACTAGGAGGCTTAGCACAGTCCTGATTTTCTCCAGTGGGGATAAGCTCTCTCCAGCGCTGTTGGCGGTGAGAGCTGAGCTAGCAGCCCCCCCTCACCTGGCACACATGAGCCCCCACCCCAGGCACTGGCAACCTATGCTATGCCACTGTTCAGAGCCATTAGGACTTTTTAAAAGATCGCTTAGGAATTTAAATTTTGTTTTCTCTGGAACTCAACAAAATAGGTGTGTCCTGTCTCAAATCAAGAAGCCAGGCCAAAACCAAAAAACCAAAACCAACCTTAGCAATGCCTTAGGATTATTTTGTCCTTTCTTCATATTTCAAATTCTATAAGTTTCTGATTTCCTTAGTGGAATTCACTTTTAAAGACTTTTTTCTGCATAGTTTATAACCAAATAACTGCAGAGTTCTTTATTAAATTCAAGTGGATGGCTTTGACCACACATCTTGGGGTCCACAGTTTGTTTTTGTTTTGATAGAGGATACCGAACCACAATCAGCAACATCAAGTGATGGCAGCTCATTAATTAGTTTTGGGGCAGCGTTTGGTGGCCTTAAGGGGTGTCACGGATGTCTACATTCATGGTTGTCCCAGCCATCCACAAGACTCTTCCAGAGAGCCAGTGTGGTGTAGTGGTTAAGAGCGGTGGACTCATAATCTGGTGAACCGGGTTCACTTCCCCGCTCCTCCACATGCAGCTGCTGGGTGACCTTGGGCTAGTCACACTTCTCTGAAGTCTCTCAGCCTCGCTCACCTCACAGAGTGTTTGTTGCGGGGGAGGAAGGGAAAGGAGAATGTTAGCTGCTTCGAGACTCCTTAGGGTAGTGATAAAGCAGGATATCAAATCCAAACTCTTTTTCTTCTTCTCAGAAGAACCTTGGATTCATTCACACACATTACAGTCTTCCTAGGTCTGTTCCACTTGAAACTGCAGGTTTCAATACTCACTGACCCCAAACACTCTGTTGATGTGATAACTTTCCATTTGAGAGAGCAGACATCATATTTGACCCTCTTCTTACCTTCTGAAATTATTAAAGTGACTCTAGGGGGCTTTTGCTAGTTTCTGAGAGTTTGAATGGGTGCTAAGCATCTTTCAGAAGCCATTCAAAGGTGACACATTTAGACGTGTGTTATTGTTTGCCTGTGTTTAAATTATAATTGCTGGCTCTCAGAATGAGCAGCATTTGACATGTAAATCAAAACCAAAATGCCCATCCAAGTATGACTTTGTTTAACAAAGTGTGGAAATGGGGGAAAAAATGCATATAAAATCAAAACTGTGCCAAAGAGAGAAAAGGAGAGGAGTAATACAAATTGCTTCCAGTACTGCCCTGCCAAGCACAGCATTGGCTAAGGCTGCCTTATCGTACCTTTAAACGGCTTGAGAGATATTCCAGAAGTGCCAGGCAGCTGCCTTGTAAATGTTAGCCAAGGTTCTTTCCCCCCTCAGCCACAAATTAGTTATCATTCACGCTCAGGTAACTTCTCAACATTCTGCCTTGGGTTTCTAGATGTCCTGCAGGGAGATGTCATGGGTACAGCAGCTTCCCTTTGGAGAATGTGATATGGCTCACATTCTTTGTGTGCAAAAGTTCCAGGTGCATTCCTTTGCATCTCAGGGACCTCTTCTGGAGACCCTCAACAGCAGTTGGCACAAAAGAGCTCAGTTGGTTAGATAACACCAAGGTTTCAGGTTCAATCCTCGTAAGGACAAGACAGAAGTACTGTTTTGGGGGGACAGGAAGCGGCCCTCCTGGTCCTGAATGGGGTAACTGTGCCCCTGAAGGACCAGGTATGCAGCCTGGGAGTCATTTTGGGCTCGCAGCTGTCCATGGAGGCGCAGGTCAATTCTGTGTCCAGGGCAGCTGTCTACCAGCTCCATCTGGTACACAGGCTGAGACTCTATCTGCCTGTGGACTGTCTCGCCAGAGTGGTGCATGCTATGGTTATCTCCCACTTGGACTACTGCAATGTGCTCTTTGTGGGGCTACCTTTGAAGGTGACCCGGAAACTACAACTAATCCAGAATACGGCAGCTAGACTGGTGACTGGGAGCGGCCGCCGAGACCACATAACACGTGTCTTGAAATACCTACATTGGCTCCCAGTACATTTCTGAGTACAATTCAAAGTGTTGGTTCTGACCTTTAAAGCCCTAAACGGCCTCGGTCCAGTATATCTGAAGGAGCATCTCCACCCCCATCATTCTACCCGGACACTGAGGTCCAGCACTGAGGGCCTGCTGGCGGTTCCCTTACTGCAAGAAGCCACATTACAGGGAACCAGGCAGAGGGCCTTCTCGGTAGTGGCACCCATCCTGTGGAACACCCTCCCACCAGATGTCAAAGAGAACAACAACTACCAGCCTTTTAGAAGACATCTAAAGGCAGCCCTGTTATGGAATCTTTTAATCTTTGATGCATTACTGCATTTTAATATTTTGTTGGAAGCCGCCCAGAGTGGCTAGGAAGCCCAGCCAGATGGACAGGTTATAAATAATGTATTATTATTATTATTATTATTATTATTATTATTATTATTATGGACAGCTGCATATTCCTGCATTGCAGGAGGTTGGATTAGATCAGGCATAGCCAAACTTGGTCCTCCAGATGTTTTGGGACTACAACTCCCATCATCCATGACCACTGGTCCTGTTAGCTAGGGATGATGGGAGTTGTAATCCCAAAACATCTGGAGGGTCAAGTTTGCCTATGCCTGGATTAGATGATCATCAGGATCCCTTCCAACTCTATGATTCTATAAGATCATCATCCACTATGCCTAGTCTACAAGCTATGAATCAGTATGTAGCCCAAGGTTAACCCATGATCCATGGGTTCGATGCAGCCCGCCAAGTTGCAGGAAGTGCCAAAAAATCCCTTCCAACTCTGTGATGCTATAAGATCATCTCATGTGCCTAGTCTATAAGCTATGAGTCAATGCGTAGATCAAAGTTAAAATGTGACCCATGGGTTGGTTGCCAAGTTGCAGGATGTGCCATGGCAACCCCACAACAGCTTTGTCTCTTGATCTAATCTGATCAGGTGATAAACCTTCCAGAACGACACTGAACACAATGGGACAATGTGTTGTCTCAGTATAAGGCAACTTCCCACATTCCTCTGATTCATCATCACCAAATATATAAAAATCATAGCTACAGAGAGCTTTTCAACAGGTCATCAACAGCAATATTTTCTAGGAGCCTTGGCTCAGATGCCACCTGGACCCAGAGAAGAGAAACTGCACTGTCATTTTGGGCCATGGACTGATGCATTTCCAGATCACAGGGACAGAGATCAAGAGGGCATTGACAATCAGAATTACTTACCTGCTTTAACTTGACTATCCTACTTTCTTGTACTGGTGAAACTTGTTATTATTACCATATCCTCTCAAGATCTGCAACTTTTATATTCTGTTTTATTTTCCTTACATGCAGCAAAATGATTTGTAACTGACTTTGTATATTTTGGATTAATAGAAAGCTATTGCAAATTTAATTCAAAATAGGGGGAGGGGAAGAAACGAGGAACAAGCGCATGCCATGCCAAATAATTAACCCATAAGAAAGGTGGCAAAGCCGTACTCTAACCCAACCTCATTTATGTCCAAGAAGTTTGAAACATCATCAAAACTATATTTTAGAAAGTATACTAACAGTTCTCTATTGTTAAACCTGTAAAAGAACTTAAAATGTGATAAAATGGCAAGACAAATAAAATGCTAATACTTTTTAAAACAACAACAACAGCAGCAGCAGCAGCAGCAGCAGTAGTATTTTCCTGCCAGTGAAGCTTATGGCAGCAAATGCTATTTTAATGCCTCAGTCCAAAGATCCATGCAATTAATTCCATACATCCAACTTTTGCTTGAGCTAGTCGAACAGCACCAAACTAATTTGAAAAGCACATTGCAACTTCCGGGGGCGGCGCGAACGGCAATGGCGGTCCTCTTCTGAACGGGAGAGGAGGCTCCGCAGACAACGGGTCGTCCGCTACGGCGAAGCGGAGACCCACTTCGGAAAACCCCAGGCAGCAAGAGCCTGGGGTCTTGAGGCTCGGTGGGCGCCTTGAGCGACCCTCCAAGCACGAAAGGAACCCCGTAAGGGGCTCCGGAGCGTGGAGGGGGGTTGCGGCGCTGAGAGCTGCTTCACAGTCTGTGGAGCGAAGCCGCGCTGCTGCTGCCGGTGAGCGCTGATCCCTTTTCCTGTCAAATTACGGATTCGGATGAAAAGCAACTTATTCGTGAGTAAAAGACTGAATCACTTGAAATTAGAGACTTTAAAGGAAAAATCTTAATTGGCTTGAACTTGGCTGAAAGCGGAGAGACGTGGAAACAGGAAGTCCGTCTTCCGCAGCCATTGAACTTGAAAAAAGCAATCAGCTGGAGGAGTGGAGGCTGAAAGAAAGAGATTCTAAACTTTACAGATCTAAGCATCTACTGAACTTGCAATTTAAAGTAGAGACTTTAAGCTAAAGATTTGGAATCATTACTTGCACTTGACTTTCCTCCTTTTATTGGATTATAAATTAGAAGGTGAAACCCAGAGTCAGGAGCTGCCTGAGCATTAAGAGATTGAGCTGTCAGTACTGCAGATTTGGATACTGTATATTGGAACTTGCAACAATCTGAGGGTATTGAGACCTTTTAAATTTGAAACATTCTTTTTGGAGACAAATAAGCACTGTCTGTAACAAAGTGACCATTTATAAACTCTGCTAAACATTTGTATCTGAAGGTTCTTGGACATTAAATTAGACTCTGAAAGACATTTTAAGCTCCCTCTAGAGGACTGGATTAAAACAGTGACTTTACATGTACATTTACTTTCGATTCCCTTGTTGTTTGCTTGCTCTGGGCCTTTCCATTCCCATGGGAATAACTCAGTGTGACCTTGACTGACAGATAACGTTGGAATGAGTGGCACAAGAAAAAGAGGGAGAGTTAGACAAACAACTTTAACAACTCTAACCTCAGCCTCGCAGACACGTAGATCATCTGTACCTACTTTGCCCTCAGAAGTAGAAGTTGAAGAAGTTGCCTTGTCACAGGCAAAAGAGGGAGAGGGTGAAGCAGAGCAGTTACAATTGGAAGATATGGCCTCAGGAGTATCTGTTTCTGTTCTAGACAAAATCTTTGAAAAATTGGAAGCTTTGGACAAGAAAGTAGATGTGCAATCAGCAAAGATTGACAAAAATACAGAATGTCTAAATAAATTAACCATACAAGTGGTACAGAATACACAAGCAATTGGACAGTTAACGGAGGCCTCAGCAGAAAATCGGAAATTGGCTGAGGACACCAGACAAAAATTGGAAAATTTAGAGCAAGAGGTAAGACCACTCACTAAACAAGTTGGGGAACATCAGATTTATCTTTCTATGATAGAACTGCGAAATCGTGAGAATAATTTGAGGATTAGATCATTACAAGAGGCAGAAGAAGGAAATCTAACTGAGTTTTTGACCAAAGAATTCTCCAAGTTCTGGAATTTGGAAGAAAAGGACTTTAAAATTGTGTCAGCTTTCAGACTTGGAAGATTCATAAAGAAGGAGAGGCCCAGAGACTGTTTGATAACATTGAGATCAAAGGAGGAAAGGGATAAGATTTTGGGCCTACATTACGGAAAGTCACTGGAGGTTTTGGATAGAAGAATTGAAATTTATAAAGATATCCCAAGACAACTGCTGGATCTTAGAGCCGCCTATTCTGAACTTGCTAAACTACTAAGGAGCAACGCAATTCCATTCAGGTGGGAATTTCCCCAAGGAATATCTTTTACCTTTAGAGGGAGAAAGGTCAAAGTTAGAACATTGGAAGAGAGAGACAAATTTTTGGCTACATACGGAGAGGATCTTCAAAAAGGAATTGAACTACCCTCTGGGCCTGGGGCAACGCCAGCATCAACACCAGCACCTGGGGAACCTGAAGATTCAGAGAAGATACCACCCCTGGAGAAATAACCAGATTGATCCAGGATGTCTCTGCAACTGCTGAGTTGGAATATTAATGGTTGTAACATTCCGGGAAAAAGGAAGAAAATATTTCACATATTAAAAAAAGAACAATTGGACATTATCTGTTTACAAGAAACACATGTGACGAGGCTCCACAGAAAAGTGTTAATAAATAAAAGATTGGGCCAGGAATTTGTATCGTCGGACAAAGTTAAGAAGAGAGGCGTGGTGATATATGCAAAAGAGAGCCTGTCACCTAAATTCTTATTTAAAGATGAACATGGAAGAATTTTGGCTATTGAGATACAATATCAAGGAGAGAAACTGTTGATATTAGGAATCTATGCACCTAATGAAGGGAAATCGGAATTTTACAAGAAGCTGCAGGAGACAATGCTGGACTATCTGGATTACAACAACATCATAATGATGGGAGATATGAATGGGGTCGTATCAACTAACATGGACAAGTCACAAAGTCAAAATGTTACAAAAGACGGCAGACTACCTAAAACCTTTTTTGAAATGACTGACAATATGGATTTGATTGACATTTGGAGGACAAAGAACCCACTAGGAAGAGAGGGAACATTCTTTTCTGAAGCCCAACTGACCTGGACAAGAATCGACCAAATATGGATCTCTAGAGGCCTGGCACCTAAGGTCAGAAAAGTGGAAATCTGCCCAAAGACCTGTTCCGACCATAATGCAGTAAAGATGGATATGACACTACTACCAACTGGATCCTTTAGATGGAAGATGAATGACAATTTGTTCAGAGATCAGGAAATTACCAAGAAGGCCCAAAAAGTTTTGAAGGATTACTTTGAGATAAATATGAATAATATGGTGGAAAAAACAATAGTCTGGGACGCAAGTAAAGCTGTAATGAGGGGATTCTTGATACAACAGAATGCAGTAAAGAAAAGAACACAAAATGAGAAAAAAGATAAGATCTTGGATAAAATAAAAGAATTAGAGAAGAAATTAAGAGTGAATCCGAAGTCACAGCCAACTCTGAGAGAAATTAAACTTTATCAAACACAATATTCTAAATTGATAAATCAGGAAATTGAATGGAAGGTTAAATTAATGAAACAAAAAACGTTTGAGTCGGCGAATAAATGTGGAAAACTGCTAGCTTGGCAGTTGAAGAGAAGACAAAGATTAAATACTGTTACAAACTTAGAGGCTGATGGAAAAAACATTCATAATCCAGTGGACATTAGAAAGTGTTTCCAGAGATATTTCAAAAAATTATACACTCAAGGGCCGCAAGACGATGTTGAGATTAAACAATTTTTGGCAAAAAATGGACTATCTAAATTGTCACAAGAAAATAGGACAATCCTGAATTCTAAAATAACACGACAGGAGATTGAACAAGCCATCCAGAACATGCAACTCGGCAAATCTCCAGGACCAGATGGGCTGACCTCCAAGTACTATAAGACATTAAAAGATTATTTGATACAACCCTTGATGGAGGTCAGCAATGAAATTATGGAGGGGAAGAGGGCACCGGAGTCGTGGAAGGAAGCGTTCATCACATTAATACCAAAGTCGGAAGCTGAAAAGACACAACTTAAGAACTACCGTCCCATCTCTCTTTTAAATGTGGATTACAAAATATTTGCAGACATTTTGGCAAATAGATTTAAAAAAGTTTTAAATGAAGTAATTCATAAGGACCAGGCCGGCTTTCTCCCAGGTAGACATCTGTTTGCTAATACAAGGAACATTATTGACATTTTGGAACTTTTGCAAACAGATATAAATACAAAAGCAGTTTTAATTTTTATAGACGCGGAGAAGGCCTTTGACAATATCTCCTGGAAATTTATGATGGGAAATTTAAAAGAGATGGGAGTGGGACGGGGTTTTGAGAATGGGATTGAGGCGATATATTCAGAACAGAAAGCTAAATTGATAGTTAATAATGTGGTTACAGAAGAGTTCAAAATTGAAAAAGGGACACGACAAGGTTGCCCTATTTCCCCTTTGCTATTCATCTCGGTTCTGGAAGTGCTATTGAACATGATTAGAGGGGATCGGTTGGTGGAAGGAATTCAGGTCGGTCAGAAACAATATAAATTAAAAGCTTTCGCAGATGACCTGGTTTTGACCCTGCAGAAGCCAGAGCCCAGTACGAAAAGAGTATTACAACTGATTAATGACTTTGGTCGGGTGGCTGGATTTAAACTAAATAAACAGAAAACTAAGGTTTTGGGGAAAAATTTGACTGATACAGAGTCAGAACGGTTTCAGAATGAGACGGAACTTAATGTGGTTAAAAAAGTAAAATACCTAGGGGTAAACATAACAGCAAAAAATCTAAGTCTATTTAAGGACAATTATGAAAAATGCTGGACGGAAATTAAGAGAGACTTAGATAGTTGGTCAAAATTGAAACTTTCTTTGTTAGGCCGAATTGCTGCTATCAAGATGAATGTATTGCCAAGGATGTTGTTTTTATTTCAAACACTTCAGGTTTTGGACAAAACGGAGTGCTTTCAGAAGTGGCAGAGAGACATTTCTAAGTTTGTCTGGCAGGGCAAAAAGCCCAGAATTAAGTTTAAGATATTAACCGATGCAAAACAAAGAGGGGGCTTTGCCCTGCCAGACTTAAAGTTGTATTATGAAGCCGCAGCGTTCTGCTGGCTAAAAGACTGGCTACTTCTTGAAGACACTGATGTGTTAGATTTGGAAGGGTTTAACAATGCTTTTGGATGGCATGCATATTTATGGTATGACAAGGTTAAAGCAAATAAGGCCTTTAAGAACCATATTGTCAGAAAATCACTGTTTAATGTCTGGACAAAATATAAAGACTTGCTGGAAAATAAAACACCAAGGTGGCTTTCACCTCTGGAAGCTAAGGCCCGAAAAAGACCCAATATGGAGGCTAAATGGCCAAAATATTGGGAAATACTAGAAAAGGATGGAGACAATTGGAAATTGCAGAGTTTGGAGAAAATGAAAGACAAAGTGCGAGATTGGTTACATTACGCTCAGATTAAAGAAGTTTTTAAAAATGATAAGAAACTAGGGTTCCAGGTGGAGAAATCGAAACTAGAAACAGAATTGTTAGAACCAAAGATTAAGGTACTTTCAAGGATGTATAACTTGCTGTTGAAATGGAATACACAAGATGAAACGGTTAAATCGGCTATGATAAGGTGGGCACAGGACATTGGGTATAATATCATGTTTGAGGACTGGGAGAGGCTGTGGAGTAATGGATTGAAATTTACTGCATGTAACGCTCTGAAAGAAAATGTAATGAAAATGATTTATAGATGGTATATGACCCCAGTCAAACTTGCAAAAATTTACCACCTGTCTGATAATAAGTGTTGGAAATGTAAAGAGTGTGAGGGAACGTTCTTCCACCTCTGGTGGACTTGCCCTAAAGTGAAGGCGTTCTGGGAAATGATTTATAATGAATTGAAAAAGGTATTTAAATATACCTTCACTAAGAAACCAGAGGCTTTCCTTTTGGGTATTGTCGGCCAAGGGGTGGCAAGGAAGGACCAGACATTTTTTATGTATGCAACAACAGCAGCAAGGATACTTCTCGCAAAACACTGGAAAACTCAAGATCTACCCACACTGGAAGAATGGCAGATGCAACTGATAGACTACATGGAACTGGCTGAAATGACCGGCAGAATTCGTGACCTGGGAGAAGAGAGGATTGAGGAGGATTGGAAGAAATTTAAGAATTATTTACAAAAGCATTGTAATTTGAGTGAATGCTAAATAAGATGCTAGACTAAAATAACTGAGCACCACTAAATTTAGAAGTTTTTAAGAAAATAAGCAAGACTGTGAAAATTTAACTCCTTTCGAGAATTATAAGATTATGAAATATAGAAGGGATATAAGAATTTAAATAAGATGATAAATTGCTGACAAAATGTTACAACGATGAAAGTGGGAGCGGGAGATGTGAGGAAGTCCAAAGAAAATGTGAAACTATGTTAAGACAAATGTTATATTGTTTATTATGTTTACTTTTATTGTAAAACCCAATAAATTGCTTTAAAAAAAAAAAATGAAAAGCACATTGCAATATAACATGGGTAGTTTCAATAACAAGAGAAAGAATAGAATTTGCCTTCTTAGACAGACTCACAATAAGCATCAGAATAAACCCAAGACCTGTTCTTTCCAGTTATAATAGTTTTCTCAGTGAGGAAAGCCCCTTATATTTTATTTGAATGTTAATTATCTGGGAAACTTATAATCAACCCTTTCCCTGAGCATTTCAAAGAGATTTCTGTCCACTCTAAGAAAGTAGTAGAAAGCTGTCCCTATTTTATCAAAGGGGGGGGGGGTACTTCTTTTTTTGGGGGGGGGGGGAGAATGAAAGGGATGAGAATTTCAATCCTATTCATAGGCAGTGAAATTTGGATTTTTTTCAAATATTTTTCAAGGGAAGGAGGTGAAACTCTCCAACAGTTTGTTGTGAGGAGCTCATAATAATCAGCAGTGGTGATATCAATACTTTTAAGTAATTTTCCCTCAGTGGGGGTGGTTTTTCTGCAAACTAATAGTAGCAACAGCAAACATAACTTTTCCCCATGGAACTGTAGAGGAAAAATGGAAGCCACCTCACAGATGTTGGAGAATATTCAGATAATTGTGTGTGTGTGTGTGCAAAATTGTCCTCTTTCAAAGTCCCACCTGCAAAAGAACATTTTCAGAATTTTTAACGTAAAAATTTGCCTCAGCACACTCTCTACCCCATAAGCACAGTACAATAAGGCTGTGAGAAAGGGGGCCTTGCTTATTTCTGTCTAGAAAGTTTTCTTTGGGCTTACATTCCTTTCCGCTGCTATTTTATAGTACTGTTAACAAAAGGCCCTTTTTTTTTAGTGTATACGCTATGTCTCAGCAATAAAAAACACTTCAAAGACTATTCCACATTTATAACATAACATACTGATAATTTATGGCGCTGTTACTCTCATTTAGGTTTTTATAGCTCATATTTATTACCCGGCAATGAAAACCACTGTTTATATTATGAATCAGTATGACATTTCTGACTAAAGTTCTGAGCGTTTACCATTCTGAAACCAGGAGAGATACTCCTTCCAGTAATAAACTCTGAAGCAGGGGAAAATAAGAGCTCCACAATATATGGGTTGGCAAGGGAGTGAAGGGAGCAATTTTGGAATCGAGGGGCTAACACAGTCTTAGCTAGACCAGCCCTCGTCTCCTCAGTTTCTGCTTCATGAAGGAAGAGGCCCCTTAACATATGCCATGACTAAGTCCAGATTTCATGTGGGATGCAGCAAAGCCTAGATGCCAGTGCCCGAGACAATCCATAGACAGGAAAAAAGATTAACTGACAGTAATAATTAGAACACTTAAAACTATGTTTACAACGAACAACTGCCTACACCAAGAGACTATCTCGTTCTTTTTTATGTTGAGTCCGGTTCTGGAACTTATCCAAAACCTGTGCACTGTGCTCCTGCTTCAAGTAAACAGATGGCCGCATTCTCTCATGTAATGAATCATTTCTCCACGTCGTCCGTGTGAACAACAGCAGTAAAAACAACAAGAAACCCACGAAGAAATGAATGGGGGGGAAAGTGTAAAACATGAATGGAAGAGAGGCTTGATGCAATTTTAATGCACCGGGATGGTGTTTCGTCCCCTTTCTTCACCACCACAGCTGCCGAAACACAGTTTGAGCTATTCTGCCTGCCTACAAATTACTGGCGTTTATGATAAGATTGATATAATAACCACAGATGCTATTTACTGCGAACAATGAATGTGTAATAAATAGGCACTTGAAATGACATCTCCTTTCTTTCTTTTTTACCTTGAACATTTAGAATGCAACTGTGTGTTCACTATCATTAAGCAGGACTAGAATCCATTCCGAGTACTGATTTACCATAAATATGCACAATGTTTCATTGTATTTCCATAACAAAACTAGGCGGCATATACATACCAGAAGCATCTTGCCTTCTCACATAATTCACTTTTCTCGGTACCATTTCGCCCACTCTGAATTCCCTTTGTCCATTTCATTTCTCCTTCCGCTTTTGGGAAGTGTGAGATTTCCTTTGCTTAGGGTTAAAGGCTACCAATCCAAGCCTCCTCCTCAGCTGTAAGCTTCATAGACCCAGACTTTAATAATAATAATAATAATAATAATAATAATAATAATAATAATAATAATTTATTATTTATACCCCGCCCATCTGGCTGAGTTTCCCCAGCCACTCTGGGCGGCTCCCAATCAAATGTTAAAAACAGTACAGCATTAAATATTTAAAACTTCCCTGAAAAGGGCTGCCTTCAGATGTCTTTTAAAGATAGGATAGCTGCTTATTTCCTTCCCATCTGAAGGGAGAGTGTTCCATAGGGTGGGCACCACTACCGAGAAGGCCCTCTGTCTGGTTCCCTGTAACCTCACTTTTCGCAATGAGGGAACCACCAGAAGTCCCTCGGCGCTGGCTCTCAGTGTCTTACAGTGATAAAAGGATGAGCAAGTAATTAAGATGCTTTTGACAACTTTTAAACAAATCAGGGTTTTATTGACAGAGTGGAAAGGTGAACCAGAGTCTTAAAACAATGGAATTCATACCATGGAGATATTTATGTGTTCTGGCTGCTTGCTGAAGATTCGGCACCCAAGATTCATGGAACTTCATTTTATGGGAATGTTGGGTGACAAAGTTGATCAAATTATGTTGTTAGAATCAGCCCGTCATATTAACCCATCTATATGATATAGGGCTACTGTATACCCCATGAAAAGCCTCGTCCCATTATATTCTCTGCAGCAATAACAGAACTGTGAAAGGTGCAAGAACCCTGTCCTTCTTTGCATCTGAGCAAGGCAAAAGAAACCAACGACCTTATAAATGTTTTTGCATGTAAGTGTGTAAGAGCCAGGTCTAATTAAACCTTGGAGGGGGGTCATGTGAGACTAGGAAGGCTCCCTAACTGTTCTAGGGGCGGACTGGTGGTGGAGGCAGTGGCGAAGCTGCATGCTCTGCTACCAGAGGCAGAGAGCAGGCAGGGGCATGGCTGGCGCCCCCAGGGGTGTGGCGCATGCCCCAGGGGCGTGGTGCACACCGCAGGGGCATTGTATGCCACCTGCTGGGCATGGTGCACATTCTAGGGGGTGTGGTGTGCCACCTGTGGGGGCGTGGTGCCCAGAGCATGGGGGAGGTGCATGGCGCATGTTGGGGGGGCTGCCGCAATGGCACCCTACCAGAATAGTGGTGCTGGAGGTAGTCCGCTCCCTCCGCACTCCCGTTGCTCCACCAGTGGGTGGAGGAGACATAGCTGGTGAGAGTGTGGACACAGCTGGGAAAATCTGTCAATTTTGGTTCTCTCCGTTTCTCATTTTTCCACTCTTAAATTTGGTTCTCTGCATTTCTGCATCATATTTTTAATTTTTTTTTATAAAAAAAATGCTCAAGAAATTCATCAGCATTTTACTGTGGATTTCTCCCCATAAACACATTTTTAATGTAGTTCTGACTAATGTACACATTTTGCAAGCAATTTCCCCTGATATGCTGCCCTTTTCTATGTTATTTTCACCCATATCTTATTTTCAGGCACAATTCCCTGCAACATAGATAGTTTGGCTGGAGAACTGCATCACAAAATTCAGATAAGTGCACATTTCCAAAGATGCCTGTGTTTTAATTCTCATATTCTTTCAGGAACTGCAGATTTGATAGATTTGCTATTAAATGTGAAATGAATTAGATTCCTTCCCTATTCCTTAGCTGTGGAGTTCCTGAACTGAGAAAAGGCCCCAGAGGTCTCTACATTTCCATTCCCAATGAAGAGAGATTGATAGATCAAACCCATGTTGCAAATTATCCCAAGAGAAAACACTCACAGTGGATCATTGGCAAAGCATTAACGAAACCTGTGAAGACCATTTATGTCTTCTTAACATTTGATGTCTTTCAGACACTCCTCATAGCCATGCTGTGCAGGTGGTGCTGTGGGTTAAACCACAGAGCCTAGGACTTGCCGATTAGAAGGTCGGCGGTTCGAATCCCCGCGATGGGGTGAGCTCCCGTTGCTCGGTCCCTTCTCCTGCCAACCTAGCAGTTTGAAAGCACAAAGTGCAAGTAGATAAATAGGTACTTCTCCAGCGGGAAGGTAAATGGCGTTTCCATGCACTGCTCTGGTTAGTCATGCTGGCCATATGACCCAGAAGCTGCGCACCAGCTCCCTCAGTAAAGTGAGATGAGCGCCGCAACCCCAGAGTCGTCTGCGACTGGACCTAATGGTCGGGGTCCCTTTACCTTTTAAACAAGAGTTTGTTTCACTTCAGCTTATATTCTTGATACTTCTTGAGTTTTCCAAAGTTCCTTCGGTCTTCCATTGAATATCTGCCCTTCAGTATACAGTGGTACCTCAGTTTAAGAACAGCCCTGTTTATGAACGATCCATTCTCGGTCTAAGAATGGAATCCGAATGGTGGAAGGGCACCAGCAGCAGGAGGCCTCTTTAGGGAAAGCACGCCTTGGTTTAAGAACGATTTCTGTTTAAGAAAGGACTACTGGAACAGATTAAGTTCGCAAACCGAGGACATTTGTGTACGCTAAATGGAGAGAAAGGTGAAGCATCTACATTAGCAATATGGGAATGGGGAAAATGTATTTTCTTATAACCCTTGAACACCTGAACTTTTCAACTCCTACAGATTATTTCATCCCATTGCACTTCTTTTACATGGGGCACGTCATCTGTTCCAATGTTAAAAATATCACCACAAAGCCTCCAGACCCACAGTGCTCTGTTTTCACCCTGCTTTCAGTTCTGGTTCACGAAGCTTCACCCATTCACACAGGTGCATTGTATGGTTTCGTATTTTCCTTTGCAAATGAGCAGTTCCGCTTGCACACCGTCTGAGTTTAAGAGCAATAAACATTCCAAAGTATGGGATCACAAATGAAGGGTAGGCTTTTGACCTTTTTGTTCCAAGGCTCTCTATCATGATTCACATTTATTAACAAGTGACAGGATTTTCTGCTTTGCTGCTCAGGTAGAAAACACTGACAATAATTGCACACAAATGCTTTCAAAACAACAACAACTCCTCTGCCATGAGGAGCTAATTTTTGGGGGGCCATAATTTAACATTTCTCAAGTTCCCTCCCATACAAAAAAAGATACCGCCTAGTAATCTGGTTATTTCAGAAGTTTAAATTCAGTAGTAGCTGCTGTCCATTGGCAGAAGGCAGGGAGGTCAATTGTAGGAGGAGCGAGAAACCAGCGATAAGCTCAGAAAGAACCCATTTCATGCAGTGCCATCTAACCTTAGTTTTATCCCCATAATCTTCTCTCCACTGAGTTCTATAAATGTGACACAGAGCATAAGGATGAGCAAGGTAACAGCCAGAGCCACCATCCAGGCTGGTTAGAAGGTGGGGGTGGCTAAGTTCAGGTCGATGAACCACTATCCCCAGTGCTTAAATAAGACCAGAATGCAGCTGCCAAGATTTTGACTTGCACAGTCCATTTCCTCCATTTTGAAATAACTTCAGTGGCTGCCTGTTTGATTTCTAACCCAAATCATAGTGCTGGTGCTTGACTTTAAAAGAAATCAGAACAGAGAGAGCTTTAAAGAGAGTTTTCTCTCCAAAAATCAAAAAAAGAAAAGGGAGAGAGAAGGAGGAGAAGAAGGAGATGTTGAAGGAGTTGTTCTGTCATTCTGCCTCGTTTCCCTAGGGTCAGATTGCCTTTTTCCTTACAACTCTACAAAATAGGAACTTAAGTGCTGGGATGGGACAGAACTGTGTTTCAGTTTTCATTCAGTCATGGAGTTAGTGAACTCCATGAGTTGCCCTGGGTCTCTGATTCTTTGGCAGTAAGGTAGTTTTTCTTCTTCCTATTGATAGTTTTAATACATATTTCATATTTGATGTCAGCAACGTAGAGGCTTTTACCATTAAATGGTTTACAAATTCTGAATGATAAAGTTGAAAAGAATAAATAGAGGAACGGATGAGTACTTTTCTAAAAAAGGTAAAGGGACCCCTGACTATTAGGTCCAGTCGTGACCGACTCTGGGGTTGCGGTGTTCATCTCGCTTTATTGGCTGAGGGAGCCGGCGTACAGCTTCCGGGTCATGTGGCCAGCATGACTAAGCCGCTTCCGGAGAACCAGAGCAGCGCACAGAAATGCCATTTACCTTCCCGCCAGAGCGGTACCTATTTATCTACTTGCACTTTGACATGCTTTCAAATTGCTAGGTTTGCAGGAGCAGGGACCTAGCAAGGGGAACTCACCCTGTCATAGGGATTCAAACCGCTGACCTTCTGATCAGCAAGTCCTAGGCTCTGTGGTTTAACTCATAGCGCCACCCGTGTCCCTGTACTTTTCTATAGAGTTTATTAAATTTCCATGACTAGTACAATAAACTTAACAAATTTCATTTAGAGCTTGTTGTGGAATGAGATAATGGTTTCCAAATCTGAGTAAAAGTGAGAATTTTTTTTTTTTTACTCTTACTTAAAAGAAGACAAAACAATGCACCTAAGTTCATTAAACCAAACATTAAATGCTTAATTTCCCTCACTGAGATGAGTACATCCTGTGGCTTTCCATTGTTGTTCCACTGCCTTTCTGCCCACGCCTTTCAACTTTCAAGCTCTGGAGTTTCTTGACAGGAACAGTATTACACACTTCCCCAAATCCCCAGACTCATCTTGCCCTACTTACGTGACCCAGGATCCATCAATCATTCAATCAACTTTGTGTGTGCATGTCCTCTTGAGTGCGGCATTGCAGTTTATGTACAACGATTCTCAAGTTGCAGCACATAAAAGCTGCTGGTTAATAAGCTAAAGCAAACCTTTGACTGAGCTTTCCCTTTGTCTTGCATCTAGCTTGAACGGTATAAAATAGGCTCAGGGAGAAGGTTTTGTGGGCTCAGGAACGGTGAGTCCATGGTGGGGTATGCAGACATCAAATAAATACCCAGAGATGTGTGTTGGAGGAAAATTGGCCACAAAGCGTGTTGTCCTTGAAATGAGAGCACGTGTTGCGGTGGGGTCTGCCAAGCCAACCCTCTGTTGCCAGGCAGGTAAAGTGAGCTGGCCTGGGGCAACGATTGGATAGCTGGGTTGCTGGGGCAAATTGCATGTTGCAATGTGGTGGGTGGCACCAAAGGCTTTAAATATTGGGGCACTCAGCTTTTGCTTTCTCTTTCGCTGAGTGCATCGGATCACCCACCCACCCGCCCTGAGTTTACCTTGCTATGCCTGTCATGGGGTCGTCTGCCGTTGGGGCAGGGGTCTAGTAGGAATTTTGTCCATTTGGCTGATTGGCTGGTGCCATTTGGTTTTTGCCTACTACTTAGCAATTCATCACAACTTGTAAGGTTGCGGTTAGGCATTGGTTATAAAAATTGGTGGAGGAGGGGTCAGGATAGGCTGGGCCTGCCCCTCCAATGGTGGTGTGGAAGGGAATTCTGTTAAAGGAATCCAGGGGCTTGCCACGATTTCGTCCAATCCCTGAAATGGGACCAGGGCCGACAAGCCCTAGGGAGCAGGTTGGGTGAGCAGTGAGGGCCTGGGACCCAGCTCAACTGCTCCCCAATATTGTTTTCCCTTCACTGGCTTCCGAGGGAGTTTGGAAGTCAGTTCTCTCCCAGGCAGGGGGACAGATAGTCTTAACCAATGCCTAAGCAACCACTCACAGATTATGTATTTTAATAAAGTTGTGGCCAAAATTATGCCAAAAACCTTAAACAAAAATTATGTGTGAATTGTGAATTATTTTGAGGGGTGGCTTGGAGACCTCGACACGCAACTTGATTACAGATGGAAAGCTTTGGTGCAGGCACTGAGCATATATTCATTGATCAACTAGCTCACCTGCCCGTTGATGAAGAATTCAGGATATCCAAGTTAAGCGGTTCCTCTACATTGTGATGTACCACATTGCATGTAGTGAACCTCTTTTTTTTAAAAAAATAATATTTATTGATAATTTCAGGATTACAAGAAAAATAAAAAATAAAAAACAACACTACAATACAAAAAAGAAAAAAGTAAAAAAAGAGAGAAAAGCACAAAATATAAAGACCAATACGACAATACAGCAAAAGAAAGTAAAAAAGAAGAAAAAAGGGGGAAAAAACACAAATCCCAAATTGCATATCCATAATTTCCATTTGCTTGTTTCATTGACCTCCTCACACCTCCCTTTTTGTATTCTAGTTTAGTAATTATTTCAGCAAATTCTTTCCATCTTTCTCAATTTTTGTTATAAAATTTATTTTAACAATTTAACCTAATAATTAACTCAACAAGTCCTTTCCATCTTTCCCCATATTCTGTTATTCAAATTACCTTAATTTATTTAACCTTATCTTACCCCTAAGTACCTTAAGACTTAAAACTTAGTTTTCAAATATACATAGCTCCTGATATCATTTCTGCTAGAGTCGTATAGTTTCGTTCCCTCATTTTCCCTAATATTCATTAAGCTGATTCTAAAATAAAAAATTCCCATTATAAATTCTCTTCCAATCATCATCCAGCGTCTCTTCTTCCTGGTCTCGGGTCGTGTCAGTCCTTACTGTCCATTCCATCTAGTCCATCAACCTGGAAGCCTTATGTCCGAGGCCCTTAAGTCTCTTCCATGTCCCTTCTGCAATTCTTCTTCATCTTGTTTGTGCTTGCCCTTTTCCTTGTCTTTTGTTGGTCTCTGTCTTAGTTTCTTTCCTTTCTCATTGAGCAGTAGGTCTCTGGGGGATTCCAAGCCAAAATTGTCTCCATCACCCTTCATCCAGCTCGCCCATTCCCCACAGTCCCACTCCCCACAGTCCTCAATATAATCCAAAATGTACTTAAAATCAAATTTCAAGATCTCTCCAAAGCTAGGAACCTCCTCATCTCCAGACTCCCCTTGGTCCACTCCAACTTCAATCTTCAATAACAGCGGCTTATGCTCCTGTAGGGCCTCGGGTCTCTCCATTTGTACTATTTGAGGTGCAGCCGCATCCTCCTCCATTGTTATCTGCACTTGCCCAGTCAGTACAGATTCATAGATTGGTTCCTGAATGATTTCTGTATCAATGTTCCCTGTTTGTCCACAGTTATTAACCACAACAGTCAAATCCATTTTCTCATTCATCAAGTCCATCTTCTCATGCATCTGTTCCAGCAAAGCATTTGTCTTGCATAAAGCAAGCACCCAGTCTTCCTCCCAGCTCATCTTTGTTCAAGGTCAGAAAAGACTGTTCCCACGGTCTTAATCTCACAGATGTTGGGTCTCAAATATACTACAGCAACAATTTAGCAAGCTCCCTCTAGAGGAGACAATCTATTTGTATCCATATTTTTTTTTTGAAGACAAAGGAAAGTTACTTTCATTTTTCAAATATTTCAGATGTTTTTCGGGTATTTTGTTTCTTTAAAATGCAAAAGGCAACATTAGAATCAACTTGTTTCTCTTCATTAGCTATCTGTCAAAGTATTACGTTCACAGTCAATGAACTTCTCCAACAGTTTCTGTCTCTGACACCCCGTTCCCAGGTTAGAGACGGTGGAAACTTATCCTTCTTCACTCCCTCTCCTGCTAAGATTAAACAGAGTCCCCCCCCCCTTTTCTCCTGCTTCCAAGGGGGGTTTCAGTGATTCTGAATGAAGGAAATTTAGTCTTTTTTGACAGCTTCCCGGCTTTAGCTTGCAAAATTTTTGCTTTAGTCTATATACAAAAAGCGGAAGGAGGACTTCCTGTTTGCACCTTCCCGCTTTGATACCAAATTAAACAATTTCTTGATCCAATTTTCCGTTTCTACTCACGGGTACTTGTTTTAAGTCCAACTGTCCACAGGAAAAAGTCAGCGCTCTCTGGCAATGGCTGTGCGGCTTCACTCCGTGAAAGTAGCAGTCAGTTCGTAGCACCGCGCTTCTCACCCCACTTCGCTCCGGAGCCCCTAGATGGGATTCCCCGTGAGTAGGGGGGCGCTTCTGGTGCCCTGCCGAACCCCACGTTCCCAGGCTTCCTCCGCCTGGGATTTCTAGCAGGTCCCCACCTTCGCCGCGGCGGGAAGACCCAGTTTCCACGGAGCCCATTCCTCCGATCGGAGGAACTCCGCCATTCACCAATGGCGCTGACCCGGAAGTCTCTGCATGTAGTGAACCTCAACTGGTGACGGGCAGGGGCACTGTGGCTCTTCAGCCCACAAGTGGGGCATCTGACAGAAAGCATTGCCCTCAAAGATATCCAATCCCTCCAGAGCAGATCCTGGTCTCAGCGTTAAAACAGAAGAGGACCAGTTGATCTCCAAAAGGGGGCAGGGTGGTATTTCTTAATCTTGACGTGGTGATGGATGACTCTTTCAAGTCCATATAAACTTTGCACATTTTTATCCAGAATTGTGTTCTGTTAATCTGGTTGGACAGTGTTCTCGAAGCTACAAACATGAGTCTGACCAAACTGCGGGAGGCAGTGGAAGACAGGAGTGCCTGGCGTGCTCTGATCTATGGGGTCACGAAGAGTCGGACACGACTAAACGACTAAACAACAGCAACAACAATCTGCATTGTGTACACCCAGATTTCAATATGTTTCAATGCATTTTGATAGAATCACAATAATGGAAAATGAGGGTTCTAGTATGTGTGAGGGAGCTCCAGCTCAGGGAAGCTTATAGGGATGGAGATATGACTGTAGCCAGTGAGTTTGTTCCTCTAGCCACAGCACCCAGGGTGTCGTTTACTGTGTATGGAATCAGAATGTTTGAAGAGAGCTTTTACTAAAGATAGAAGACTCTTAGTCAGTGAGAGAAGGCTTTAATTTAATTGTGAAAGCAGAGAAGTATACTGAGCTTCATAGACTGAGAAACACAATTTTGTTTGGGGGTTTTTAATTGCACATTTTTTTCTTTCTCATCAGCAATTTGTGATACTTATAAAGCTCTTATAAGAGGACATCTACTGTCTTCTATTTCCTGGCTAGGAGGTAAAGGGAGAGAGGTTTTTTTAAAAAAGAAAAAAGAAAAAGAAACAAAGAAACAACAACAACAGAACTATTTATTATTTCAATTAGACTTCCGGAACAGGAACACAAGCAACTTTCTTCTCGAATAGTTTGTGAGCAATTGGGATTAGAATTTATTTTTCAAAAATGCCATTTGTGAAGCAAAGATACTTTGAGCTGGGGAATAAATCAGACAGATCATTAGCATGAAAGCTTTGAAATGAACCGCAACAGAAATCTGTACACATACAGAAAGTTAAAGTCAGGCATAATAATGATATTGTGAGGATGCTAAACTCCTAAAGGAATTATCTCCATTTTATTTGAAGTGGTATACACCAGAAGGACCAAATTCATGGATGCTTGACACATTTGGAGTTCCCAAATTATTATTCATGATTATTTATTATATCATTCTTCATTTGAAGAATGCAATATATATATATATATATATATATATATATATATATATGTGGCAAAATATGCTGCCCGCAATATCCACCTTCACTCTGCCTAATGATGAAAAGCCTAAGCCATGGGTGGGCAACCCTGTTTCAGCCTGAGACCCACAATATCTTCAAGGGAGCAGATGTTAGTGGAAAGAGAGGCTGGAAGCAAAAATGGGCAGCCAAAGGATTGTGAATGCTAACTTAGTACATTCAATTAGTTTCTACACACACTCAGACACCCTTCTCTATCCTTCATCCGGACGAGCAAGAGGCATTATCAGAGTTCAACGACACACTCCAGCCAGCTAAAAACACTCAAGGAAGGTGTCAAGCATAGTTCGTGAAGGGTGTGGCCTGGGGAAAGTGGGTGTGGCTGGGGAG
Source organism: Podarcis pityusensis (assembly GCF_964106645.2). Classification (NCBI taxonomy): domain Eukaryota; kingdom Metazoa; phylum Chordata; class Lepidosauria; order Squamata; family Lacertidae; genus Podarcis; species Podarcis pityusensis. Next base: position 63,972,278 of record NC_138035.1, read on the forward strand.
GGGCGTGGCCTGGGCAAACTCCCAAGGGCCAGATAGAAAGATTTGGAGTGGCACATTTTGAGACTCCCCTAACCTTGCATAAGCAAAGGCAGGAAATTGTGGGAAACCGAAACAGATCTCTTTTTTCTGAGTCATACAGATTGATGCAGCAGTTTCACCCTCGAAGCCCTAGTCGTGAAGTAGACTCCTCACACAAGGCTTTTAAAACGACTCTTTCCTTGGAGGATGGCAACTATTAAAAGCAGTTTTGCAGATACGAAGTCCAATGCAATGTCTTTCACTCTCTTGAGCCCAAGAGAGGGTCTTCTTGCTTCTAAAACTCCTTTGAAGCAGTCCATAAATTATAACTTGTCTGCCCTCACCAGCTCCTCCGAGCAGCATGTTCGTGGAGCCTGCAAAACTCAGTGCAACAACCAGCCAATCTCTAATTCCCACCCCTTTTATCACGACCTAACACACACACACATACTCACTTTTAAAGGTAACAAATTCAGCATTTCTGTGACCTTGATTGCAGTCAGAAGATTTTGCAGCTGTTACATTACGTTGCATGGGTTTTCTTTTCCCCCAATACAATTTATTCTTTGCAAAATACATTTTGCGCTCCGAGGGCCCCAAGCCCTTCCCTCAAGTAAGTAACTTCACACTGACATGTAATTTTGGTTTAAGTTATTGGGCAAAATTTAGGTCACAGATTTATTGATTACAGCAAAGTGAGTGGTATTGGCTTATGCATTGGCAACCGACTATAACTGACTCCTGCCTCTCTGGCAGGTAGTCTGGAAGAGTAAACACCAAACGAGGGAGCAACATCAATGAAAAGCAACTACTCACTCCAGGGTTCCTGTGGTCCTGGCATGGCCCTAGCTCCTCAAGCGGACTTCGGATGAGATCCAGGACCCCCAGATTCCTTTACCAGAATACCCTTATTCATGGAGGGGCAGGTGATGGCCGCACCTCCCCTCCCACAAACCTCACTAAGCCAATGCCTAACTGCCAAACCTTACAAAGTTGTGATGATTGCTAAGGGGGTAGGCAAAAACCAAGTGGCCAGTGCCAATTTGCCAAATGGAAAAAAAATTCCTACCTGGCCCCGGTTCCAAAACAGGCTGACCAACCAATATCCGAAGCAAGGCCAAAGCAGCAACACCAACAAATAGGGACAGGAGAGCAGGTGTTCAGCAGTGCAAAGCAAGTGCCTCAGCTATGTCACACTGCCACTTTTAAAGCCCCCCCATCACGTTACCTGCATCGGATTGACTCAAATGGCCTGGCATGATTGTGGGGCCCACAGAGAAGGCCTGGGGCATGCCCCCCCACCTACAACCCAACAGGGGGGTGTCTCAGGGGCCCATGCACAACCAGGACCCTCATTAAGGAGGATCCCATTTCTAATAAATACAGTAGAAGTACAAATACTAACAAGATCCAGATTCAATATTGTAAGCTCTTATGTTTTCTGATGCACTTAGTGTAATTCAACAAAGAACTGGCGTCCTTCTCAAAAAGTTAATCCAAATAAGATGCAGGGCATTTAGTTCGCAATTTATCTTCAGATCACTTAAAAAAGAAAGATCTATCATGTGTAGGAAGGAGTTATCAGAGGGAGGCATAAAATAAGGAAGAGGAAAATATATTACCAGGAGCCTTGAACGTACGGGATAGGGCAATATATAAATGTGGAGGTTTGCTGCAGGAACTGTTGTGTTAACACCCAATGATTACGGTTACTTTTACAAGGCGCTGGCATTATTGGAAGGCAAACCTTTGCGAAAGAGTTTGATGCAGCATCAACGTGCCTGAAGACAGGTGTGTTACAGTTAGATTGATGCATTTCCCCAAAGGTATACCATTCATAATTAATACCTAAATTAATTCCAGTGCTACTAACAAGCACATTTGGTGGAAGCTGATAATTATCTGCAGCATTGTATTTAAACACTTTGAACACCCAGGGAAGTGAGTGATGAGTCATCAACTCTTTTCTGAAAAGAGATCATGCTTACGAGCACATGGCAATTAATAAACAGCATTTGCACTCTTAATTGCCACCTGCAATTGACTTCTAAATACAGTTGTTCGTTCCTCTTGGTAGTATAAGGTATCTTTTGTCCTACAGAACCTTATTACACGTCATTGTCACTTTTCTTTCTTTGCTGTCACAGATTCCAATAGGAGTGACAGGAGCAATGATACGAATGATCGTATTTCATGGGTTGCTTTCAAGGCGGCATTGACAGGGGTGCAAATCCAGTGCCATATGGCACATTTCTCTTGTATAAAACTTACATCTTAGCATATGGCTTTTCTTTCTTTTCTCCCCCCCCCTTTTTTCTTCTTTAGTTCTGGGTCAACAGTTTCTTTAGTCTTGACAGCAACAACAACATTTACACTGTTTGTTAAACAAATTAAAGTACAGTTGCAATGCGAGAGAGCTTTACATAGAAACTCTTGTCATTTCCAATATTAAAAGTGTCAGAACAACACTGTTTTTGGGATAGAGGATGAAACCCTGTTTGCTGGTAAACTAAACATCTACAGTAAAAATTGGAAGCATTGCAGCGGGGACTGATTGATGGATGGCCAATATTGATAATCTTTTTAAAAATTATTTTTGAGGCAGCTCTGGGGTTTAGGTAAGCCTAGTTGAGAGATCAGCTGTTGTGCTTATGGAGAGAACACGATAGCTGCCCTTTGTGTGGTGAGTTCCCGCCTACCCCCGGTAGGAATAAAGACCCGTGACACAGTTATTTTAGGTTAATGGGCAAAATTAGGCCACAACTTTATTGGTTACAGGTGATGAGTGGTATTGGCTTAGGCATTGGTCCTAACCAACTATCCGGCTTCAGCCTGTTAGCTTGAAGACTGGGAAGGGTTAACGCCAGCAGGGGGAGCCCTGCTGATGCAAATCAACTAGACACTCCCCCGGGGTCACCACTTGGGGGCGTGCCTTGGGCCCTCACCTCCATAGGCTTCGGACGGGGCCACGCCCCCCGGAGTCCTTTATCGGACTACCCTTTGCTGGGGGGGGAGGCGATGGCGCTTCCTCTCCCCCCCCACTCACATACACTTAACCCTCCCTTACCAATGCCTAACCGCCAATACCGAGGAAGTTGTGACGATTTGCTACAAGGTAGGCGAAAAACCAAATGGCTGGTGCCAATTTGCCAAGTGGAAAAAATTCCTACCAGGCCCCTTAACGGCGACCAACCGAGGTCCATAGCAAGGTTGGAAGAGAAACTTAGAGGGCGGGCGGGTGGGAAACCGGAGAGTCGGTGTGGCCAAAGAGGGAGATCCCTGGCTGTGCCTGCCTTATATGGAGCAGGCCCCACACCCTGGGCCAGCTGATTGGCTGGCCAGGGAATGACGCGGTCAAGGATTCCCCTAATCGCACGGAGGCTGAGAGCCAACCCCCGCTGGCGTGTTGGGGGCATGAAGCCTGCAACACCACCTCCTCCCGAGGTCGGAAGTGGCTTTAACAGAGAAACTACAGTGACCTTCGGAAAAACCAAACCTGGGTTTGCCCAGATATAATACAATGGGAAGGAGGATTGTTTGAATTCTAGGAGAGAATCAGCTACAGGTCTGAATGAAGAGGAAGTGGTAGTGATGGATTGGTGGTTATTGGCAACAGAGAATCAAGGGAGAGATGTTTCACATTAATTAGAGGAAGGAGTATAGAGGTAGAGACCATGCTTTGCATTCAGAAATTCCCAACTTCAGTTCCTGGCAGTTCCAAGTAGTGTAAGGAATATGCATGTCTGAAAATCTGGAGAGCCATTGCCAGTCATCATAGACCAGCCTTGTCCGATCTGGTCCCCTCCAGATCAAACTTGGGTCTCCAGCTGTTTTTGGACTACAATTCCCACCATCCCTGACCACTAGTCCTGCTAGCTAGGGATAATGGGAGTTGGATCTCCAGCTGTTTTGGACTACAACTCCCACCATCCCTAGCTAGCAGTACTAGTGGTCAGCGGTGATGGGAACTGTAGTAAAAAACAGCTGGAGACCCAAGTTTGGGAAACACTGCTCCAGATGTTGTTTGATTCCAACGCTTATCAGCCCAAGCATACATGACCAATGAGAGCTGCAGTCCAAACCATCAAGATGGCAGCAGTTTATGGGTGTCTGGTCTAGCCAATTCTGAGCTAGATAAGTCATTGGTCTGACTTCCAGTATAAGGCATAACCACCAGTTCTCCCCTGCCAATGTCACAACGCAACCACAGTATTGGCAATCCTGTGTTTGCAACATATAATACGATGATGAGTGTCTAGTAAATAGTCAAAACATCCAGCTGAAGTTTTATGGCTGTCATTTTGGTGTGATCATTTACTCACCGCAATTCTATTCTACAATAATAACTAGAGACTGTTCCATTCTTATAACGGTCAGGACATGCAGCATATTTTGTGAAAATACACCGAGTGTTAGCAAGGTTCCTTTTGCAAGGCAGCCCTAATTAAAGGCTGAGTCAATCTCTGTGCCTTTGCTGGCGGTGAGCATTAAAATATGTTTTGTGCCTTAATCCGGATGACAGGGGAAAGGAATGGTTTCTAATACATCTTTCTCTCTTTCTTTTTCATTCTGATTGTGCTGAGGCAGTGGCAATGCTGGAAGGAACGGTGGTTTGTGGAAATGTGCTAAGAGGCCAGATATGAAAAAGAGTGATCTTAACGACTACACCTTGTGGCTAGACAGGAATCAAATTACCTTTGAGGAGATAACATCGAAGCCTTATAAATCAAGACAAAATACCGATTTTCTAGAGAAGGAAATATACGGCTTCCACGAGACCAGCTGAGCAGAGGGGAGAATGCACTTAAGGTAATTTCTTTTGAAATAACTTGAAGTAGGGTTAACAGATTCTTAATACGACGCAACTGAAATGCAGCATGTACAACTGGTAATCGGTATCCTATTTTCTGAGAATTGGAAAGTATCTCCTTTCTCAAGGTCACAAGTGACCTTCACATCAAACAGAGTCTCCGGATGGAAAATGCTAGACATAATGTTTCTGGATTGTGGAAAGCAAATTGCCATGGCAATAGGTGGGCTAATATATAAATATTTGGATGAATCATGCAGTGAACATAAGATCAGACCAAAGGCTCACTTATTCAGCATTCTGTTCCCACAGTGACCAACTAGACGCCAATGAGGAGCAGCACTCAAACAGCAGCACTCACCTCACCTGTGATTCCATCTGCTGATATTCAGAGGTGAAACTCCTCAAATATTGGAGGTAATGGCAAATAGAAGGGGAAGAAATGGAGGCAGTGAGAGATTTTACTTTCTTGGGCTCCGTGATCACTGCAGATGGTGACATCAGTCACGAAATTAAAAGACACCTGCTCCTTGGGAGAAAGGTGATGGCAAACCTAGACAGCATCTTAAAAAGCAGAGACATCACCTTGCCAACAAAGGTCTGTATAGTTAAAGCCATGGTTTTCCCAGTAGTGATGTATGGAAGTAGGAGCTGGACCATAAAGAAGGCTGATCGCCGAAGAATTGATGCTTTTGAATTATGGTGCTGGAGGAGACTCTGGAGAGTCCCGTGGACTGCAAGAAGATCCAACCTATCCATTCTGAAGGAAATCAGCCCTGAGTGCTCACTGGAAGGACAGATCCTGAAGCTGAGGCTCCAATATTTTGGCCACCTCATGAGAAGAGAAGACTCCCTGGAAAAGACCCTGATGTTGGGAAAGATTGAGGGCACAAGGAGAAGGGGACGACAGAGGACGAGATGGTTGGACAGTGTTCTCGAAGCTACCAGCATGAGTCTGACCAAACTGCGGGAGGCAGTGGAAGACAGGAGTGCCTAGCGTGCTCTGGTCCATGGGGTCACGAAGAGCTGGACACGACTAAACGATTAAACAACAACAATGCGCAGTCATCATGGCTATAGGCTATTGGCAGTTGCCTGGGGAGAGATCCATCAGGGTTCCAGTTGCATCCAGACATGCCCATCGATATTAAACAAACTATCCTGTTTAAAGTGTGCAGCCATTTCAGTCTTCAATGCAGTGAGACAAAACCTACTCTGTGACTGACAGTTCCCTAGCAGCCTTTACACACAGATATAATTGTTTTGCAATGTAACTACAAGAGAGAAGATTTTCATAAACATCTGTTGCGGAACAATAGTGCTTTGAAATGCGAGAATGCATTCTCTCACCATAAAATTAAACATTCCAGATGAAGAGGAAGCTTGGAAAGTGACGTGCATGGTTGTCCTCAATAAAGTCAGTAAAGCCACTTCCGAGCTGGAGAGGAGGTGGGGTTGCGGGCTTCACGCCCCTCCCCCACGCACACGGGGGCTGGCGTACAGCCCCCGCGATACTGAGGAATCCTCGAACTCGTCATCCCCTGGCCAGCCAATCGGCTGGCCCGGGGGGCGTGGCCCGCCCTACTTAGCGCCGGCGCGGCCGAGGATCTCCCTCTTTCCTCGCCGTGCTCCAGCTGATCGGGTTTTCCCATCCCACCCACCGGTTAGGTTAGGCTCTATGACATTGCTATGGACTTTGGTTGGTCGCTGTCAAGGGGCCTGGTAGGAATTTTTGCCATTTGGCAAATTGGCACCAGCCATTTGGTTTTTTGCCTGCCTCGTAGCAAATGTCACAACTTCCTGGGTATTGGTGGTTAGGCATTGGTAGGGGGGTTGTTATGCAGATAACAAGGGTGGGGGGAAGGAAGCGCCATCACCTTCCCCCCAAATTGAAGGGTAGTCTGGTAAAGGATTCTGGGGGGCGTGGCCTTGTCCTAAGCCTATGGAGGTGTGGGCCTAAGGCATGCCCCCGAGCGGTGACCCCGGGGGAGCTCCTAGTTGATGTGCATCAGCAGGACTCCCCCTACTGGTGGTTAACCCTTGCCCGTCTTCAACCAAGCGGGCTGAAGCCGGTTAGCTGATAGGACCAATGCCTAAGCCAATACCGCTCAATTCCTGTAATCAATTAAGTTGTGGCCTAATTTGACCCATTAACCTTAAACTCTGGTGTCTTGTGTCTTTATTTCTGAGGGGGGAGGCGGGAACTCGCCACACAAATGGTTACACTTTGCTCACTGCTTAGTCCTCTAATAGTTCCTGGCACCTGCATCAATTGACTACTCCTCTTGACTCGTCAGATCTGGTATGTCCCACCCCCTAAGGTCATTGTCACAGTTCAGGCAATGGGAGAGCATTTGGAGCTGTGGATTTGGAAACAGCGCCCCACACCCTGAGCACAAGGCAATGTCCTTGCCCAGATATTGACGGAATAGATTCAAATCAGGTCCATCTATTCAATTTGAAGGATCCCCTTTTGTGGTCCTATTTTTGGAGTTCATTTCTTAAAGACTGTGAATGCTAAAGTCTGATGCACCTTTAGGTTCTGTCATCGTTTTGATAACACCATAATCTGTAATAATAATAATTTTATTATTTGTACTCCACCTATATGACTGGGTTGCCACAGCCACTCTGAGCAGCTCACAGCATACGGTATATAAAAACATAACAAAACATTAAACATTAAAAATATTTTTTAAAAACTACAGAGGGCTGCAATCTCTGTAGAGATTGTTGGGGCAGGGCAATGGGACAATTAATCATGGAAACCAACCAAAGGGTTCTAGTCTATGCTCTGCTTCTAAAGATCTACTCAAATATTTTGGGATCTACACATCTTGCAAACTTTGGACACACACACACAGAGAGACAGACAGACAGAGACAGAGAGAGAGAGAGAGAGAGAGAGAGAAGAGAATTTGGTATTTCTGGTGAAATTGCTCAAAATGAATATGCTTTAAATGGCTCAGTTACAAACTAGGAGCAAAGACATTGACTGCCCATCACTATTTTCATTATTCTTTGATTGTGGGGAAAAGTACCAATAGAGACTTGTGCATAAGGTGTAGCAATGGCACAATAGGACTAGGACAGAGTAGATATTTTGCTAATGTGAAGATGGTGCTGAAAAGCTGCTACTGAGGCCATAATTAAGTTGTAACATGAAAGTTTGCCTTAAGGATAATTGAAATCACTATGTTTGCTTGAGGTGATATTATTGCTTACAAACATAAAAAGGAGCAGACTATTTTTGCACACTAATAATACAAAGCTTAAGGTAACAGCTATAATGTCTACTCTAACCAAATTGGCCTTATGGGCATGAATGCAAAAATAATTTGGGACGCTTTCCAAAGTTAATCAGCATTTGCAATATTGTTCTCATTAAACTGCAAGCAAACTAGTTGCATTGCGAGTGTAACCATGGAAATAAGAAGATGTGACACAAGGTGAAGTGTGTTAAAATGAAGGACATTTTATTCAAATTATAAACAAATGAAAAGCCCCTGATGTTGGGAAAGATTGAGGGCACAAGGAGAAGGGGACGACAGAGGACAATATGGTTGGATAGTGTTCTCGAAGCTACTAACATGAGTTTGACCAAACTGCGGGAGGCTGTGGAAGACAGGAGTGCCTGGTGTGCTCTGGTCCATGGGGTCATGAAGAGTCGGACACGACTAAATGACTAAACAACAACGTCTGCAGGGGGAGGTTCTGTGCAGGTAACTAATCAACTACCAATCCAAGTGAGATATGCCCTCTCCCTTAAGCCCCACTCATTCGGGTGAGTAGGGTGGCTTTCTTGATCTTGTAGGACCTTTCCTACAATACTGTTCCCCCAGGTGATCCTTACCATGCCAACAGGCCTCCCAACATTGGAAGGAAGCATCAGGATTTCTGCCTCTAAAGGTGCCTAAGGATGCTCTCCTATGGAAACAAGAAGAATTACCGACGAAAGAAGAATGGCAGACGAAATTAATGGACTATGTAGAATTAGACAAGATGACAGGAAGGATCTGAAACCTGTGGGACCAGAGATTCTAAGGGGACTGGAGTAAATATTTGAACTATTTGAAAAGCAATGGTAATAAACAGATTACGCTAGTGGGACTGCAATAAGTTTTGTAAGGAGGATTATGTGAAATATTGCAGAGAAGAAGATTATGAAGAGAGTTATTAGTTAAGGACGATTAAAAGTAATAGGGAAATTAAGAAATGTAGACTAGGTGATAAAGACTGAAAAATCTTCAGATGTGGTTGATGGAAGTCCAAAATAATATTGTATAAGGTAAGAAAATATGTCATATGATAGTTGGGAATGATATGCAAAAATTATATATATATATATATATATATATATATATATATATATATATATATATAATGCTCTCCTAACCTTACTCTACCTGTTAGATTCCCACATTACCTGCCACTGAAGAGGAAAAGCTTAGCCCCTCTCCCCCTACCTGCCTTGAGTAAAGTTGTGCAGGTCATGCTGCCAAGAAAATATCATTGCTCCAATTGGACAAGTGAATTTCACCCGGCTTATGGGAACCAGTCCTTGTATATTTCATCTCAGGATAATGCATAGTGTTGCCCTCATTGCTAGGCAGGTTGATACAGATCTCCCCATTCACTTTCACCCTTGCCTAATTATGTCATTTAGAGTCACCATCTCCCCTCCACACCCTTCTGGGCAAAATATCCGACCAAACTATGGTCACTTCCAGCCAATAATGCCGAAAAGCACAAAATCCAAGCATGCCAGCATTTTCCCTTCAAGATCCCCAAATGGTTACCACCCTAATAAGCCATTAACAGGTGAGGGGTCTCCTCAGGAGACGAAGGTTGAACCATGTTGAAAAAAGGTATTTTACAACTGCTCAGTTACTGAACTATTGCAAACCCAGTGCTAATGGGATTTTGTGACTGGCCCATGCAGCCATACTCTGGCCACATATGAGCACTCTTGCCCTCCAACCACCTATGAACAGGAATCAATATTTTGACAATGTAAGTATCATAGAATCATGCTGATTCTTTGGGGACATAACAGAAGACCAGGATGCCCAAGGTTTGAATACCTGCTCTGTTGGGTACCCCAGGTACTCTGCAGTTGATGTATCTCAATCTGAAGGGAATAGGTGATGGCTTGGTTGGGGTCCCCACTGAACAATGTCGGATGAGGTGGAGGGAGCTGAGAGCAATAGAGGAGCAAGCTTATGCATTATGACATCAGGGAACAACAGAAGGGCAGGAAGTTTTACCCTGCTCCCCACCCCCACAATTCTAATAAGGTGAGTAACAAAGCCTGAATAGAACTAAACAGATCAATGGAGGATTCTTAATGCTTTCCAAAACAAGACTGGGAAACTTGGAACTTTGGGGTCTCAGCTAAGGAGAATTCAGATAAAGAGAATGTCAGGAACATGCCTCTTCAACCATATAATTGAAAAGGATTGTCTAAAAAGATGAGAATGTAGAAAGGGGTGGAAACAGTACTTTACTCGAGACTTTCTTAACAACCTCTCAATGAAAAGGTCACACTTGTACAATCAGATTGAACAAGCATGTTCATCTGTTTCAACAACGCTGGCAGATGTTTCATGGGTGTGTTTTTTCTTTTCTTTTGGGGAAACTGGACAGTGAGGGAGTGATTTCTTTTCTTTCCTAGAAAAGTGTACGTGCGGCATTTAAATATAACATTTCAATAGATAATAAAGAAAGCTTACTTCATTTTGTTTTAAAGTATTTCAAGTGCTTTCACTGCCATGGGTATGAGTGTTCCACTGTGAACAGAATGGCCAAATGATATATAAAAGTGTCAGAGCTAAAATAAATCTTTTTATGACTTATTCAACGTTCATTGGTTTCAATAAAAATCCATTGCAGTGTAGTCTTACCTATAAACTTACATATTTGCAAATACTGACTACGATTTGAAAGGGAGTGGGTTGATATCCTTCACAATGGCCATTTTTCCTCCTCATAATGTCCTCTCAAAATTAACTCTTTTTAAAGAAACAGACACATAATTGTTGTTGACTTAACATAGTTCCAGCCTGCCTTTTTACAATTTATGCTTTCTAGCATGTTCAAATGAAGTTTCTTACATTTAGAGCAAATCACTACATATAGATATACCACCCTAGAATACTGGAACAGACTCTCTTAACTTGTGCTTGATGCCTACTCATGTTCTGTTCCCGGGGTGGCCAATGCAGTTCCTTCTAGATGCTGAAGACAACAACTCCCATCATTCCTGAAAATTGGCAGTGTTCACTGGGGATGATGGGAGTTCTAATCCACTACATCTGGAGGGTACCACATTGGCAATTAATGTAGTGGTGTCTTGGCTTTGACAGTGTGGCAGTGATTAACCTCTTCTCAGGAACATCTGCTCTCCCCCTGATGAAATCTAGGAGAAAAGTACCTCCATGCTGGGGAGGTTCCTATTAATATTTGCATTGTAAATGTATTTCACAAAGAATATTCAGTAATGGGGAAAGGAGTTGACTGGCTATTCTGTTAGTTGATTCTTTGACTGAGAACATGGGAGCATGGTGACTCCAGGCACTGTCTGGAGGAGTTTGTGAGGACAGCCAAGCTATGGATTAATAACTTATGTACTGTTATGAAGGAGTTTTGAAAGCAAAAGGACTAAACCCTCTCTTGGGCTCAAGCGGGGGGGGGGGGCATTTAAAAAGGTGTTTAGAAAGGTAAAGGACCCCTGGACTGTTAAGTCCAGTCAAAGGCAACTATGGGGGTTGTGGCGCTCATCTTGCGTCAGGCCAAGGGAGCCAGCGTTTGTCCACAGACAGCTTTTTGGTTCCTGTGGCCAGCGTGACTAAACCGCTTCTGGTGCACGGAGGACCATGACAGAAACCAGAGCACACAGAAATGGCATTTACCTTCCTGTCGCAGCGGTACCTATTTATCTACTTGTGCTGGTGTGCTTTTGAACTGCTAGGTGGGCAGAAGCTGGGACAGAGCAATGGGAGCTCACCCTGTTGCAAGGATTCGAACCGCCAACCTTCCAATCAGCAAGCCCAAGAGCTTGCTTCTTGTTCAGCCATTACCAACCTGACAAATAGAGATTTATCTTCAAGTCTTGCATAAGATGTCTGGTTTATCACAAAAACTCACAGTTCCTCCCACAGACAGATTGATGACAGAATATTTACAGGAGGGGCCCTGATGTCAAATAATCTATGCATGTTGACTCAGAAGTAAACACTGTTGAGTTAAACAGGACTAATTTCCTAGAAAATGGCACTGGGATTGCAATTGTGCATTTCCTATGCCATCCATGTTTACTTAGAACTAAATTGTGCTCAATCCAATGAAATTTGGGGTTATTCATTTGCAGCCCTACAGTTGTATTCAACACTGCTGTTCCATTTGTGCAACATACTCCACTTGCACAATGGAATTCTCCTCTCCTTTTGCCTGCAGCACCCTCTGTGCCCTCACTGGATACAACCCCTAGTCTGTTGAAATGGTTTAGGGCAGCAAATGCTGTTTCTAACATGGGGAAATGGAATGCGTCATTGCACGTTAGGCTTTAGGACAAACTTGCCAGCTGACTAGCTTTCCAGGGCTTTGTGAGGCTACAGTGTTGGTCCCTGACCATACCTGTCAGTTCCTTATTTCCTTTCTCTCCCATCCATATGTCCATTTCAATTAGACAGGCTGTCAGTGAATCTGGACCCAACTTGCCTGCCATCTGGTTTATACGCTGCTGCTGTTGCAGTGTGCTTTATTTCATTTAATTGTCTCCCGTAATGTGTTATATTTATCTATCCTTCTATTTGTTGCGCTTTTATTTATTTTTAAACTTTTCATGCCACCTTTGTGAATTAAAAATCCTCCAAGGCAGCTTACACATTAAAATAAGAACATGCCACTCGCTATAGAATGAAATAACCTCTTGAAACTTCTGAATTAAAAAGAAAAGTTTATAAAACACAATACATCATCCAAACCAAAAAAAAGGCAATAGAAAAACTCAGCAGCTGAATTTCATTGCATATCTAAAAGCCACTTGAAATTTAGCTTCCCCAAAAGCACTGGAGCAAGCATAGGCAAATTCGGCCCTCCAGATGTTTTGGGACTACAACTCCCATCATCGCTAGCTAACTGGACCAGTGGTCAGGGATGATGGGAGTTGTAGTCCCAAAACATCTGGAGGGCCGAGTTTGCCTATGCCTGCATTGAAGAGTGCTAGACTCCCAGATCTCAACACACACAGGATACAGGGTTGGCCATCTATTATTGCTGCTGTGGTGTTGCCAGGTGACCAATTCTGGTCATCTAGTTTGAAATCCAACAGTAGGATTTAAAAAGGATGCCGTGTTCCCAAATTCAGTTGATCATCGATGCTTGGGAAGCACTGGGGACAGGGCTTCCTCAGTGTCAAAAACCAGCTGATTCTCAGCCCAGTGAAAGCTGTGCATGTATACTTCTGAAGTGCAAACAATCAACTGGTAGTTGGTGCCTGAGACGCACTGCTCAAAGGTTGATGCAGGAACTACCCATCAACTGATTGGTGGTACCTGAAATGCAACTTTCACCCAAGCCCTGCCTTTATCTGCGCTGCATCTAGCATCATACAGCACTTATCAGGTGCAGGGCAGGTGGCGAAAGCTTGGCTGAAATGGCCTCTTAAGCCAAATAGAAAGGCCTGATGGGGCTCATTAGGCCTGTAGGCTTGAAGTTCCCCACCCCTGCCATAGCCAGTCACTCCAATGAAAATAGGGATGTCCCATTCCACAATGATAATTTTGCTATTTATACCCCATACATCTTACTGGGTTGGCCCAGCCACTCTGGGCAGCTTCCAACATATATAAGAACACAATAAAACATTGTTTGTTTGTTTGTTTGTTTGTTTGTTTGTTTGTTTGTTTGTTTAAAAAAACTCCCTATACAGATTGCCTTCAGATGGCTCGGGGGGTTGGATAACTCCATAGCCTCCAACATTTCTCCAGTGAAAATAGGGATGTCGGGTGGAGCTGTGGGTTAAACCACAGAACCTAGGACTTGCCGATCAGAAGGTCGGAGGTTCGAATCCCCGCGACGGGGTGAGCTCCCGTTGCTCGGTCCCTGCTCCTGCCAACCTAGCAGTTCGAAAGTGCGTCAAAGTGCAAGTAGATAAATAGGTACCGCTCCGGCGGGTAGGTAAATGAAATTTCCCTGCACTGCTCTGGTTCACCAGAAGTGGCTTTGTCATGCTGGCCACATGACCCAGAAGCTGTACGCCGGCTCCCTCAGCCAATAAAGCGAGATGAGCACCGCAACCCCAGAGTCGGTCACGACTGGACCTAATGGTCAGGGATCCCTTTACCTTTACCTTTAAGGAAAAGTGGAACATTCAGCGATCAAATCAGAAGTTGGGATGGGCTGGAAAATAGGAGCACTTGGAGTCAACCCAGCCATTTCTCAGCTATAGAATTGTAGAGGTGGAAGAGACCACAAAAGTAATCTAACCCAACCCCTTGCAAAGCATGAATATTTTGCCCAAGGTGGGGTTTGAACCCATGGCCCTGAGATTAAGAGCCTCATGCTCTACTGACTGAGCTATCTCAGATGACCATCTAGGAACAGCCCTCAGAGCAATCTAATAATGAGACCTATTGTACACTAAAGGGTATCACCCTGGTCCTACAGTGATTCTGCTCTTAAAGAGCAATGTGATGGAAATACAGTGGTACCTCAGGTTAAGTACTTAATTCGTTCTGGAGGTCCGTTCTTAACCTGAAACTGTTCTTAACCTGAAGCACCACTTTAGCTAATGGGGCCTCCCGCTGCCACCGCACCGCTGGAGCACGATTTCTGTTCTCAGGGGACGCGGGTGGCGCTGTGGGTAAAACCTCAGCGCCTAGGACTTGCCGATTGCATGGTCGACGGTTCTAATCCCCGCGACGGGGTGCGCCCCCGTCGTTCGGTCCCAGAGCCTGCCAACCTAGCAGTTCGAAAGCACCCCTGGGTGCAAGTAGATAAATAGGGACCGCTTACTAGCGGGAAGGTAAACGGCATTTCCGTGTGCTGCACTGGCTCGCCAGATGCAGCTTGTCACGCTGGCCATGTGACCAGGAAGTGTCTCCGGACAGCGCTGGCTCCCGGCCTCTAGAGTGAGATGAGCGCACAACCCTAGAGTCTGGCAAGACTGGCCCGTACGGGCAGGGGTACCTTTACCTTTACCTGAAGCAAAGTTCTTAACCCGAGGTACTATTTCTGGGTTAGCGGAGTCTGTAACCTGAAGCATATGTAACCCGAGGTAACACTGTAGTGAATTGGCCACAAATGTCTTAGCCTCTCCTACTCCCAAGAGGTTCGCTGCAACTGGTGCTGGCAAAATACCAAGACTGGCAGGGTTTTTCCTGGCCGCTTGCTTCTGAGAAAAGTAACTGCTGGATTCAATGGGGCTTATTTCCAAGCGAGTATAGGACTGATCATTTATCTATTTCTTCAGTTAACTCATGATGCCTTATATAGTTCTCCTCCTTCCTCATTTAATCCCCATGACAGCAACCCTGTGAGAGACGTTAGGTTAAGAGTGATTGACTGGCCCAAGGTCACCCAATGACTTTTATGACTGAGTAGGGATTTGAATCCTGTTCTTCCAGGTCCAGCTACACCACACTGGCTGCCTGAGATAGGATATTGTGTTTTGGGCAGCATGTATAAGAACACATCGTTATTATTTTATTTTACATTTGTTTCCCATTCTTCACTAGCTGGTTAATAGATGAAAGTTGCCATCTTTTGTTTGGCAGGTTTCCTATGCCTTTAAGAGTTATATGGCGAGGAAGAAATTCAAAGCTAAGGCCTCCACCATTTAGCTTAATGGAAGCAAAAACAACAACCTGAATTTCTGCCTATCAGGAAAAACAACATCAACCTCTAAACCAGTATGAAAGTATTAAGGACCTCTCAAGTCCATGGCATTGTAAGTAGGACTAACTTATTTTTAGCAGTTGTTAACTTGCAGTTTCTTTAGATCTGAAAGCGGTGCCAATGAATGCCATGTCAGTAA
The DNA here is from genome assembly GCF_964106645.2 of Podarcis pityusensis. Taxonomy (NCBI): domain Eukaryota; kingdom Metazoa; phylum Chordata; class Lepidosauria; order Squamata; family Lacertidae; genus Podarcis; species Podarcis pityusensis. The sequence continues at coordinate 63,988,144 of NC_138035.1, forward strand.
AACCATTCACCGCCATGATTTAATATTGGAGACTTGGGTAATAAAAAGAAGAAAAAAGAGGAAGTCAAGCAACAATAAATATGTGATTTAACTGCATTCTTAATGGTAAAATGTAATCACCTGTGCCTTAGCTAAATTAATTTTGTATTTTAATGTTAAGAAACTCCAAGTTTGAAGTTCATAGTCTATACTACCCAAAAAAAAATCAATATTACATTACCCAAAGGCACTAATGAATACATTACATCTGGTCGAGGTAGGTAAAAACTGATTTCACAAGGCAACATCTGTGCTTATTAGATTACCTGCTTGAATTGCTAGGGCTGATAACATAACTATTCACAGGAGTCAAATACTGAAAAGTATCCTATGGGATGAGACATGGAATGGAACAGGAAGGTGAGCAAAAACACATTCTCTGAATTAAGGAAAGTCTCTCATGGATTAAAGGAACTCAGTAAAGGGACAGGAGGTTTTTCTTATCCTTCCGAATGATGTGCTGCTAATTTGAGAAGCTGTAGGCAGGAAGAATCCACTAGAAGTGTGCATTGCCTCTGTTTTGGGGCTGAATAAAAGGGTATTTGAGGATCTCTCCCCCCTCCTAAGTTACAGCTCAGTAGCCAAAGCCCCCTTAAAGCTGAACTTTAGGTAGGACATGTATAAGGAATGAAAGTAAGGGGAAATCATGAAGTAGTCAACAGCTGCAGGAGGGGCAGTCAGGTAGGCTCAGAATGATCTCAGGCTTGCAAGAGAAGTTAAAAATAATATAAAAGGTTTCCTCGATTATGTTCAAAGCAAGAGGAAGAACAAGCAAGTACTTTTTATATATATATAAAAAATGATATTTATTAGTTTCAAGAAATACAAAAAAAAAAAATACAGAATACAGAAAAAAGAATAATATTTTTTTTTAAAGTATAACCAAAAAAGTAGAAGATAAAAAGAAACATACCAAATAAAGGAGTTAAAAAGACATTAATTTTCCATGACCTATCTTCCCTATACTTATTTCCCCGGACCTCCTCATACCTCCCTTTTTTGTATTCCAGTTCAATTTGTTGGTTCAGCAAATCCTTACCATTAAACTTTTACCCAGTTGCAAACCTTTTTTCATATCTCTTAAAGCATTACAGCTAAAAACCTCTTAGTTGGATAATGCTTTAAGAGCATTATTCCTTCTAAAATTCCTTAATTTTACAATATTTCAGTAAATAGTCTTTGAATTTCTTCCAGTCTTCTTTCACCGACTCTTCTCTCTGGTCTCGGATTCTGCCAGTCATTTCCGCCAGTTCCATGTAGTCGATCACCTTCATCTGCCATTCTTCCAGAGAGGGTAGATCTTGTGTCTTCCAATACTTTGCGATGAGTATTCTTGCTGCTGTTGTGGCATACATAAAGAAAGTTCTATCCTTCTTTGACACCGATTGGCCGACTATGCCCAGGAGAAAGGCCTCTGGTTTCTTCAAGAAGGTATATTTAAATACCTTTTTCAATTCATTATATATCATCTCCCAGAAAGCCTTAATCCTTGGGCACGTCCACCAAAGGTGAAAGAATGTACCTTCAGTTTCTTTACATGATCTCAGGCTTGCAAGAGAAGTTAAAAATAATATAAAAGGTTTCCTCGATTATGTTCAAAGCAAGAGGAAGAACAAGCAAGTACTAAGTCCTCAGCGTGGGGAAGACAGAGAAATGCTCTCGGGTGACAGAGAAAAGGTGGAAATGCTCAACACCTGCTTTGCCTCTGTCTTTATTCAAAATGAAAGAAGTGCCCAACCTAGTCATAATGGAATAAACAATGCAAGAAAGAAGATGTAGCCCAATACAGGAAAAGCAGTAAGGGAACACCTAGCAACTTTAAATGAATTCAAATCTTCACAGGCAGCATTAAGCACAGACTCACCCTGTAATGCCAAATGGAGAATATTCTCTCTCAACAAAACAAGCACTAGATATCTATACTGGCTAACCTGAAGTTGCTATTTCTTTTTCTCAATGTACAAGCAAGAATACACATCACTTAATTGTTTTACAGTAAGAGATGAACCCTTATTCTTCCTTCAAATATATATATATATTTAATAATATTTATTAATAATTTCAAAATTGCAGAAAAGAAAAGAAAAAAATAAAAGCAACACTACAATACATAGAAAAAAAGAAAAAAGAAAAGAAAAGAAAGGAAAAAACAAGAGAAAAAAAAACAAGACATAAAAACCAATGCAACAATACAGCAAAAAGATAAAAAAGAAGGAAAAAAAAACACAAATCCCATATTACATGTTTTTAACTTCCATTTGCTTGTTTCATTGACCTCCTCACACCTCCCTTTTTGTATTCTAGTTTAATTGATTATTTCAGCAAATTCTTTCCATCTTTCTCAATTTTTACTAAATAATTTATCTTAACCATTTACCTATTAATTAACTCAACAAATCCTTTCCATCCTTTCCCCATATTCTGTTATTCAAATTACCTTAAGTTATTTGACCTTATCTTACCAAAAAATACTTTAAAGCTTAACACTTAGTACTCGATTATACATAACTCCTGATATCTTTTCTACTAGAGTCATAAAGTTTCATTCCAACATTTTCCCTAATGTTCATTAATTTTAAGCTAATTCCCTAGAAAAGAAATTTTCTTTATAAATTTTCTTCCAATCTTCATCCAACGTCTCTTCTTCCTGGTCTCGGATCGTGTCAGTCCTTACTGTCCATTCCATCTAGTCCATCAACCTGGTAATCTAATGTCCGAGGCCCTTAAGTCTCTTCCATGTCCCTTCTGCAGATCTTCTTCTTCTTGTTTATACTTGCACTTTTCCTTGTCTTTTGTTGGTCTCTTTCTTAGTTTCTTTCCTTTCTCATTGGGGAGTAGGTCTCTGGGGGATTGCAACCCAAAATTATCTTCGTCTCCCTTCATCCAACCAGCCCATTCCCCAGAGTCCCACTCCCCACAGTCATCAATGTAGTCCAAAAAATATTTAAAAACATATTTCGAGGTCTCTCCAAAGTTAAAAATCCCCTCAGCTCCAGACTCCCCCTGGCCGACTCCAACTTCAATCTTCAAAGACAGCGGCTCATGCTCCTGTAGGACCTCGGGTCTCTCCATTTGTATTATTTGAGGTGCAACCGCAACCTCCTCCATTATCTTCTGCACTTGCCCAATCAGTGCAGGTTCCTGAGTTGGTCCCTGAATAGTTTCTGTATCAATATTCCCTGTTTGTCCACAGTTATTAGCCACAACAGTCATCAAATCCATTTTCTCATTCATCAAATCCATCTTCTCATGCATCTGTTCCAGCAAGGCACTTGTCTTGCATAAAGCAAGCACCAAAACTTCCTCCCAGCTCATATTTAGTCAAGGTCAAAAAGGCCTGGTCCCACGATCTTAATCTGACAGCTGTCGAGTCCTCAAGTAGACTGAAGCAACAATATAGCAAGCTCCCTCTAGAGGAGACAATTTCTGTTTGTATCCATTTTTTTTAAGGCAAGTCCAACAAAGGAAAATTACTTTCGTTTTTCAGATATTTTGTTTCTTTAAAATGCAGAAGGCAACATTGGAATCAATTTATTTCTCTTCTTTAGCTATCTGTCAAAGTATTCCATTCACAGTTAATGAACCTCTCCAATAATTTCTGTCTCTGACACCCCGTTCCCAGGTTAGAGATGGTGGAAACTTATCTTTCTTCAATGGCAGATGAAGCTGATGGATTATATGGAATTGGCGGAAATGACTGGCAGAATCCGAGACCAGGGAGAAGAGTTGGTGGAAGAAGATTGGAAAAAATTCAAAGCTTATTTACAGAAATACTCTAAAATTAATGAATGTTAGAAAGATGCTGGAAAGAAGTTATATGACTTTAGTAGAAATATTATAAAGAATTAAGTATGAATAGATTGACATTGGGTAAAGATGTAAATTTAAGTCTAAAATTTTGTTAAATTAAATTATGGAACTAAATTTGTGAAAGAGGGAAAGGACTTGCTAGAATATTTAATTGAACTAGAATACAAAAAAGGAGGTGTGAGGAAGTCGAGGAAATAAGCTAATGAAAGATAAGGATATGAAAATATGGGGTTCTTTTGTATGTTTGTTTGTTCTTTTGGGTTTTTTTCTTTTTTTAAATGCTTTTGTTTTCTTTTCTTTTTGTATTGTTGATGCTTTGTATATTCTCTTTTGTTTTTCTTTTGTTTTTTGTAATGTTTAAACTTTAATAAATATTTTTTTTTTTAAAAAAGAAACTTATCTTTCTTCACTCCCTCTCCTGCAGGCGTTAAACAAAGTCCCCCCCCCCTTTTCTCCTGCTTCCAAGGGGGCTTCAGCAATTATAAATGAAGGAAATTTAAACTTTTTTAAACAGCTTTCCAGGCTTTAGCTTACAGGGTTTTTGCTTCAGTCTATATACAAAAAGCGGAAGGCGGACTTCCTGTTTTGAGCCTTCCTGCTTCGGTGCCAGATTAAAATATTTCTTGATCAAATTTTCCGTTTCTACTCACCGGTACTTGTTTTATTTTTTTTTATAGAAATTTATTGGGTTTTACAATAGAAATAAACATAATAAACAATGTAACATATATCTTAACATAATTTCACATTTTCTTTGGACTTCCTCACATCTCCCGCTCCCACTTTCATCGTTATAACATTTTGTCAGCAATTTATTATCTTATTTACATTCTTATATCCCTTCTATGTTTCATAATCTTCTAGTTCTCAAAAAGAGTTGTATTTTCTCAATCTCACTTATTTTCTTAAAATCATCTAAATTAGTGGTGCTCAGTTATTTTGATCTAGCATCCTATTTAGCATTCACTCAAATTACAACATTTTTGTAAATAATTCTTAAATTTCTTCCAATCCTCCTCAATCCTCTCTTCTCCCAGGTCACGAATTCTGCCGGTCATCTCAGCCAGTTCCATGTATTCTATCAGTTGCATCTGCCATTCTTCCAGTGTGGGTAGATCTTGAGCTTTCCAATGCTTTGCGAGTAGTATCCTTGCTGCTGTTGTTGCGTACATAAAAATGTCTGGTCCTTCTTTACCACCCCTTGGCCGACAATACCCAAAAGAAAGGCCTCTGGTTTCTTAGTGAAGGTATATTTAAATACCTTTTTCAGTTCATTGTAAATCATTTCCCAGAACGCCTTCACTTTAGGGCAAGTCCACCAGAGGTGGAAGAATGTTCCTTCACACTCTTTACATTTCCAACACTTATTGTCAGTCAGGTGGTAAATTTTTGCAAGTTTGACTGGGGTCATATACCATCTATATATCATTTTCATTACATTTTCTTTCAAAGCGTTACATGCAGTAAATTTCAATCCAGTACTCCACAACCTTTCCCAGTCCTCAAACATAATATTATGCCCAATGTCCTGCGCCCACCTTATCATAGCCGATTTAACCATTTCGTCTTGTGTGTTCCATTTTAACAGCAAGTTATACATCCTTGAAAGTACCTTACTCTTAGGTTCTAACAATTCTGTTTCTATTTTCGATTTCTCCACCTGGAACCCTAATTTCTTGTCATTTTTAAAAACTTCTTTAATCTGAGCGTAATGTAACCAATCTCGCACTTTATCCTTCATTTTCTCCAAACTCTGCAGTTTCCAATTGTCCACCGGTACTTGTTTTAGATCCAATTGTCCACAGGAAAAAGTCAGCGCTCTCCAGCAATGGCTGTGTGGCTTCACTCTGTGAAAGTAGCAGTCAGCTCGCAGCACCGCGCCACTCACCCACTTCACTCCAGAGCCCCAAAATGGGGTTCCCGGTGCTTGGGGGGGCGCTCCTGGTGCCCTGCCGAACCCCACATTCCCAGGCTTTCTCCGCCTGGGATTTCTAGTGGGTCCCCACCTTCGCCGCGGTGGGAAGACCAAATTCCCACGGAGCCAGTTCCTCCGGTCGGAGGAACTCCGCCATTTGCCGATGGCGCTAACCCGGAAGTCTTCCTTCAAAAATATTTAAAAAGTATGGATTTTGAAGTTTTTGTTGGCCTGATAAAAGTGTTGTCCTAATATGGATGATGGAGGAAAGTGAATTTGTTTTACTTCCTCCACAAAAGCCCCTGGGCCTGCAATTTCACCGTTTTAACACACTCTGGAAGGGCTTTGTGCCTGCAAATTTCATCTGCTTCTGCCCCAAAAGGGGAAATATTACAAATAAGAGTGATTGGGTCAGAGCTTTGTTGTACACAGAATGCTTCAGTAGTCAAATCACAGAAAAAGAACACAGGGCAGAGAGCGACTCAGAAACCAATCTGACTTTTTTAAAAACAAAAAACCGGGCAAGTACAGGGCAAATCTCGGGCCCCATTTGCAGCCCTACTACATATGCACAAAATTCCTTTGTAAACAAAATCTAAGAGTGCTTATGATCGCAGTTACACCCCAATATGAAATACACAAATTCAGTTTCAAGTTGTATGCAGTTGACTTTCCTAAACACAGGGCTCCAAGGAAATAGACATGTGTAGTCATAGGAGAATTGAATCTGTAGCTCATTGTACTGGAAAAAGCAAAGTGAGTGGCTATTTACAAGAACTTACTATATGCTGCATATATGGTTACGTCTTTGTCCAGTACCCATAGCATTCTCAGAGCATGATGGAATTTAACATAGCTTTGCATACATAATAGATCCATAGGGTCACCATATTTCAAAAAGTAAAGTTCCTGACATCAGCTTTTTTTTTTAGAAACCCACCAAAATTTGTTGAGTTTTTTGGGGGGAACAAACCCAAAATAGTGAGTTTAAGCTTTTGGAGCTTTCCATTACATTGTCATACATCCGGGTTTTCCCTGACATTTTGCCAATTCGGCAAAATCCCCCCGACATCATTTCTGCACCCGATTCCAACAGATTCCACACGAAAAACGCTTATGTCCCTGTGGAGATGATAGTACTGAATTGGTGGCGCATGCCTTTCTGGCTTACACTCTTTATAAAGACTTGAGGATTGAGATTATCACCCCTCTTTTACTGTCCATTCTGGGTCGCCCAACCACTGCCGCAGTGTCCTTTCTCTTGGCAGATCAAGATGAGCAGGTGACAGCAAAGGGTGCAAGGTTTTTAGCTGGGGCAATCAGAATAAGATCCACCATTTTACTATTGATTCAAAACCCTAAAATGTATTTTATATAATTGACTTTTTAGTTCTACTCTTTGTATATCGTATTGTTGTTTTATTGCTATGGCCGATGGCTGACGCAAATAAAGATTCATTCATTCATTCATTCATTCATTCATTTTAAACCCGAAAACCAGAACATGTCAGGAATATTCCTGACATATGGCAAGCCTATGGGTCCACAAATATCCAGTTCATTTGAACAGGCTTTCGTGGGAGAGATAAAATGGTGTGTTATATCACATACTGCATTGTCTTTCTGTTGAAGAATTATCCTGGATGGCAGAACTGGATTCTAGACATGATTTCAGAGCCTGTCCAGTTTACCATATGTTTATTATTAGCATAAATGTAATAGCTCTCAGAAAAACAATTATCAGAAGGGCCACACCCTCGTTGGGCCATGTATTGAGAGATCTCTTCTCTTTGAGTCTAGGCTTCTATTTCTTTTGGAAAGAACAGTTGACCACCACCATTTATTTGCATATGTTCATTTATTTAAGCACATGCAAATTTTCTATCACTGTCACTTGACAAATACATAATTTAAACCATAGCTGACTGATCATAAAAATTATCTTAGTCTGTCTGGTTTTATAGCTGGTTAGGCTAGAGTTCTGCACAAGTTTTTGTAAGCCTTCAAAGTAAATCAATCTGATTATATTCTATTTTCCCAACCCCTTTAGTCATAGGGAAAGGTTATTGAAGGAATCTCTTAGACACATAGCAAACGCTACCAGATTAATTTGAAATGATAAGAATGTAATTAAGGATTGCTAGAAGCAAATCTAAGTTAAATAGTGGTGTTCTTTTTTTTTAAGCAATAAAGAAGATTTACTATCTATTTTCTGGTAAAAGTATGGGAAATGAGTGCTTCGTGGGTAAAAAATCCAAAAGTAGACTGTTTAGCTGCGGTTAGAAATGTTGAGATAGAAGTCAACTAAATTTTACCAACATTAAACCTATTAAAATTAATGAACTTGACTAAGTAAGGACCATTAGTTTCAATGGACCTACTCTAAGAATAACTTAGGCTGAATTAGGTGGAAGTCAAGACTGTGAAAATGGTAGAAAAGGCCTTGAAATGTCCGTTGTGGTAGATGCTCTCAACAGGAAGCCTGCCACTTTCATGGGGATTATGTTCTGGGGATCGTGCCTCCAACCAGAATCACGTACAGTGGTACCTCTGGATGTGAACGGGATCCGTTCCGGAGCCCCGTTCGCATCCAGAAGCGAATGCAACTTGCGCCCGCTCATCTGCACATGCGCCGGTCGCGATTCGCTGCTTCTGCGCATGCACGTGACATCATTTTGACCATCTGCGCATGTGCACACGGCAAAACCTGAAACTAACGCACTCCGTTACTTCCAGGTCACCGCAGCGAGCATCCCCCAAAATACTTATCCCGAAGCTACTTCAACCTGAGGTAAGACTGTATGGGCAAAACACATGGGGTTCAGGGCTGGGTGGGATAGCCAAAGTCTTTTTTCTTGGACACCTGCCTGCTTTCTGTCCTCTTTTTGATTCTTTGGGTTTTTTGGCCAAGAACATAAAGCTAAATGCACATAAGTGAGATGCTCCAATGTTGCAGGCTTTCTGTAATTGTCAAGGAATGATGTACATATGCAATAGCGAACCAGGTGGAACTTTGTAAGGTGAGAGAACAAGATCCCCCTGCTGATTTTGCAAGATCTGCCTCCTTGCAGGAATATGGAAGCCTAGGAGAATCAGATGCCCCACAAGAGCATCTTGGATGAGGTGGCTTTCAAAGAGGGTGAGACAATCTCATGGAGGAGAGGCCCATCCAAGGCAAGTAGCAGTGATGGCTATGCTCAGCTTCCAGAGCAATGCTTCTGAAAAGCACTTGCAGGAAGCCACAGGTGGGGACAGGGTTCCTATGACCCTCCAAAAGCTGTTTCTGAAGGACCCCTTCCTTCCCTCTGCCCCACTACCTGAGGGTCGCCACGTCTTTCCAGGGATTTGGCCAGAACAAAATATATGTTGGGGAAAGGCTCCCTTCCTGCAAAGAAAATGAAGACATCAGCAGGTGCCTGGCTCCCAGCCATGCTAGCACCAGTCTGGGGCAGGAGGGTGGGGGGCACTTGTAACCAACCAGTTATTCACAACAGTAAATATAATCTGGGGACCACAGCTGAGGACCTACCGAGCTGACAATATCTGTGGACAAGTCAAGCCAGGGAGCCAAGCCACATGCACCAGTGACAGGTGATGCTATTATTATTATTAATGAAGACAGGAGTGCCTGGCGTGCTCTGGTCCATGGGGTCACGAAGAGTCAGACACGACTAAACGACTAAACAACATTATTATTATTAACAACAACAACAACAACAGTATTTCTATGCCACTCATCTCCTCTGGGCCTTGGAGCTCCTCCTACCTTCAGAGTTCCTTCTCATGCGCACTGATGGGCACACTTGATCCTATTACTGGACTACTGATCCCAAAGAGCTGCCCAGCCCAGCTTCAGGTCCCCCACCAAGTGCCCCCCTTCTAGAATCCACCACTCTCAACCAACTCTCAACTGCCTCCCCCAACATTCACGCTCCCTTTCCAAGGCTCCTCCAACCTTCTGTCTCTACCAGAATTCCACTCTCTCTCTTTCCCCCTCCCTCCCTGCTTGACATTCACTTGGGAATTCTAATAGAATCACCTTCATTACTGTATTGCAAAAACAGAGGAAGAGGTTACAGATGGGAAATGTCCGGGAATCCCAAAATCTAAACTCACAGACCCTGACTTATGCCTCATGGGAGGACTTAGGATCCACCCTGGACCTCAACCTTTCCCTGTTCCCTCCCTGTGTCAAACTAGCGATTGTAAACCCCTCGGGGCACGAACCTCTTTCTCAAGGGTCACACGCAGCGATGGTGCAAACAAATAAGACAGAATAAATCTCACTGCGCTCCTGCCCCGTGCAAGCTGAAGCCCGCTAGAAGCCTTTCCCTTAAAACCAAAGGCTGTGTACACATTATCCATTGGGGGCCCCTGCAGCATGAAAAGGGGCTAAGTCCACAGAGCTGCATTGCTGGGAGGCAGGGACCTGGCAAGCTATCTACAGCTGTCAACAAGCCAAGCCAGGGAGCCAAGCCACATGCGCCAGTGATGGGTGATGACAATACTACTACTACTACTACTACTAATAATAATAATAATAATAATTCTATGCCACTCCTCTCCTCTGGCCTTGTGCTCCTCCTACCTTCACAGCTCCTATTCATGATCAGTGATGGGCAAGGATCTTGGCAAGGATCTCAGCATCATCTGACAGCATCCCTCTTGCAGGGTAATATAAGGCTTGCTTGCAAAGTGGCACTTTGTGACATCAGATGACAAACAAAGGCCAGGCTGCTAGGTTGCCAGGCAGCTGAATTAAGAAAAATAAAATCAGAGGGATCAAATTGTGCTGGGATGAGGCCATCGCGGGTCAGGCCAAAGGGTGCTGTTGGGGTGTGTGGTTGTGTCTCCCCTTGTTCTGCATCTAGCTCCCCCGCCCGTTCCTTTAGCTCCTCGATAGAATCTTAGCATGGTAGAGTTGGAAGGGATCCCAAGGCAGGATATCAAATCCAAACTCTTCTAGTCCAGCCCCTGCCAATGCCAGGATCCTGCCCACAGCCAGCCCTGGCTGGGCTCCAAATCCTGACGTCCTTCTTACCAGCCAGATGCACTGACCCCTTGCAATTCTGCATGGGGTAGAGAAAGGGAGAGAGAAACGTTTTGCTCTCTGACCCTCAGGACATTGATATGAGAGCCACACCATGCAGCCCTGTCAAAATCTCAAGGGCCGTCACAGGGAGGAGAAAGGAAGCTTGTTTTCTCCTGCTCCAGAGGCCCTCAAGACCTGAAGCCATGGCTTTCAGGTACAAGAAAGGAGATTCCGACTCAACTTCAGGAAGAACATTCTGACAGCAAGAGCTGTTTGACTGTGGGAGGAAATCCCTCAGAAGGTGGTAGACTCTCCTTCCTTGGAGGTTTTTCTGCAGAGGTTGGGTGGCCATCAGCTATGGATGCTTTAGCCGAGATTCCTGCATTGATTGATTGATTGATTGGTTGGTTGTATTTCTATGCCGCTTTTCATTCAAATGAATCTCAAAGCAGCTTACAACCTATAAATAACCATAACATAATAAAACATAATAGCACATCAGTAATAGCATATCAATAAAACAGTTGCAATCATTGCAGGGGTTGGACTAGATGACCCTCGGGTCCCTCCCAACTCTACAATTCTATCATCCTATGATTTAAAGTGCTTCCTTCTCACATACCTATAATTCCCAGAACCTCTAACAAACTACAATTCCCTGGATCGTTTAGGGGAAGACACCTGCTTTTTAGAACAGGAATGAGGAGCTTCTCTGATTTCCTAGGAACCAGGAATGGGAAGCTCAAATGCTTCTAACAGGATGCTTTCAGGGAGCAGGGTGTATAAAAGATTGTTCCAAAAGTTGGGTGCCTCCCCTCTCTCTGCTGAGCTATGGCAAGACCCCATGGGGTTCCAGGCTCTCACCTCTGGAGAATTGAGACTTGGCAGAGGCTGCTGTACCTTTAAGAAATACAGTTTATTCACTTTACACCTTCAGTCTGTGTGGGGAGAGTCCAGATCTTACAGCAGAGTCCTTTCAAGAGGGACTTGTCCCCCACAGCAGGGCAGCCAGCCTTCCCAAGTTGGATTCCAGACTCTCTTTCGTCTTCTCCTTCTCCTTCTCCTTCTTCCCAGCACCCCTTGCTCAAAACCTCTCTTTTCCTGCCGCCTCTCACCCAGTTATCCTGGCCCCCTTTCAAATCCCATCTCTTTTCACACCACAGGGCAAGGGAGAAGGAGTTCTCTGGCATTTCCAGTTAGGCTCTCCTTGTCCTTGAATTGTTTCTTAATGGCCCTCCCTTGGCCAGGTCCTTCTGTATAGGCAAGCCCAGGAATTCCTCTGCAGCTTGTATTTCTCCCTTCAAAACCCAACTAATCCCAAATCCTAGCATCTATTAATTTCTAAGGTTTGGTGGGATCCTCCCTCAATCAATAACAATATTGTGTGTAATATTTCATTTCTGAGCACAATTCAAAGTGTTGGTGCTGACCTTTAAAGCCCTAAACAGCCTCGGTCCAGTGTATCTGAAAGAGCGTTTCCACCTCCATCGTTCTACCCAGACACTGAGGTCCATTGCCAAAGGCCTTCTGGCAGTTCCCTGGCTGTGAGAAGCCAAGTTACAGGGAACCAGGCAGAGGGCCTTCTTGGTAGTGGCACGCGCCCTGTGGAACGTCCTCCCACCAGATGTCAAACAGAACAACAACTACCAGACTTTTAGAAGACATCCGAAGGCAGTCCTGTTTAGGGAAGCTTTTAATGTTTGATGCATTACTGCATTTTAATATTTTGTTGGAAGCCGCACAGAGTGGCTGGGGAAGCCCAGCCAGATGGGCGGGGTATAAATAATAAATTGTTGTTGTTGTTGTTGTTGTTGTTGTAACTAAGGTAATTCTATTAGAATTCCAAAGGGAACGTTAAGCAGGGAGGGAGGGGGGAAGAGAGAACATGGAATTCTGGTGGAGAGAGAAGATTGGAGGAGGCTTTGAAGGGGAGTTTGGATGTTGGAGTGGGGAGGCAGTTGAGGCCTAGGCTATGAAAGAAAGAAATTGGGGGCTACAGCCAATGTCATGGACATGGACTTCATAGAAAATCCTCAAGGAAAGATGCCTCACATGTCCATGCTCTCCCGCCCCCCCGCCCCCCCCGGTTGGTCCAACACTTCCAATGTCTTGCTCCCTGAAAGCCGACGCACATCCAGCTGGCTTTAGCCTTCTGAAGCAGATCTCCCAGCAGCAGTCAGAGAAGGAAAGAAAACTGTTTTTTTTCATTTTAAGAATGTTTATTAAGAAATATTAATTAGTAATCCTTGGAATATCAAAAGCAACCAGTTCCTCCAATTTCTATATTGAGTTTTAGCATATGCCAGTGACGCCGTTCTCCTCTTGTCAGGGACTGGCAAGCGGAACATCCCAGAAGACATGCAAAGCACTGAGCAGCATGGAATTCCTCCAGCGACTTAGAAGGACAATACAATCCAGAAAGGCAAGACTGGGATGCAACGGATGATGGAGTTTCGCTTTTGTTTAAAATGTTCTCTAGTGCACAGATTTCCTGCATGGATAAGGGGCAGTGGGGAAGAGGCGCGAGGGGTGGCAGCTGGGAATCGCTGGGATGCCCTCTGATTCTTCATCCTGGGAACTGGAGCTGGAGCCTGATCCCTGGAGTCGTGGCCCTGTGGACAAAGCAGGGAATGGGCTGTGACTGGCCAAAACCTACAGACAGAACGTCAGGTCAGACGCACATTCAGCTGCCTCAGCCACACCAAACATTTAGAGGCCTATCCAAGGCAACTAGCCGTGATGGCTACACTCAGCCTCCTCGGTTTCGGGGAGCAATGTTTCTGAAAGAAGTTGTAAGAAGCCGCAGGTGGGGAGAGTGTTCCTACGACTCCCAAAAGGTATTTCCCCATGCCCCAGTGCCAGAGGTTTGTCACGTCTCTCCAGGGATTTGGCCAGAATAAGGTAAACGTTGGGGAAAGGCTCCTTCCACGAAAAGAAAACAGAGATATCAGCAGGCGCCTGGCTCCCTGCCAGGGGCAGATGAAGGGGGCGCGGTCCACCCCGGGTGTCATCACGGTGGTGGTAGTGACAAAATTACCGTACTTTTCTATCTATAAGGACCCCCCCCCCCATGAATAAGATGACCTCTTTTGGGGGGACTATAATTTATTCCAAACTTAAAAATAGAAAGCGTGAACAAAAGAGGTTTAAAGACTCTCTCAAGGAAATCTAGAAAAATATAGTATAAACACCAACAACTGGGAAACACTGGCCTGTGAGTGCTCCAATTGGAGAACAGCCTTTACCAAAGGTGTCATGGGCTTTGAAGACGCTTGAACTTAGGACGAAAGGGAGAAACGTGCTAAGAAGAAGGCACATTTGGTAAACCCTCACTGGGATCAACTCCCACCCAGAAACCTATGTCCCCACTGTGGAAAGACGTGTGGATCCAGAATTGGCCTCCACAGTCACTTACAAACTCACTGTTAATATCATGTTCGTGGAAGACAATCTTACTTGGCTAAAAGTGATCGCCAAAGAAGAAGAAGATTGGTGAGCTTTACTAATGGCAGAAAAGGCAACAGCCTGATTTTGAATAGCTTTTCTTAACACAGGGACATCTGATTTCCAACAGATACCATCTAGTTTGTTTGTAGCTGATATTTATCCTCAAGCAGCTGAGCTATGTCTGTACAAAGTCCGCACCCCAATCTTCAGATTAATAATTTTAAAAGTGAGTTGGCAAGCGCAGCGTTCATGTGGTCAGTGAAATATCTGGGTACAAGGCAGGGAAGGGAGGGAAAGGAAATCGGCACAATAGTAATTTGTGGCACATTGAGAACTTTTAGAAGCAAATAAATGCTTTTGTATTGTGTATTGTAGCTTCGATTAGCAGCAGCAATTCAGAGAACTGGACAATATGTCGAGCTGCTTCTGTGGCATTCCCAAGTGTGCCTTTAGTAAATGAAATTGCTTATTATGACTGTTTTTTAAAAAATTCATTTGCTCCAAGAGATTTTTTTAGTGATGCTTTCTCTCTATAATTCTTATTTGAACCGGACTGAAAATGCAACTATCTAAAGGCTAAAAGGAGTGCAAGCTGTGTTTCTAGCTCCCCTCCGCCCTGTGCTTGTGATTTTGTTGTATTTGTGAGGGTTTTTTGTACAGTTTCTGGTGCATATCTGACCAGAGTCATGACTCGTGAATTGTTTGTCACACTCTGATATGATCAATTTTGAGATCCTCCTACGCTTGCAAAGCACAGTATCGGCGTCGAATCCTGTATTGTTTCATGCAATGCACAATGGCAGAGGAAATGAGCAGACGTTTGGGAGGAAATTACATTTTTGCCCTTGGAATGCTATCGTTCAAGCTTTCCTGAAACCTTAAATCCATTTCATATGCACTAATGACTTTGCAGCTACAGTTAAGCAAGTGCCACTGTCCTGAAAGCTGATCAAGACTAATGTGATCATAAAGCACAGCAGAGATAACAAAATGAACTGCAGTCAACGTCCCCACATGATGTGCCTTTTGTGCTAGTCTTAAGAGCTTAGTGCTTCAGTTCTGCTTAACATTTGCAAAGGTGGCAGAAAGCTGGGCCATGATAGCTTTTCACCGGGAAAGTTTGCAGGGCCTCTTACTGCCTGCTCCTAGGTCTTGCTGACACAATAAAATTGGATCCGAGCTCTACCATTTCGACTGAAGACCAGTGTCTGCAAATTAGCACCTTTGCTCTCAGTACCATCTTTAGAGATTTGAGACATGAGCACGAGAGACGGAGCCTTCTCTGTGTCAGTTCCACAGTGCTGGGAGGTTCTGCCTGGTTAAAAATCATTGGGCTGCTTCTTTGCGTGACTTTGGCTAAAGTTCTTTGAGTGGAGGGAGGAGGGAGAAACTTTTATTTTGATGGGATTTTAAAGTATGGCTGCCAGAAAACCCTGCTCAAAATCGTGGAAAACCACTGCCAGTTAGTATATAGACCATGGGTCAGCAAACTAAGATCCGCGGGCTGGATGAGGCCCAATTGCCTTCTAGATCAGGCCTGTGGATGGTCCAGGAATTGCTGCGTGGATCGCCATTGCGTGGTTCGCCAGCGCATGCGTTCTTTCCCCCTCCCTCTCCCTCACATGGCAGCACTTTTCTCCTCAGGGACAGAGCAATCTTGTCCCATGCCAGGCTCCATTGACGGTGGGAGTTGGCTTGCCCACCTGCCCGCCTCAGCAGGGCAGCACCGTGAAGGGGGCATGTGACGTCAGCTCCCAACTGCTGCTGCATTTTCTTCCTGCTCCTCCTCCCTCTCCCTCAATCCGCCCTTCCTTCCTTCTCCGTGCCTGTTTCCTGCACCGCTTCCTTGCACACTTCCTTCGTTGCTGCCTGCCTGCCTCCCTCCTTCCTTCGTTCCTCCCATGGAGTTCAGGCGGGTTGTTGCACCGGCCGCGGCAGCCACTTGCGGGTTGGCGGGCGGCTCTGTCTTCTTCTCCGCAGTGCCTCTCAGGAAGCAGCAGCAGCAGGTGGTGAGTAAAAGCTCCGGCGACCCCCCAGTTCCCCTACCTCCATCCATGGCTCCTCTGCCAGGGCTACTGCTTCTGTCTTCACCGGCCAACACATCCTCCTACCCTGCCACAGCACCTGGCTGGCTGGAGAAGCCCAGCTGTGGCTATTGGGACGACAACTGGGACAGGTAAAGCGAAGCATCTTCAGGCCTCTTTGTGGGTGGGTGAAAACCGTTCTTTCTTTTTTTTCAAAATATAGTCTGGCCCCCCACAAGGTCTGAAGGACAGTGGAACGCCCCCCTGCTGAAAACGTTTGCTGACCCCTAATATAGACAATACCAAGCTAAAAGCAGACCCTCTAACTTTACCCTATTTTCTAGGGACAGTACTGGATTTACAGAAGCCATCCTAGTTTCTGATTTGATCCTGGAATATTCCACATTTCATTAAGACAATGCTGGAGGGTATGGAGTTATGTAAGCCAGGCAAATAAGTAACTATACAACCTTTAGAGGACATCTGAAGGCAGCTCCGTTTAGGGAAGTTTTTAAATGTTTACTGTTTTATTATGTTTTAATAAATGTTGGAAGTTGCCCAGAGTGGCTGGAGGCAACCCAGTCTAATGGATGGGGTATAAATATAAATGTTGTTGTTGGATAGGCCCTATTTTCATTGGAGAAATGTTGGAGAGTATGCTTCCTGTGGTCCTATGACCTTTTT
Source organism: Podarcis pityusensis (assembly GCF_964106645.2). Taxonomy (NCBI): domain Eukaryota; kingdom Metazoa; phylum Chordata; class Lepidosauria; order Squamata; family Lacertidae; genus Podarcis; species Podarcis pityusensis. Next base: position 64,005,095 of record NC_138035.1, read on the forward strand.
CCACCTAGGACATAAAGTGGTTGGGGGGGGCTATTCTTATGTGGAAGCAAATAAATGATTAACCCCATCTTCCTCTCATAGTGTAGCCTTGTTCCCTATTGAGATTCCCTGTGGCTGTATGAGAGACAGAGAGAGAGAGAGAGAGAGAGAGAGAGAGAGAGAGAGAGAGAGAGACTCAGACATTTTGTTCCTTAATTTTGATTCTGGATTTTCTAAAGGAGGATCTGCCATACTCTGGTAACAAAGACAGATGTTTCAATATTCAGAATCCTTTTTTAAAAAGCATATTGTCTAGTGAATAAATACTGTTCTTCTGAAGGAACATGTTTTGGCATCAGCTGGATGTATGAAAGAAACTATCAATGAATTAAGAAACAGCACATTTTTTAAATAATAACATCATTTAATTGGAATTGCTTCAACTGAAGAAATGATGTTGCTGTGACATCACTGTCAAAGATTTTTTTTAATTGAAAAATCCTTCAGTTATTGAGTAATAAAGTGATTGTGGCTTTAAGTAAGGTTGGGGAAAGGATATACACATAATCGACCTCAGCTACCTAAATACCTTGATACACTACAGGGGGGGAATGCTTGCAAAGGTAATCATTTAGGTGTTCCTCTCATCATTTCAAAGAGAGCTGAACTCTCTTTTCACTCTAAGGTCCAAATCAGACTTCAAAATAAGATCTGTTTCTTTCTATTACTGAATAAATCATTGTTGCGGCTAATACTCCTGTCTGCTTGCACTGACTCTTTGCCATTTCATTTTGCAGGATTACAAAAACCACAGAGCTATTAAAAGAAGTGTCGTCATACCAATTTGTTACTGATCAGTAGAGCACTTCATTGTAATGCAACAGATTAATATAGAATGTGCAGACAGACACAATGGAGAACATCAGCTGCATCTCTTCTTCCAGAAGTGAGTTTGCATTAATCATTGAGATCAGGAAGCCTGTCACATTGTGAGGAGTTTTATTTTCTACCCCACATTTCAATAATTAGTACTCAAGTTTCAAGTTTCAAGTTTATTGCGGCCAAAGCCAGTGACACTAAACACCACAAGATCAGACAACAAGAAATCAGCAACAACTAATAATTAGTACTGCAAAACCATCATCTTAACAGAATGAAATAAATAAATAAAAGTGTTAGTTCAGTTTCCTGTGTGCTTCTATCTACCTGCTGCTTCCAGGATAACTGGAACAGAAATAGCCATAGATCAATCTATCAATCTATCAATCTATCAGTCTATCTATCTATCTATCTATCTATCTATCTATCTATCTATCTCATTTCAAATTTATCCCTGGGGATTATTGGACACGACACAAGAAGCATCCTGAAATTGAAAGGAAAGGTAGGATTCTAAGGCAGATGAAGAATTTGTCTCCTCTCCAACCAAGAGATGAGCATGTTGAATGCTTTCTGGCAGAGGATCCTCACATATCCTGGAATCATAGGACTGTAGAGTTGGAAGAGACCCTGGGGGTCATCTAGTCCACCCCCTGCAGGGCTGATTTGTCAATCAGTGTGACACTGCCAACAACAGCTCCTGAGCCGGAAATCATTTTCAGATTAGACACTCTCAAACATGGGCTCAGTAGTGACTGGGCGTGGTGAGCTCACTACCCAAACTGAAGTTATTGGAATATGCATTAAGATGCATCCTATATTTTGCACCTCGAGATCTACTATTTTAGAATTATTTTATTTATAAAAAATATTGATGTCCTGTCGCATCATAAAGATTTATCGCAGTGGTTTGTAACAATATAAAAAACATATGGGGGGCACAGCTGGAGAGGGAAGCAGCAACTGCCCCCTCCAGCTAGCAGTGGTGGCCAAACTTGGCCCTCCAGCTGTTTTGGGACTACAATTCCCATCATTCCTGACCACTGGTCCTGTTAGCTAGGGATAATGGGAGTTGTAGCCCCAAATCAGCTGGAGGGCCGAGTTTGGCCACCACTGAGCTACAGCAACTTTTCAAGGCAGCCAACATTACAAGCCTAGCAAACGTATCTTATTTACACGGTAACAGTTTTCATCTTCTGGATCAGAACTCTGATACGCAACTCATGGAGAACTGCATTTATCCTACATACCTGGACTTTTGTTTTGTTTTCTTCATATGTCCTCTGTGACGTTATCACAGAATCTCCTGTATAAGAGTAAAGGTTAGAAAAGGAACAATCACCTTCTTGGAATCTGTACACGTGCAGCACGATATAAGGTAGCAGAATGAATTATACTAATTCATCTTGCAGATAGGAGATAATCTCCTCAGTCTGACTGTGGAATATGTTGTCCTATAATGCTATGCACCCCTCACCTGCAAGGGCCTTCCTTATTCTGCATTTTCTGTAGTGATGCACAATCACTTTTGTTGTGAGCCTTTCTGAAAGCCCATTAGGACTAGTTTAGCAAGCTCTGGATGTCCAGAAATACCTACGTTTGATCACATCCCACACTCATTGGGGTTTAGGTCAATTCTGGAGCTCATGCCAGTAGGCCAAGAGACAAATTCATGGAGAAATATCTTGCTTTTTACCAGAGTGCTGCTGAAATTTCCAATCCTTATAGTCACCCAAGATTTATCTGCAAATAAAAATCTTGACTCTTGAAGAATCATAATTAAAATATAAATGTTTCAGAGAGAGTTGGTTACATTTCATGGTTAATGCTTTTCTTGACCTTGATCATTTACATCTATTTCCACAGAGATCTGGGGTTTTCCTCCTTCTCCCATCAGGGTTGTTCTGAAATTGGTACATGGTTTTTATGACCACATGCTAAAAGCCAATCAATATCACGAAAGGCGGAGAGTGACACTGAAAATGCCCATCATTTCATCAGTCGATTCCAATGATGAATAAGTTGGTATATGCAGCAGAAAAAATAGAGGTGATATATATCATTAAACACAGAGCAAGCACATACTCTTGATTATGATTTAGGTGGATACTGCCCTAGGGTAAGGGTGGAGAACCTGTGACCCTCCGTAGTTGTTAGACTACAGTTCCCATCATCTTTGACTATTGACTATTGAAAGCCTCAACACACACCCTCCAACATTACTCCAGTGAAAATAGAATAAGGAAAAGCAGGACGTTCCTGGATCAAATCAGAAATCAGGATGGTTTCTGTAAATCCAGGACTGTCCCTGGAAAATTGGAATAATTGGAAGGTCTGTCAATGTCTTCCACATGTGTCAGGAAGATTTTGGGCATCACATGGCAGGACAGAGTCTCAAACAAAGGTGTGCTCTCCCAAGCCCACATTCCCAGAATGTTCTCACTCCTGTCTCAGTGACGTCTACACTGGCTTGGTCACCCCAGAGGACAGAATCACACTTCAAAACGACCTTGACAGATTAGAAAACTGGGCCAAAACAAACAAGATGAATTTTAACAGGGAGAAATGTAAAGTATTGCACTTGGGCAAAAAAAATGAGAGGCACAAATACAAGATGGGTGAAACCTGGCTTGAGAGCAGTACATGTGAAAAGGATCTAGGAGTCTTGGTTGACCACAAACTTGACATGAGCCAACAGTGTGACGCGGCAGTTAAAAAAGCCAATGCAATTCTGGGCCTCATCAATAGGAGTATAGCATCTAGATCAAGGGAAGTAATAGTGCCACTGTATTCTGCTCTGGTCAGACCTCACCTGGAGTACTGTGTCCAGTTCTGGGCACCACAATTCAAGAAGGACACTGACAAACTGGAATGTGTCCAGAGGAGGGCAACCAAAATGGTCAAAGGCCTGGAAACGATGCCTTATGAGGAACGGCTAAGGGAGCTGGGCATGTTTAGCCTGGAGAAGAGGAGGTTAAGGGGTGATATGATAGCCATGTTCAAATATATAAAAGGATGTCACATAGAGGAGGGAGAAAGGTTGTTTTCTGCTGCTCCAGAGAAGCGGACACGGAGCAATGGATCCAAACTACAAGAAAGAAGATTCCACCTAAACATTAGGAAGAACTTCCTGACAGTAAGAGCTGTTCGACAGTGGAATCTGCTGCCAAGGAGTGTGGTGGAATCTCCTTCTTTGGAGGTCTTTAAGCAGAGGCTTGACAACCATATGTCAGGAGTGCTCTGATGGTGTTTCCTGCTTGGCAGGGGGTTGGACTCGATGGCCCTTGTGGTCTCTTCCAACTCTATGATTCTATGATTCTATGATTCTATGTGCACAGAATGGAAGATGTCAGGATCCCCAAGGATGTGCTCTATGGGGAGCTGGCTTCAGGCACCAGGCCTGTTGGCTGACCAACTCTGCACTACAAAGATGTCTGCAAACATGGCATGGAGGCTAGCAAGATCAATCTTGCTATGTGGTAATTCCTTGCAGATCACTGTAGTACCTGGAGACAGACAGTGAGGTTGTGTATCCACAGCAATGGCCAGAGGAGGAATGACTGCTGGGAGGAACACACAGAGAAGAAACGCCATGGTGCATCTGCAGCAGCATGACCAGACACCTTTGTGTGCCCCAACTGCAACAAAACATATATCTCCCATATTGGTCTCTATAACCACAGCAGGTGCTGTAACTTTCCAACAGTTTGTCTTCACCCTCAAAGCTGCACTTCTCCATTGTCTCCCAAGACAGATGGGTGAAAGCAGCAACAGTTAACCACCATCTTAAAGTGGATCTTCGAGAGCTATTAAAAATCACAGAGGGACTTTGTTTTTGCAACTGAGCGAACAAGACAGCCAATTTAAACACTAGTTTCAATAGAAGAATGTTATGTTTACCACCCACTTAAATCAATGGGACTTGTGGGTGGCTCATATTGCCTGGCTGTCACTAAATGCATTGAAACTGTGGACATTTTTGAAAGGCTTTTGTCTGGTTGGTTTGTTTTCTTGGACAAGGAGTTCTTCACATATGACAGAGCATGTTTTGAGCTGCACTTTGGAAATGGATAGCCCATTGTTCTAGCTATCTTAAACTCTTATGGCCCAAGAGCCACTCATTTGCCACTTACCATCTCTTGATAGTCATTTTGGATGTTTTTGTTGCTGTTCAGCTGCTGATAAGGACCATCTGAGAGTCAAGCATTACTGGTGTACTTAGACTGTCTCAGAAGCTGGATTTAATATTATCTTGGCAATCCACTCTGCACATGGTAATGTGGTATTACTTCTCTTATGGGGTGTTAGGGTACACTTGGATGTTGCCACTCATTAATTACATTCTTTAAGCATTGATGCTATTATTTAATTAAGCTTCTGCCAGTAAGAATGAGCACACAGAAATCCAAAGAAGGTTTCATAGCTGAACTTTCTTTGGTTCATTTATAGCTCATCAGTTGTAATCACTTCAGTATAAGTGGCAACCCATCTTTCTCTCTCTCTCCCTCCCTCCCTCTCCCCACCCAGCAGCCAATGGGGTGAGGGACAGATCACTCTTGCCAAAGGTCTGAATTGATAGTTTGTAGCTGCTTTTTGAAATGGGATTAAGGTCCACAAATGACCCTAGGGTCATAGATTGCCTATCCATGGTCTACATTGACTGGAAGTGACTCTTCGGGGTTTCATTTCTCTCTAGAGCTACTTGCAGATGCTTTTACATGCTGGTAAACATAACAGGCTGTTTTTGACTATGTAAGAGAAGTTTCAAACACAATTCAACATATAATATCTCACACAGTGTAATTTCATAGACCAGCACACCATGCAAACAGAACATATCCAGAGAAATTAAAGTCCAATGGATGGTCAGGAGATAAAGTCCATTCGGTTCCTAAATTGGCATATTGGCAATAACCAATCATCCTTGTCATGCCATACCTTCAAGTTTTCCATCTGATCTGATATCTATATACAAGGAACGTTAGAATCCTCAAAGCAATGATACATGGAAGATAATCATACCATAAGATAAGCATACCATATTGTGGTATGTGGTGCTTATGTACCTTGTATAGTACAGTCCTAAATGGGTTAACCCATAATGCACACACCATACATTTAAAGCAGGCTTCCTCAAACTTGGCCCTCCAGATGTTTTTGCCCTACAACTCCCATGATCCCTAGCTAGCAGGACCAGTGGTCAGGGGTGATGGGAATTATAGTCTCAAAACATCTGGGGGCCCGAGTTTGAGGAAGCCTGATTTAAAGCAACCTGCAAAAAGCTCAAATACTGGGAACTGTACTTTACTCCTTGGAAAGCTACAATTCCCAGTACACTTGACAAACTTTGTTTTAAGTGTATGATGTGTGCTTTCTTCATTGAACAAGGCCTCCACACATAACATCCAAATTCCATTCTTCTAATCATTTGCTTGCCACTGAAAATGAATAATCTGTTTCTTTCCCATCAGAGAAGGTAGTTTTTCTTCCTACAGTGGAACAAAAAAAATCATATACTCTATTCTCAGTGAAGCTTTGTTTCCTTCCACCCTAAAGAGAATCCTTTTTTTAAAAAAATGCCCTTAAAAATTATTATTTAACAGCAAGCTGCTTCTTTGTTTTTCACATCACCTGAGGTGATGAGATGAAGAGGGCCAAGGAAAGGTCCCTCGAAGCACAACAATTACCTTTGGAGATGCGCTCCAGAAAATGCCAACTAACTGTCAGAAATGAAAGCAAGCTACGAGCAAATTAGTTTGGCTAAATAACACAGAGAATCTCCCTCCTGCCCTAAAAGCATTATTTTAAAAGGTGGGGATGGGGGGGGGGGGAGGTATTGCTCATCCCTCCTGCCTTTTTCTAGGTCACCTCAGAACTTCAAGCTGCATCAGAAAGCTTGAAGTAAAAGTGCTAAAAAAGAGTCTGCGTAGCGTTATTGATCATTCTGGAAGTGGGAAGTACAAAACGCTATTACGACAAGCTGAGCCACTGAGGTCTGGAGGCGTAGAACCTGCAGGAAGTCCTGCAGCTATTAAGCTAAGAAAGGTCACTACAGAAACAGGAAGTGCCAGACACTCTTCAGTGCTTTCCTCCTCCTCTGGTGTCTTTAAATCCTGATTAGCTGTCAAACTTTGCTATCACTTCCTAAAAAGGCAGGGATTGGAAAAGAGAGATGTCAGTTATAGCTACTGGTTTAGGGGAAAGGTGTTTGCTGCAGTTTTGTGAGGCTCAGTGAGTATCAGAGCTGCCATGCACCCAAATAAATCACCACTTCTGATTAGGGATATGGGGGAAATTTGTCCACTTTCTATCTTAATGTAAACCTACCAAATTTGTGCTTTTGGAACTAGTGGACAAACTGAGACACAACATTTTGGAACTAGTGGACAAACTGAGATGCAACATTTTTAGCTGAAATTTGCTGCTGAACTACCACAGGCCTCAGTTTAGCAACTGCCCAACATTTATCTGAATTTTGTAATTTCATAAAGACGCCCAACCGAATAAAGTATGCAAAAAGGTGCACGTTAGTGAAAAGTACAATTAAAATGTGCATATTCATGAAGATAGCATTCATAAATGCATTATGTCAAGGGACAATTGCATATACCAGGCCTATTTGCATATAAAACAGGAGAAATTTGCATACAAGCGCTTACAAATTTTCATGCAGACTTATCGCAAATGTATGTATCAATCACAGCAGGGTAATAGGATGCATAGATCAATTCTTTTTAAAAAAAACAAAAACTGGTGTTAGTGTATTGTGGCATTGTGATGCAGAATGCAAGAAGGAGCTCTGTTTGTGAATAGGCCAACAGATGGCAAGTGTACTCAAAGGTAGCTTACAAGCCAGAATATAAATAGCAGTGGTAAACCACAAGAGAAAATATGCAATAGAACAAATCATTAAACAAAGCTACTTTAACAGGCTCTTTGTTTTCCCTGCAAGTGGTTAAAAAGACCCTTTCAATAATTATATAATAATGATATATGCCTATAATTATGTCTGTGCATATGTGTATTTATTGCATCTATTTCCCACCTTTTCCCCAATGAGCTCAAGGTGGCATACATGGTTCTCCCCCTCCTCGTTTAATGATGATTTAATTCAATTTTGATTTATGTCTTAGAACTCAGTCTTGTAAAAATAAAAGACAACTGTTCATGACATCCACTTGTTGAAAGAAGATGAGATGATGGGTGTCAGTTTGCATTTCTTAGTGCAGAAAGTATTGATCTGATGTGTAGAGATCTTTCCTGTTCTAATTAATTCAGGAGGGTTCTGGAAGCTTCTGGAAGCTTCTTTGTGTGAAAGAAACAAGCAGAAGGTTCATGTTGTTTGGGTTATTCTTTTAGAGAAGCTGAGTACAGCTGGTTTAAACTGGTTCTGTTATCTGTTTCAGTCAAGGTCATGCTGACTATAAAAATAGGCCAGAAGGAGCCCGGGTTTCACTTTCTCTTTCTATCTCTCTCCCTCCTAGTGTGGTGTTCTGTACATAGTATGCTTAGTTATTGTAAGTTCAAGTTAAGTCTGCTGCAAGTGGATTTCTTATGGACAGTGCCAATCCTGAATATATTGGCTTTGTGACCATTATGTTCATTTGCCTTCAGTAGCAGTAAAGCTCTTCTGGATGAAATATAATTGCCTCTGGTCTATTTTGGGGGAATCCTGCAACGTGTTTAAGTTTTTACTCTGCTAACTATACATTGGAATCTACTCTGGATCAATAGTGAGTAGAATTCCATGACATGGGATTCCAGGTTCGCTTCATATTTTGCTGAGCTACATATTCTGCAGAGCTACAGAGTCACCATCACAGCTTACCTGGATGGAGATGGGGCAGGGGAAAAGTGAACTTGAGGCTGTGGGGGCATACCAGTACGAGCACCTGCTCAGCCCTGACCTCACCACAACCCTGTGCCACCTCATGCAGGTAAGCTGTAGTGATGCTGGTGTCAAAGATGTACCTTTCCAGCTCCTCCACACAGCACACTGGTTGCTACTGTGTGGCCTATGTGCAAGTCATGCATGAGCCAGGCTAAAAGGTGTATGGAAACTCAGTTGCTCCTTGCTACCTTCCTTTCAAAGGAACTTACATGTTGCCTCCTTTTCCCAGAAAAGAAAAGTGGACTCCACTGTCTTTTGTTGAAGATGTTTACAACCAGGAAGGTCTGTATGTGTGGAATGGCAAACTGGTCCCAGTCCCTCAACAATGATGTTCCAGAATGCTATGAAGGTTCCACCAAAGTACACAGATGAAGGAGTAGAAGGGGAATCCAGATAGCTTGAGCCATGCTGCAAGCTACCTGGTCTACCTAAGATCACACCCTTGTTGCCTGAATGGGAGTGTTCTTGTCCCACCCCTTGCTGGGGATAATAATAATAATAATAATAATAATAATAATAATAATAATAATTTATTATTTATACCCCGCCCATCTGGCTGGGTTTCCCCAGCCACTCTGGGTGGCTTCCAACAAAATATTAAAGTACAATAGTCTCTTAAACATTAAATGCTTCCCTAAACAGGGCTGCCTTCAGATGTCTTCTAAAAGTCTGGTAGTTGTTTTTCTCTTTGACATCTGGTGGGAGGGCATTCCACAGGGTGGGTGCCACTACCTAGAAAGCCCTCTGCCTGGTTCCCTGTAACTTGGCTTCTTGCAGCAAGGGAACCGCCAGAAGGAGAAGGCCATCGACGCTGGGCCTCAGTGTCTGGGCAGAATGATGGGGGTGGAGACGCTCCTTCAGGTATACTGGATAAGGATACAATACTTCCCCAGCTTCTTATTTCAAGGACAGGTCACATGGCCCAGCAAGGCCAATCACACCAAGGCATGTGTATCCCTATTTAGGGCACAGAATTCCCCGAAGCTGACCTCTTCTGATGTGGGCCCGTTTAGCAGCATGAAATTAGCTGGTTACCCATTCAGGGGACCAAGTAACATTTTCCGAGGGGTGTCCCATGACGAGCTGTTGGAGCACCCATTTCACCTACTCCACACTGCTATTTATTTTTCCTGGGTGGTTTTTGGCTTTAATGCCACAATGTAGGACAAGTAGTTTTGCCCAGTAGAGGAGACCTGGGGATTTCACATTCTACCTCCTCAGATCTGACTTGCCCTCAAGGGAGCCAGTTTAGTTCATAGTTGCCCACAAGTAGCCAGACAACCTTCGATCTGATCTCTGCAGATCATCTATAGAGTAATGAATAAAGCTGTGACCATTTAACCACACATATCTCTCATGTCTTCATTCTAGGTGTGTGGACAATCAGAAATCAATATATGACTCAATGAATATCTCTCTCTGAACATATACATTGTGAACATGTCTCCTGCACAGTTCCCCAGAAGAAAAGGACATTTTAAAGCTTACCTTCATCCACCGTTAGACTGCGATCATATACACTTACCTGGGAGTAACTAGCATTGAACTAAATTGGACATACCTCTGAGTAGACATGCAAATGACTGTCCTGTTAATTTCACTATCCTTTATGGCAAATGACCTTAAATAAAGCTCCTTGCATCTGTTTGCCTACCAGTGTCCCCTGGTGTTATTATTGGATAGCTTTCCTCATAGCCACCCAGAGAAAATAACTATATCCATTTCAGCTGATTTACAACCAAAATAAATACAGTCTGCTGTACAAATATTGAGTTTTACCCACAGTTAATCAATGTTAGATGAGTTTATCAGTTCTTTAAAGAAATTCCAGGAAGCCATCAAAAGTGGGTTGTGACTGGAACAGGTAATAAAGAGGCTAGACACCAATATATGGATTGAACTAGGTCCACAGACTCCGCAAACCCTGAAATAGTACCTCAGGTTAAGAACTTTGCTTCAGGATGAGAACAGAAATCGCACAGCAGCGGCAGCAGCACAAGGCCCCATTAGCTAAAGTGGTGCTTCAGGTTAAGAACAGTTTCAGATTAAGAACAGACCTCCAGAATGAATTAAGTTCTTAACCTGAGGTACCACTGTATATCCTCCATCACATCAGGCCATATTATGCATGCTTAGAGAGCTAGTAGGACCTGCTGTGACAAGTGGGGACATTGTGGAATATACTGACCCTACTGAAGACCATGAACTAATCCGTTACAAAAAGTACGGTAGACCAGAATTCTCTAAGGTGTGTTAGGCCATTTGTATTGACTATTTTGTTTGAAAGACATAGAAATGATAAAATACATAAAACAGAATAAAGTACATTGAAGTGAAGCTCTGCTTCTGCACATGACTCTGGCATGATGGGAAGTCTTGCTTCTAAGCTTTTCTCTGCTTCTGCACATGCTGCACAACCCGTCCTAATACCAAGACATTCCCTCATCACCCTAGAATGTTCTGATCAGTTCCCATTGAGTTCATGAAACATTATACCCTGACCTGTTCTTAATGCATTGCTGACCACATCTATGGAACGTGATTGTTGTATTCTTTCATGTTATGATCAATCATTAGTAATTGTTTTAGTCTTGCTATATCAATCATTAGTTATAATTTAATTAGGAGGTTTCATGCCTGTCTAGTTCTGTGCTCCCTTTCCCAGCCTTTAATCTATTGGTGATTAATGCCTATATGTAACCTTTGCTTTGTACTTGTGTTAACCAATCAGCAACAAGTTGCTTTGTGTTTGTGTCAACCAATCAGCAACGAGCGCACCTGTGGCAATGTTGTAATATTCAATAAAAGAGTCTTCTCGGGACTTGCTCGAGAGATGCCTCTCACATGACACTTGCTACTCGTCTGTCGTTATTTCAACCCAACAGTACATTGCAAAGTTAAAATAATTATTTGAAACAGACATTCTGTCAGATAAGAGTTTGCTTCCCTGAAGAATTTAACTTGCCATTTCCAAAAACATTTCCCCTTAAAATGGCTGCCCCAAAGGCAAAACAGACCACTTTTCAGAGACATAGGGTGACCTATCCCCTAATAAAAAGTTAATCAAATACCTAGGCAATCTCCTAACTGGGAGATTTAAATCTTCAAACAAGGCTGTTCTTAAATCCTCATACATTGGGCAAACCAGTAAGCAGTGGCATAAGTCTTCATGCACATTACACCCACATAGGGAAACTCTCTCTTCATAGGAGATGTAAAATATGTATACATTTATTTTTATTTTTTTTAAAAAGTGTTCTGGTTCCTTTTTAAAAACAAAGAACTGCATCACAAAATTCAGATAATTGCGAAATCCAAAGAATAATTACTTTCTGATCAGTAATCAGCAATTGCATCTTGATCCAGGAGGTGTGAATTTAGACAGTGTGCTTATAAATGTGGACTAAACAAAATTTCCTCCATCCCTATTTCTTATAGTCCAGTATGTTATTAATTATTTCTCTTTAAGCAAATCCCAGCCTTATTAGCATTATCATTTCCTTTTTGTGTCCTTTCCTGCTAAAATGAAATGTTGAGCTAGGGGAAAAATTAAGTATTCTTCTTGTCTCTTTTCACAGAAAATGTCACAAATGTCTTTACAGGAGATGATCGTGTAAGAAAAGTCTAGTGTAGTAGCAAGCAATGTATGTTCAATAGCTATGTATCAATTCCAATGAAATTATCTTGATAAACATCTGAATGATGTTCTCAGATTATTCAGTTGACCATTATAAAAAGGAAGCAAATTAACAATGGCCACCCATGTTGCTGCAGTAGTTATTTTATTGTTATAGTGTGGCAGACGCCATAAAAAAATTGATACTTGCCATCTTCTATCATTGTGGCTCTTTAGGACACTTAGGATGGGGAGCTTCAGATATATGTGTTCTACAATTCCCATCAGAGGTGATGATTGGCTATTCCAAGTGGGACTGATGGGAGTTGGGCTCCAAGAACATATGGAGGGCCACAGGTTTTCCACCCTTGTCTTGGGAAATGCCTGACTGATATGGGCTTCTCACGTACTATACAGTAGAAATGCAGCCGAGAAACAAACCATGAAGGAGAACTTTATGAAGGCATCCATACCAGCAAGACCACGTGAACTGGACCTTCATCATATTTTCATGATGGAAGGAAATGAACTAGAAACAGTAAGGGTGATGAATATGACCAACAATTTTTGTTCGTACTATAAAGGTAAAGGTACCCCTGATCGTTAGGTCCAGTTGAGGACAACTCTGGGGTTGCGCGCTCATCTCGCTCTGTAGGTCAAGGGAGCCGACGTTTGTCCGCAGACGGCTTCCGGGTCATGTGGCCAGCATGACTAAGCTGCTTCTGGCAATCCAGAGCAGCGCACAGAAATGCCGTTTACCTTCCCGCCGGAGAGGTACCTATTCATCTACTTGCACTTGATGTGCTTTCGAACTGCTAGGTTGGCAGGAGCTGGGACCAAGCAATGGGAGCTCACCCTGTCACAGGAATTTGAACCACCAACCTTCTGATCAGCAAGCCCTAGGCTCTGTGGTTTAGACCACAGCTCCACCCGTGTCCCTGTTGGTACTATAAAAGGTAAAGGGACCCCTGACCATTAGGTCCAGTCGTGGCCGACTCTGGGGTTGAAGCGCTCATCTCACTTTATTGGCCGAGGGAGCCGGCGTACAGCTTCCGGGTCATGTGGCCAGCATGACTAAGCCGTTCTGGTGAACCAGAGCAGTGCACAGAAATGCTGTTTACCTTCCCACCGGAGTGGTACCTATTCATCTACTTGCACTTTGACGTGCTTTCAAACTGCTAGGTTGGCAGGAGCAGGGACCGAGCAACAGGAGCTCACCCCGTCGCAGGAATTCAAACCACCAACCTTCTGATCAGCAAGTCCTAGGCTCTGTGGTTTAACTCACAGCGCCACCCATGTCCCGTTGGTTCTATACTGCAGCCTTATTCTTTGATTCATAATGTATCTGCTGAAGTCCAGCCCATCATGCATATCAGTTAGGGTAATTAGCTCATCAGCATGATGTGGCAATCTTCTTCACCTCCTAAATTCAATGATCCAAATGGGGAATAAGGCATTCAGCTTTGGCTCCGCATGGAGTTATGGCTGAATTGTATACTTAGAGCCTTCTAACTGGTGTACAGGTAAAGACTCGATTTCATTATTCCTCATTTCAAAAGCAGGTGGGTTTTTGTTTCTTGGGGTTTTTGTTTCTTCTTCTTTCTTTCTTTTTAGCAAAATACATATTACAGAAGAACCAGTGTAGTTCTTTGTGGAATCAGTAATCCTATTCTGTATGCAGCAACATGACAGAATTAGCGGACAGGTAGGCAAACGACTATTATTATCTTAAAGGATTAGCCCAGTAATCCAACGACAGAAAAGACTTTTTAAAAGGACACACACTCAAGTCTCATTTTCTCATTAAAAACAAATATGGTTTCCTCCTAATAGTTTCCAATGTGTAATAATAATTATAATTGGAGCATTTTTGTTGTCGTTGTTGCAAACTTTAGTTCACATCATCTTTATCTGTTTTTCCATCCAGAATATACCATGCAATTGATCAACATTTTCATATTGGATTATTTTATTTGCACATAAGGGGCATCTGTGAGGCACAGCCACTAAAGTCAGCATTCTCAATGAACCTCTCATAAATTTATGCTGTTTTGTAGACTATTTAACTAGCTGAAATGTTTCTCATAATTTGGGGAAAATGGGCTATATGGACAACACCTGCATCAGAAATTTGGAAAGAAAGTGAAGCATGCTAAGTCAATAATCTTACCCTCTACATCATAAATATTTCTTTGCGAATAACGTTATTATTAACATTATCATCATAACCCTCCTCTTCCTACTGTTCACCCTAAGGTTGGAGTGTGAGTTAGAACAATTACATACATAATTTTATTTGTATGCCACCTTCCCACAGTTCCAACCATGCATAAGGCGGCTTACAAAATGAAAATATATATACTGGAATATATCCATAATTATAACATGGCAAAAGTAGTCATGAACAATAAATAAAACATTAAAAAATGCACAACCAAACTGAAGAATTTCCACATAAATCACAACTTCAAAGAGAAATATACAATAAACCAAAAAACCCAAACAACACCCCAGCCCAAGAGTCTGTTCAACAGTCTCAGCATTTGTAGCTGTGTCCAGTCAGTACCCAACTAAATCAACGTGTGCATGGAACAACTTCAATAAGCGCAACATCTGAAGACATAGCACTAACATAAAGGACAATAAAAGACAATGAAGCATATACTACACCATGTCTTCAATCTGGCCTTACCCTCATGCTCAGAGACAATCATTTATGGGCCCATTAAGACTTGTATTACAGTGGTACCTTGGTTCTGGAATGTAATCCGTTCCGGAAGTCCATTCCAAAACCAAAGCGTTCCAAAACCAAGGCATGCTTTCTCATAGAAAGTAATGCAAAATGGATCAATCCATTCCAGACGTTTGAAAAACCCCCTAAAACAGCAATTCAACATGAATTTTACTATCTAACAAGACCATTGATCCATAAAATGAAAGCAATAAACAATGTACTGCAGTCGCACAATCAATCAATTGGTAGCTGAACTGGGTTCCACACAGTCACAGAAGCAAAACAAAAAGAGCCGCAGAAGCAAAAACACAAAATAACAGACAGACCTCAGCGTAACACTCAGAACGGAAGTGTGCCACTCAAATCGGAAGTGTAGCACTCAAAACAGAGCATGTTCGGCTTCCGAAAAAAGTTCACAAACCGGAACACTTCTGGGTTTGCAGTGTTTGGATTCCAAGTTGTTTGAGTACCAAGGCATGTGAGTACCAAGGTGTGGTGATCACACAGGGACCTTGGACATTTCACCGTCTATTGATCCCTGTGCCACCACTTTATTTCTCACTGCCACCACCCAGGCCTTACCTGGTACAATACTGAGTCCAGTCAGGGTTAAATTGGAACATAAACTTCTGTTTATTTATTGCAGTTTATCAGTCAATTGCAATCATGGGGTGTCTATCCAGTCCTATAACTTCCACTACCTGCTCTCACTCACTAAACCACCTCTCAGATATTTACTTGTCTTCCTAGCCCCTAACTGTTCCTGACTCAGCTTATTTCGCTACACTAACTCAGCCTACCCCCAGACTCTATCCCAATTCACTCCCACTTCAGCCAACCAACCAACTCCCAACAAACTCCTCCCTTTGCTCCTCCCAGAGCTGGTTTTATAGCCCCTCTGACTCCACCCCCCTGGGTCCTGATTGGGTAACCTGTTTAACTATTTCACCTCCAGCACTCTCATATGTTAATCGGAAGTGTAACACTCAAAACGGAGCACGTTCGGCTTCCGAAAAAAGTTCGCAAACCGGAACACTTCTGGGTTTGCAGTGTTTGGGTTCCAAGTTGTTTGAGTACCAAGGCATGTGAGTACCAAGGTACCACTGTACTGATATTATACCACACGCGGACTTGGGTGGGACAAAGAGTGCCTCTGTTATCATTGATCACGAAAGTATTATAATGCGTTCAAAAGAAAGCTGGCATTTCATATCTTCCCAAAGAGTCTGGCATATGCCCAGTGTTTAGAAATGATTTCTTACATAAGTTATGAGTTTTCAAGAGACCTGAGACCTTTCATGTCCAAGTCTCAGGGGTGCTAATTAAACTGTGACTGATAATAATCTTGTCTTCGCATGCTGTACTCCTCTGTTCTATCATGTACAGGTGTTTGAACTAATGAGAACGCTCCCTGGATTATCTTCAGGGTTTATTCTTATTATTTAAAGACAACAGAGCCATGTATACCTGAATTAAAAGCACATTTTAGTTCCAAGGAAAACAATAACAACAATACTACAACAACAACTCAGAAACAGTTCCTGCCTTATATAGAACTCCCTCCAAAGGTTGGGCCACTTATTTTCAGTATTTGAAAGGGCTTTGAAAACCCACCTTTTCCAAATGACTTTTGATATACTTTACTTGGTTATGATTTATTGAGGTTTTGTAGCTGTTTTATTGATCATTTGTTGATTTTATCAATGTTTTATCACTGTGCTTCTGGATACGGTTTTTATACTGGTTGAATTAGATTTCAATGTATTGTTGATTTCTTTTTCATTTCATGTTAGCTTTTTTATACTATATTGTTTTTCTATGGTTCTAATTACAATGGTACCTTGGTTTTCGAATGTTTCCATTGACAAACGTTTCTGAACTTGAACGCCGTAAACCCAGAAGTAAATGCTTCCATTTTCAAACACGCCTTGGAAGTCAAACTTCTGAGGAGTCTTCCGTATTGAGTCTTCCGTTTTGAGGCTTCCATATTGAGTCTTCGGTTTTGTTTCAGAACTTGAACGGTCTTCCAGAATGGATTACGTTGGAAAACTGAGGATTGGTTGGCTCCAGAGATAAATATTTAAATACTAGTTAAATCAATCAATCAAGAGTTCTACCCAATGATCCTGTGCCACTCTCACAACAGATTTCCTTGTGCACAACAGATGTCTCTCTTCTCTCGTCTGCAACCCCCCATCCTTTGAATCTGGTCAAAAGGGTTGGGGGACCCTCTGCAGCAGATTTTGCGAACATGCAGATGGAGGAGAGATAGGGGAGACTCATTTTATGATCAGAGTTTCATTTTTACAGTTTTGGATACAGCCTCAAGTGATAGATTTCAATGGAACATTCCCTGGCAAGTGTGTGCAGACGATGGAGGTCTTAGCTTTTCAACAATAATACACAGATGTTTCTGAAAATCTTACATCTCTATGAGACTGGTATTAAACATGGATCTGATGTTCACATGAATAAAAATCTTATTCACTATTCAACTTAACCCCACCCCCCTCTTCCTCCAAGCGCTTAACCTGGTTTGCTGTTCCCAACCTTTCAGGTCCAGCTAAGGTTATTGTCAATGCTGGGTTCAAAATGGTTTGATTTAATTGATTTAATTACTGTCAGAAAGGGCTTTGTCCCCAGTGTTGTCATCTTAAATCAGAAAATGGTGTTAAGATGTCAGTGCAAGTAAAGTGTTTGAATGCAGATCTGCAGAGATGCTTACATCAAAATATCACTCGGGGCTAAGGCATCGCAAAGCTGTTTGCTAACCACTGAGATGATAGTAAACATATCAACAAGAATTGTGTCCAACCCATATGCATTCAGCATTATGCAGACATCAGAGAACTAGAGAAAGCCGCAAGTGATCACCTTCTGTATTATCCCGTCATCTACAATGGATGGCTCATATTAGAGTTGCCATCAAATTGTGCAAACAAGTGGAATCATACAATGGATCTGGCAGTGTCTACTTGGAGCAATTTTTTTCAAGGGATTTTAAGTGAAATTATGAAAGAGTTTGAAGAGGACTAGATATACTTCTTAGGAAGGTGGGTTTCCAATGCCCTACCTAAGACCCTTTATTGTAGGGTGTTAAATTTCATTGTAAGTGTGCTGTAGTTGTTTTCTGATCTTCACCAGCGCTTGCATGCCCTTTAGGAAGTCCATGACTGCTACAGCTCTCCATGCAGTGGACAAAGACTTTCCTCCATTGCATCGCTGACAATTTAATTTCCCAGAAGATGGAAGAACCAACAAGGGGATCATCTATTTTGGACCTGGTCCTCACCAATAGGAAGGAACTGATTGAAGTGGAAGTGCTCAGAAACTTGGCAGGAAGTAATTGTTGTTCAATGTCTTTACAAATGACTTGGATGAAAAAATTGAGGGGATGTTCATCAAATTTGAAGATGACACCAAATTGGGAGGGGTAGCTAATGCCGCAGAAGGCAGAATCAGAATTCAAAATGACCTTAACAGATTGGAGAACTGGGTGCAAGCTAACAAAATGAATTTCAATAGGGGCAAATGTAAGGTTCTGCGCTTAGAAAGGAAGGACCAAATGCACAAATATAGGATGGGGGACACCTGGCTTAGTAGCTGTACATGTGGAAAGGATCTAGGGGTCTTGGTGGACCACATGCTTAACATGAGTCAACAGTGTGATACAGCAGCAAAAAATGCTAATGCTGTTCTACACTGCATCAACAGAAATGTAGTGTCCAGACCAAGGGAAGTAATAGTGCCACTCTGTTCTGCCTTAGTCAGACCACACTTAATAATAATAATAAATTTGGAATACTGTGACCAATTCTGGGCACCACAATTTAAGAAGGACGTTGACAAGCTGGAATGTGTGCAGAGGACAACAACCAAGATGATCAAGGGTCTGGAAACTAAGCCTTTTGAGGAGCGCTTGAAGAAACTGGGAGGAGACTGAGAGATGATAGCTATCTTCAAATATCTTAAGGGTTGTCCATGGAGGAGGGAGCATGCTTGTTTTCTCCTGCTCTGGAGGGTAGGACTCGAACCAATGGCTTCAAGTTGCAAGAAAGGAGATTCTGACTAAACATTCAGAGGAAAGAGCTGTTCAGCAGTGGAACAGACTCCCTCAAGAGGTGGTGGACTTTCCTTCCTTGGAAGTTTTAAAACAGAAGTTGGATTCCCATCTGTCATGGATGCTTTAGCTGAGGTTCCTGCATTGCAGAGGGTTGGACTAGATGATCCTTGTGGTCCCTTCCAACTCTTTGATTCCATTGTTCTGTGTCTACTCAGAAGTAAGTCCTGTTGATTTCAATGGAACTTACTTTCAAGGGAGTCTGTACAGGGTTGCAGCTCTAATGTGTGATCCCAGCCTCTCAACTGACTAGAAGGGATCCCTTTATTTATAGCACCTCAAAAATGTGCTGACACCTTCACCACTGGTGGGAATGTGTGAAATCTGAGTCTTTATTTCACTCCACAAATATACTTCTATTTCCCAATATATATAGTACATGTTTGAGACATTTTATTCACATAAAGTGTATCACGGTAATTTTTTGGCAACAGCTGTCACCCTTTTTATTTTGGAAATCCTACCCAGATATGCAAAGTTGACATACATTTTAATATGAAATTTACTTTTTATATATAATATATATTTTTAAAGTACAGATTCATGGACACTTGGGTTTTTGTGTTTATCATCTAACATTTATGGATAATATTAATGTATGTTTTAAATACCATGTAAACTGTTTAGAGCTTTCAGCAATTAAGCATATATGGGTTTTATAAATAAATAAGCAAAAGTCCTTTGTTTGTTGTGCAGATCGAAACCATTATATGCAGCTGGCTTATTGCACATTCCGTGCATATCAAGTAGTTCTCAAGCCGAATACCTGCCTAGGACACCTATCCATATCAGCAAATTTGCTGCACCTGACTTATCCAAGAGTTTTCATGGTACAGCTGCATTCTCCTGCATTCCTATGCTGATGCAATCCTGTCTTCCATTCCTAGCTCCCATCTCCTGGTTCCTTAGCTGGACAAACTAAGTGTGGCTTAGAGCCTAGAAAAGGACTCTGCCTCATTGCATCTCACTCCAGTTGCCTCCTTACAAGGACACTGAAGTCCTGTAGCACCCGTGATTTACCATGGCTATGGATGCCAAAATCTGCCAACTGGCGCAGCCAGTTCTTCGCACCAAAACCAAGTGCCCTTGCAAAGGTTTACCAAGGCATTTCCTTATATAATACAGGGTGCATGTTTTCTTATTGATTTTTAATACTGAACATTCTGTTTTCCCCCAGAAAGGTGCACCATCTAAAGTAAATCCTATTGTGCGTACAAATTGTACAACTAGCACATTTTAACTACTACAGATAGCTTTGCAGCCGCATTATTGCTTATCCTAAAATCCCTTTTGTTTCACATCGCTTCTGTGCCGTGTAACTATAAATAAGCTAATAGCTCAGATTCTATAGTTATATAATGCTATTGCAATTATGTCTCCAGTGTATCAAATCCATGCAAAATGCATGCCCTATTCCTGCTTCAGGGAAGGAAAAGCAGGGAAGCATAAATATTTCAAGCAATGCTTTGGGCAAAGATGGTATTGTTCTGCCCCTGCAGATGGTGCTATATCACAACATTTTCCTTTGTGATATCAGATCAGAATATACTGATTGCTCTAGCTTTGATCTTGCCATTATATATGGACGGATTTTTTTTTATTTTTAAAAATGCCAGATTTTGCACAGGAAAATGTCACTGTGGGCAAAGTCCCAATGAGATGCAAAAATTTACGCAGAAAATCCCAGTGTTTTCATACATCAAAACACGCGATGCTCACAGTGCCCTCAGTCTTTGAAGCATTTTGTTAAGAACTGGTAAGAGATCTCCTGTTTGCATTCCCTTTTATTGCAAGGCAAGGCAAAAGTCCCCTGTGCAAACCCTTCTTGATTTTGTGCAACTTCCACCTGTGGCTTAAACATCAGATATCCATGGTGGATTCTGGCTGTTGACTGTGGGGCATGAACAATTATTGGGAACAATTGTTCCCAAGCAGAACAATTATTTTTGCTCCAGAACTCAGACCTTTCATTTCCCCCTACCAGTTATTCCCTCTTACAATTGTCTGGTTGGAAGAAGGAAGGATTGTAGGTCACACTCACACTGTACATTTGAAAAAAAAATGTGGGTGGCACTGTGGTATAAACCACTGAGTCTCTTGGGCTTGCCAATCAGAAGGTTGGTGGTTTGAATACCTGCGACGGAATGAGCTCCTGTTGCTCTGTCCCAACTCCTCCTAACCTAGCAGTTCAATAGCACACCAGTGCAAGTAGATAACTACCTGCTGTGGCAGGAAGGTAAATGGCATTTCTGTGCAGTCTGGTTTCTGTCACGGTGTCCAGTTGTGCCAGAAGCGGTTTAGTCATGCTGGCCTCATGACCTGAAAAGCTGTCTGTGGACAAACACTGGCTCCCTCGGCCTGAAAGCGAGATGAGCGCCGCAACCCCATAGTCGCCTATGACTGGACTAAACTGTCCAGGGGTCCATTACCTTTTATTTTTACCTTTTATGTACATTTAAAACACATGGATTCACTCAAAGAATCCTGGAAACTGTACATGGCTTCCCTCAAAGAATCTTGGAAACAGAGCTAAAATCCCAAGCACCCTTAGCAAACTATAATTATCAGGATTCTTTGGTAGAAGTCTTCACACAAAAATCTCTACATATTTTCTTGGTTGGAGAACTAAAGGACAAAATTTAGAGAAACAAACCAATTCCCTCCTTCTTGTCTACCCACAATAGTGGGGGGAGTGGTCTTCCAAATGTACGAGAATGGGCATTGCAGGTTGCTGAGATATCAGTGACATGAAGAACTGACTACAATGATGAATGAAGGGAGGTGTTTTTTTATAAAACAATAATAATAATAATAAATTTTACTTATACCCCGCCCTCCCCAGCCAAGGCCGGGTTCAGGGTGGCTAACAAGCAATAATAAAAACAAGTTGAATGAATACAACTTAAAAACAAGATTAAAATACATTAAAAAATTGAAACATTAAAATGCAGTCTCATCACAGGAGGAGAAAGGAAAAAAGAAAGAGGGGTAGGGAATCAAATTGACTCCAAGCCAAAGGCCAGGCGGAACAACTCAGTCTTACAGGCCCTGCGGAAAGAAAGCAGATCCTGCAGGGCCCTGGTCTCATGAGACAGAGCGTTCCACCAGGCCGGAGCCAGTGTTGAAAAGGCCCTGGCTCTGGTTGACAACAACAACAACCTCTGTTTGTTTAAAGCTGGAAGTTTTTTATACGTTGATATAAATATCTGCTTTGTAAAGATCCTCATGTGGATGCAAAACTGCTCTTGATTCCAGAAAATATATAACATTACATAGCATCCAGCAGCCAAATTGTGGAATACATTATCATCTGAGATGGCTCCTGGTTGGAATTATTGGCGTCTGTTGTGCAGCTGCCTGGAAAAGAGTAGACTGAGAGGCAAGGGCGCCAACTTGCTCCCCACATTGTGGGGGCCTGGCATCACCTGACCTGTCCCACCCCCACTCGTTGCCCGTTCTGCCTCGCCTGTCCCATCAGCACTTGCCTGCAGGTGGGGGGCGTGGAGGGCAAAAATCACCTTCATTGCCTCCACCCTGTGAGCCAGTGCTCACCCGGAGGCAGTGGGGGATGGTGGCCCCCTCAATATTGGTGGCACTGCCCAGAAATATTGAGGGGGCTGAAGCCTCTTCCACCCCTATAGTTGACCCCACTGCTTAGACATATGATAGCCAAATTCAAACATCTCAATGGCTGTCACATGCAATATGAAGCTTGTTTTCTCAAGCTCCAGGGAGCAAGACCAAGCTAATGGATTCAAGTAACGAGAATGAAATTTCCAACTAAACATCAGGAAGAACTTTCTGGTGGAAAGAGCTGTTTGACAGTGGAACAGATTCCCTCAGAAAGTGGTTGATTCTCCTCCACTGGAGGTTTTTAAGCAGAGGTTGGATGGTCAACTATCATGGATACTTTAGTTGATATTATTTCATTGCAGGATGACCCTCAGAATACCTTCCCACTCTATAATTCTATGAAAAAGGTCTACATGGTGCCAAATTTATCCTTGCTAGGCTTGCACCAAGTCCTGGTGCATTGGAACAGACAGATGATGGCTATTCCCACAAATGCAAACTTTCCTCTTCTTATCTCAGTACAAACAGTGGTGGCAACAGCAATGATATCCATGTCACACTAAGGCTTGGTCTGGGGCTAATAGTCCTGCATGCCTGGATCACTCATTTGCAAGCAGGATCTCTTCAGGGTACTGCAATCCTTTATTCCCTTTCAACCCAAACACTTTCTGATAGAAAATCATCCGGCCAATTGCACAATCAATGCATATTCAAGTAATTATCTCATCATTTGTCTGAGAGCTTTCACCCATACAAATTGCCGTGCATTTTCCAATTCCGACAAACAATTAAGAATACGATTAGCTTGGAGAATAGTGAGACCTGCCAGCTTCAAAGCTCTTGGATTTAAAACAGCCAGACAGGTATGTTGGCTTTCTTGACATTGCACCACGACACTGCTTGACCACACAAAACCTTCTATATGTGTAAAGCAAGTTGTAGTGGTGACTCTAGCATCCGTTTTAGATGCAGCAATTGACTTCTTCAGAACCCATCAAATTTTGGGAATCAAGTCTTGGTGGATTCAAGAGGGTGGGCAACTTCACTAAAATACTTCCACAGCAAAGCCTAGTGACTTCATTCATTTGTAATCCTGAATGAGACAAAATCAGAAGTGTGTGCATGGCCAGTATGTTGCTATTGAAGTATTATTGAAGTATGTTATTATTCAAACCTTGAATAATACTCATCACCTTGCCAACAAAGGTCCGTATAGTAAAAGCTATGGTTTTCCCAGTAGTGATGTATGGAAGTGAGAGCTGGACCACGAAGTGTCGGACACGACTAAACGACTAAACAACAACATTATGGATCACGAAGAGTCGGACACGACTAAACGACTAAACAACAACATTATTCAAACCTACAGTTGCCATTCTCCATGTGTCTCTGATAGCTGCATAACTGGCAAAGGTTTCACAAACAAACAGAACAAATAAAAATTTCTTCATTGGGTGCCAGGAAACCCTTCAAATGAGCCATGCTGCTTCACCACTTTAAAATTAGTCTTTCCACATTTTTGGGCTGTGGGGGGAGAGGGAAAGAAGGACTTGTATGCCTTCTGCAATACATTTTGCATGGCAGGCAGAAGATCTGAAGGGGAACCTTCCCACCACCAGGTAGGCAAAAGCTTTACTGGTTGGAATTTCTCCCAGTTATGCAGAAAGTTTTGATTTGAAAACAAGCCATAACAGTTTAGAGAACCATTTAAAGTAAAGGTAAAGGGACCCCTGAAAGGTAAGTCCAGTCACAAATGACTCTGAGGTTGTAGCCCTCATCTCACTTTATAGGCTGATGGAACACTGTCTGCAGACAGTTTTTCCAGGTCATGTAGCCAGCATGACAAAACCACTTCTGGCAAAACCAGAGCAGCCCACGAAACACCGTTTACTTTCCCGCCGGAACGGTATCTATTTATCTACTTGCACTTTTTTGGCATGCTTTCAAACTGCTAGGTTGGCAGGAGCTGGGACTGAGCAACGGGAGCTTGCCCTCTCATGGGGATTCAAACCGCTGACCTTCTGATCAGCAAGCCCTAGGCGCTGTGATTTAGACCACAGCACCACCCCCATCCCAGCAAACCATTTAGTTAAGCACAAATTAAAAACAGATATATTGACTCCTGTTACAATGGACTCGCATGGCTCAAGGATTCGGAAAACCCTGCAGTATACTTCCTTGTTTCCCACATCACTATGGTTAGATTAAAAGCTCCATGTCAGAGGTAGGTAGCACTACACCCTTCAGATGTCAATGCTGAATTTCAACTCTCATCAGACCCAGCCAGCACAGCCATTGGTTAAAGATGACAGGAATTGTAGCCCAGCAACTTCTAGAAGGCATCACATTGGTTGCCCAGGTCATGTAGAAGATGATCATGTGGAAGTGTATTCCCATAGTGGCATCCCAAATCCATGATACATTGTTGTCGTTTAGTCGAGTAGTCGTGTCCAACTCTTCATGACCCCATGGACCAGAGCTCGCCTTCCACTGCCTCCTGGAGTTTCGTCAATTTCATGTTGGTCGCTTCTATAACACTGTCCAACCATCTCGTCCATTGTTGTCCCCTTCTCCTTTTGCCTTCAATCTTACCCAACACCAGAGTTTTTCCCCAGAGAGTCTTCTCTTCTCATGAGGTGGCCAAAGTATTTGAGCCTCGGCTTCAGAATCTGTCCTTCCAGTGAGCACTCAGGGTTTATTTCCTTCAGAATGGATAGGTTTGATCTTTTTGCAGTCCGTGGGACTCTCAAGAGTCTCCTCCAGCACCATAATTCAAAAGCAAAAATGCATGTGGGAAAATATGTGAACCTAAGTGGACAGTTGAAAGGAAGGAGAACAAGATAATAGAGAAGAATCTCTGGTGCCCCATGGGATTCATCAACTACTGATGCTGATTCACTGATGTAAATATATTGCTTAGGACCACGACATTGAAATTTATAAAGAAATTATTCCTGGTACCTGCCCGTGACTAAGAAGATGCATTAATATTGCATCAGTCCTTGTATGCAAATCTTTGATGCCATCAAAATAGTTCTGTGAATTTTGGTCTACAAGAAAGTTACTTTTCACTTTCTTCTGTTCGAAAGGAATCTACAGCTCACTGGCAAAAATAAAATAAAATCTCTGTGAATCAGCACGTTTGAAGATGAAACAGAATAATGCTTATTGATATATTGCATGTGACCATTGTCGTTGCATTCTATCTTCCAGAAACCTATGCTTCCTATATTAGTTTTGTGGGGTGGAAGGGTTAGCTTTTGGAGGGGGGGGGGTTGTTTTGTTTTGCTTTTTGCTGATGTTTGCATTTCTGTGGGGAGATGGTCTCCTGCTACAGATAAATACCATCTGGTTCCAGAGATTAATCCAAACTTGAGGAAATATGCCAAACATAAAATGTGTTTCTTGACATCTGTTCTGAATATGTCAATAGTTTTGCATGTTTGCTCCTCTGCTGATTTTGTTCCATATCATTCAGAAAACATTTAACTAGTGCTCGGTGAGTTTGGTTGCTTTGTTTGGTAATGGACTGTTTTCTCCCTATATATTGCCTTTAGACTTTCCTTTTCCTGTGCATTCTGTTAAGCAATGATTATCATAAGAAGTGCTCTGTATTTTTCATTCATTTAGTGTTTGGCTTCCCTGTCCCATAGAGTCTAGGGTAGATAACAGCACCACAAGGCAGAAAACAAAGCCATTTCCGAGCTTGGGAGGAGAGGGGGTTGCGGGTTACCCCCTCCCACACACGCGGGGGCTGGCCTTTTGCCCCCGCGAGATCCGGGGAATCCCTGGGCATGCCTGCAACCCGGCCCGCCAATCGGCGGGCTGGGGAGGCGTGGCCTAGCCTACTTAAGGCCAGGCACGCCCGGGGACCGCCCTCTTTCCCCTCGCCAGCTGAGCGGATATTTTCCCATCCCACCCACCCTTAGGCTTAGCTAGCTTTGACCTTGCTATGGACTCCGGTTGGTCGCCGCAAGGGGCCTGGTAGGAATTTTTCCAATTTGGCGCACTGTCAGCCTTTTGGTTTTTTCGCCTACCTCGTAGCAAACATCACAACTTCCGCGGTATTGGCGGTTAGGCATTGGCAGGGGTTTATTGTTATGCAAATGAATGGGGGGGGAAGGAAGCGCCATCACCTTCCCCCAAGGAAAGGGTAGTCCGGTAGAGGACTCCGGGGGGCGTTGCCCTGTCCGAAACCTAGGGAGGTGAGGGCCCCCGGCACGCCCCCGAGCGGTGACACCCGTGGGATCCTAGTTGGCATACTTCAACAGGACTCCCACGGTTTGTGGTTAACCCTTCCCGGTCTGCATGCCGGGTAGTCGATAGGAGCCAATGCCTAAGGCCAATACCTTTCTATTCTGTAATCAATAAAGTTGTGGCCTTTTTATGCCCATTAACCTTAAATAATGTGTCCAGTGTCTTCATTTCACATGGGGGAGGGGACTTGCCACGCAATGGATTCCTGTTCCAGATCTAAAAATCTGGCCAGAAGCTTGGAGGAAGCAAAGGAAGGTGAACAGAAAGAAAGATGAAATCTAAGTGCTTAGTAGGCACAGATGTCTACACATGTTGCTGTTATAATGTGATATTTTGAGAGGATGATCCAGGCAAGTGAAATGAAAGTCGAGAAGTGGCAGAGAAGGGAAAAGCTTGGTGGGAAAATGAGTTTGTGAAAACAAAATTTAAAGACAGAAACTGAATATAATAGAAAAGGGGAAAGTGTAATCCAAGACAGCAATGAGTCTGAAGCTGGTGTATAAGAAATGACAACTGTATTAGGAATTGTCGATAGAGAAAGGACCCTGCAGATGAAGAGGAGGCCAGGGGAAAGAAGTGGAGTTTTATAATTATTCAAACAGCCGTTTATTAAAATTATTGGTTATGGCATGCTGCAGCAAAGAACCCCAGACAGTTAAGAACAGCCAGTAGCAGTATATGTGGTGGCAACATGGTCTAAAATACATAAACTGGAATAAATCAAAACTGATTATTGGATGTAGCCAATGATATAGTGTGTGTCTAAGTTGTTGTTGAAAATATATTTCATGAATATATGGTGAAACAGCTGAAGACAAAGACTGGGAATGCAATCTAATTTTTATTTGTTCATTATTTTCACTGATATTTATGCACACTTTACCATAATTTATGCATTTTTGTACACAGTGCATGACTGGGAAAAGGCATTGCAAAATTCAGAGAAGTGTGAATTGCAAAGGATGGCTGTGTTTTGGTTCAGGCAGTGTTTCAAAAAGTGTGAACTTGGGTAGGTTCACCTTTCTATGTGGTCTGAACTGAAGTTCTCCCACATCCAAACTCCAAGCTTCCTGGGCCACGGAGAAGATGCAATTATGCAATTTCTCTCCTGGGCTTTTTTTTTAGATCAGAAACTATGAGAAAACTGCAGGACACCAGAGAATTATTTAATAGAAAGACACCAATACCAGCCTCATCTCAATGATAAGGTATGTTCAACTCTAAGGAAGATACTTCTAACTTCTAAGGAAATTTTAAATCACCATACAAACAAAAGAGAAAGACAGAGGGGAAGATAACTTTGGAGGAAGTATACAACAGGATTCATCTATCCATCAGAGACAGTATTCTCTGCATCAGTACTGCATTGTCACATTTGAGATCCACAAACATGTGATTTGGGGGCCTCTGATACAGTAAGGACCATTCCAGATTCCACCAACCACTCTGGAATCGAATGATTACATTTTGTCATGGGCAAAAAATAAAATAAAATTCAAAGCCAATCCAGGCACTTCTGTTTATCCCTGTCTATATAATCCCAGTGTCCACAACTCTTATTCATACACTTCAGACTCCATCCGCTGTCCAATACTATCAGGCTAGTGACTTCGATGTAAATAAGGCTTTTTTTCTGGAATGAGAAGAGATTCCCTGAAAAGGCTATGCTTTACAATAACGCTTAGTCCATACTAGGAAAACTGTTCACTGTGGGCTACACTGGCTTGTTTGTTGTTTCTCTGTGTTGGGAGGCTCTGTGTAAGGGCCATGAGCAGAAAATACGTATTTTTGCAACAGGATTAAATCATGCAAAAGAAGTCAATCTGTACAGATGCAGTTGGGAGCGAGTGCATTTGCTCTTTTTGGAGTTTTGTTTGTTATGTTGACCAAGAAGATTTGGAAGGCAAAGAAAAGTGGAGATGTTCTGCATGGGGTGGGGGGTGGGGAAATTGGCTGTGGGGGGATGGAGAAGTCACCCACTGGAGCAGGGAATTACTTGCTTATATTTCCACATTGTTGTTGTTGTTTAGTCATTTAGTCGTGTCCGACTCTTCATGACCCCATGGACCAGAGCACGCCAGGCAATCCTGTCTTCCACTGCCTCCCGCAGTTTGGTCAAACTCATGCTGGTAGCTTCGAGAACACTATCCAACCATCTCATCCTCTGTTGTCCCCTTCTTCTTGTGCCCTCAATCTTTCCCAACATCAGGGTCTTTTCCAGGGAGTCTTCTCTTCTCATGAGGTGGCCAAAGTATTGGAGCCTCAGCTTCACAATCTGTCCTTCCAGTGAGCACCCAGGGCTGATTTCCTTCAGAATGGAGAGGTTTGATCTCCTTGCAGTCCATGGGGCTCTCAAGAGTCTCCTCCAGCACCATAATTCAAAAGCATCAATTCTTCGGCGATCAGCCTTCTTTATGGTCCAGCTTTCCCTTCCATACATCACTACTGGGAAAACCATAGCTTTTACTATACGGACCTTTGTTGGCAAGCTGATGTCTCTACTTTTTAAGATGAGTGTTTAATATTAAAGTGGGTTATTTAAGCACTAGTAAGGTTAGTGTCTGGCATTTTAGGCTCTTGTCTGAAAAAGGGTGTCTCAATAATTTGCCAAATGGGCTATGTGTTGCCTCAGAAGCCATATTCAAACACCATGGTGTAATTACTATCATCAATGATAATAACCATGGAAACTACACTCTAAAAATAATTGTTTCCATGTTAGTTTCAGATGGTGCTAATATTATGGATCACTAATTGCTTTGCAAAAGGCCTTATTTCTTTGCCAACTATAGACAAAGTGTTCTAGATAATCTTATTTCCAAATTGTGTAAGGACAAATTCTGATGACCTGTGTTCAAACACAAAAAAGGCATTTTAGTCCAAATGGTCTGAAGGATCAAAGAATGTTAGAGTGGATCAGCTGGATTTTTTTTAATTAAAAAAATGGCATTCATTGCTACACCTGCTTATATTTATAGTGGAAGGAAGGAAGCAAAGAAGGAAGGAAGGTTGGCCAGTGTGGTGTAGTGGTTAAGAGCGGTGGGCTCGTAATCTGGTGAACCGGGTTCGCGTCTACGCTCCTCCACATGCAGCTGCTGGGTGACCTTGGGCCAGTCACACTTCTTTGAAGTCTCTCAGCCCCACTCACCTCACAGAGTGTTTGTTGTGGGGGAAGAAGGGAAAGGAGAATGTTAGCCACTTTGAGACTCCTTTGGGTAGTGATAAAGTGGGATGTCAAACCCAAACTCCTCCTCCTCCTCCTCCTCCTTCTTCTTCTGGTTTGTATAATATTCCATCACCAGCCCCAATTGGATTTTATTATTCATATGGATTCCCATAACTCAGTAATTCTTTTGTCAAAGTAATCATAGCTACACTTATGAAGATATCTAGCTTTTTTTCCTGAAGTCCCTGGGAAGGCTAGTAATTCAGTGACTGAATATCTGCTTTGCATGCAGATGGTCACAGGTGAAATCTCTGGTATCTCCAGGTTCGGTTGGAGAAGACCCCTATCTGAAACCATGGAGAACCATTGCCCGTCAGTGTAGCAATTGTAGACAAACTGAGCTAGAGGGATGTAAGAGTCTGACTTGGTATAAGGCAGCTTCCTATGGTTCACTTTAAGGTGGCGTTCAAATGGTTTGTTGAATGGATACTATTCACAGAGAATAGCTGGTGAACGTGTGGCTTGAAATGGGATAATTTAGGATAAAACCATATGGTAGGTTTCGACAAGAAGTCACCAGGAGGTTGCTGTAAATTAGGGCTGGGCACAGTGCCCCCAATCTACCCCGTGGCCTTGATCCATGACCCTTCGATCAGGCTGACCCTTCCTGGATCCCAAATCAGTTCAGGTACAGGGTTCATGTTTAATATTACAACCCACTCATTAATCATAAGCACAAAACAACCCCTCCGCAGCACCACAAATCCAACTTAATGGTGTAATGTTAAAAAGCGTTGATCACTTTTCCTACCAGGGCAGTTATCTTTCCATGAGGGCCGACATCAATGCCGAAATCCAGCATCGCCTAAGCTCTGCAAGTGCAGCTTTCTCCCAATTGAAGCGCAGAGTGTTTGAGGACTGGGACATTTGCAGGGAAACCAAAATGCTTGTTTACAAAGCTATTATACTACCAACTTTAATCTAAGCCACTGAAACATGGACCACTTATAAACACCACCTCCAACTCCTCGAAAGATTCCATCAATGGTGTCTCCGAAATTTTTTATACTTGGAAAGACAGGCAAGCCAATGGCAGTGTACTGGAAGAAGCAAAGATCACCAGTGTCGAAGCGATGATTCTTCAACATCAACTTTGTTGGATTGGTCATGTTGTTTGGATGCCTTCCAAAACAACTACTCTACTCCCAACTTAA
This sequence comes from Podarcis pityusensis, assembly GCF_964106645.2. Classification (NCBI taxonomy): domain Eukaryota; kingdom Metazoa; phylum Chordata; class Lepidosauria; order Squamata; family Lacertidae; genus Podarcis; species Podarcis pityusensis. The sequence continues at coordinate 64,036,524 of NC_138035.1, forward strand.
GAATGGAAAGCGAAATATCGCTGGACAACAAAAGAGGTTTAAAGACACTCTCAAGGCAAATCTAAAAAAAAAAAAAAAAAAAAGTAGTATAAGCACTGATAACTGGGAAACACTGACCTGTGAGTGCTTCAATTGGAGAACAGCCGTTACCAAAGGTGTCGTGGACTTTGAAGAACAAACTCAGAGTGAAAAGGAGAAATGAGTTAAGAGAAAGGCAAGTTTGGCAAACCTTCACCGTGATCAACTCCTGCCCAGAAACCTATGTCCCCACTGTGGAAGGACATGTGGATCCAGAATTGGCTTCCACAGTCACTTACAGGCTGACTATTAAGACAATCTTACTCGGCTACGAGTGATCACCAAAGAAGAAGAAGAAGAATACACTCAAGAGGTGAGAAGCCCTTGCAACTAGAGTACAGGCCACTTCTAGTATTAGCCAATCATTCTTCCATATAAATTTAAGGAGAAGTGAGTTAGAAAGCTGCCTTATACTGAGTATCTGGCTATTTAAAATCTCAGTATTTTTCCAGTTCAGTGGCTCTCCAGGGTTTCAGGCAAGGTTCTCCTGAAGCTCTAGCTCAGGGTTTCCCAAACTGTTTCTGGACTGCAACTCCCATCATCCCTAGCTAGCAGGTATGGGATGATAGGAATTGTAGTCCAAAAACAGTTGGAGACCCAAGTTTGGGAAACTCTGCTCTAGCTGGAGAGTCTGGGAATTGAACCTGGTACATTTTGCATGCAGAACAGATGCTTTTCTTCCAAGCTACAGACCTTCCTTCTGACCTCCCCCAAATTTAAATAGGCTAGTACTCTCTGACTCCCTCCCCATAATCAGAGAGGACTTTATTGAGACAATAGCTTGGACATGGGGTAGCAGAGCTTCCTTAGCAGATCTCAGACAATGGGGAGAAGCATATGGAGATGTTGTACCTTCAGATACACCTCAGGTGGAAGTCATGAGTTTCATGTTGATTGGATGTATGTTGGCCACTTGAAATAATTGTTGCATGTTAGCTTCTGGCAAGTGGGTGCGACATGGAGATTCAGCTTTTTTCAACAAGGGGCACCACAGGGTTTTTATTTTCCACGGCTTATCCCTATGCATGTCTACAAAACAGGACATCAAGTTAAATGGCACTTACTCCCAGGAGTGTAGGCATCAGATTGAAGCCTTCATCCAGCAGTTTTCAGAACTCTTGCACCTAGTTGAAAGCAAAAATAGGGGCTGCCATTAAACTGAAGGCAAAGGTCATTGTAAGTCCGTGCAACTCGTAAATGATATAGAAAGAAAGGGCAGGCATAGCTATTAAGCATACAGGTATTAGTTGAAATAGAGTCATTTTTCATTGCCAACACGTCTGTCTGGTCTTGTTTTTTCTTCTTCTGGAATTCACTCTAATTCTCGAGAGTAAGGCAAATTTTAGAATAAGTACTGCTTGACATTTACCTTTCCATATATGATAGATATTTGAAAATGAGCATCTGTCAGTTCTCCAGCATCAAAATTAAATTCGCCTTCTGATTAGCCATGCAAATAGCTTGGCCTAGTAATCTCTGCAGCATCTCTTTGGTACTCTGAGACGCCCCTCAGCATTAAGGAATTGTCACTTATCAGTATACTTACCAATTACCATAACGCAAAGGACATTCAAAAAAAGGATGTTAAAGGTTCCGATGATATTAATTTGCCTCCTTCTCTAGTGAATTTCAATTCATATGTGAGCATCCATTTACAATGCCGAGAAAGGAATTCTCCTTTCTCCTGCGCAGGCTCTTGGTGACCGAATCGTATTGTGTTGCTATTTTTAAATAAGATAGAGCCGTCCTTAAACAATATACACTGTGTTTCTAACACTCCAAATAAGACAGCTCAGTATTCATAGTGGAGATTGTTGTTTTACACATTTTTAACGTTATATAAATCTGGAGGCATAAGAACCATTTTCGGAAAACATCTGTCATCGCGCAAGTAATTAGGAGCATTCTTATTTGTTTTCTTTCCCTGTTAGTATGATTTTATATTTCTGCGCATTCATTTTAGCAAATCTTTCAGCATGGAATAAAGTGGCAAATTGTGATGTACATTTCTATAACTTGGAACAACATAGACCAGATCTACTGCTATTCATGATAATTTAGGACCTTTTTTTTTTTTTTTTGGCTACTGAGCATTTAATTAAATGGATTGTCTCCCCGAAGCATCAAATCTATGTAAGCAAGGACTGTATATAAAGCAAGCCTGTCTTCCTTGCTAGCTTCATTTTGGGAGTTGTTAGTACTTCTGATGCACAGCCACCTATGTTTTCCAAAGTGCACAAGGAAGTCAGAGGGCACGCATGGTACCCCATTCTCTTCAGTGAAAAGGACACTGTAGTAGCCCTATTCAGGCATTCAGCACCCATGCACATAGAGAAACATACACAACTAGGCCTGACATCTTGGCAATGAATTGCATGCTGGACAGGCAACCCCAGCTAACTTATTGTAAGGAATAAAAACACCGCTTTTTCATAAAAGGTCAAAAGGCCTCAAACAGTTGCAACATCTGAGTAGAAGGTTGTAACAGCTAGCTAACCGCCAACTCACTTGGGGGCTTATCTTTACTGGCTTGGGGTTAGAAAAACAGGGCAGCTTGTTGCTAGAATGTGGTTTATCTAGACACCTCAGCACACTTCAAAGGGGTAGAAATCATGTATGCCTAAGGGGGTGGTCAAGGTGTGGTTTGGGTAGATGTGTGAGAGGATAGGAACACACTTCCTTATTTGAGTAATGTAATTAAGAGCAAAAGGGATGTGGGTGGCTCTGTGAGTTAAACCACAGAGCCTAGGGCTTGCTGATCAGAAGGTTGGTGGTTTGAATCCCCACGATGGGGTGAGCTCCCATTGCTTGGTCCCTGCTCCTGCCAACCTAGCAGTTCAAAAGCACATCGAAGTGCAAGTAGATAAGTATAGGTACCGCTCCAGTTGGAAGGTAAACGGCATTTCTGTGCACTGCTCTGGTTCGCCAGAAGCAGCTTAGTAATGCTGGCCACATGACCCGGAAGCTGTCTGTGGACAAACACTGGCTCCCTTGGCCTATAGAGCGAGATGAGCGCCGCAAGCCCAGAGTCGTCCACGACTGGACCTAATGGTCAGGGGTCCCTTTACCTAATTAAGAGCGAGGGTCCCTGAATTCAGGTGAATGGGAGATGTCAACAGGGGAGGTACCTTCCAACTCAGGGGAAGGTGATATAAACTTGTCTTTACTCAACTTGGTTGTGCCTGTATTGGGACATCTATCCTTGCAAGAATGTATCAATGAACTCTTTGCTGCTTCACCAACTTTGCTCAGATTTTATTTTAAGGGTCCCAGGACCCCGAGTCTTGGGGCCGGTGTTTTATTTCCAGTGCCAGTCTGCAGGGGGCTGCTTCTACGTACACAGAACATACAGGGTTCCAGCTCAAGGGGGGCAGCCAATATGAATATTGCAGGCTTTACCTCCATCAACATGCTCCGAATGCATAGACAATGTGGGCTGTGAGAGCAGGGCCGGTGGATGGGAGCCACCTCTCTCTGATTCTCCTGCACACTCTTCATTGTTAACCATGTGGAGACTGAGGACTGAAGTGGGCTTAAAGCAGCACGTTGAGAGCCAAAAGCTTAGTTCTTAATGGCCATTATGCTAGAGAAGGAAAATTTGGTATACTGAACAAAGAAAGGAATGCTCGGCCAGTTTTAGTGTGTTTGCAAGGGGAAGTCATCCTTGCCTGATACTACATGGTAGTACCAGATTTGTCTCACAGAGGCTTGAGCAAAATTGAGCATCGTATGAATCCTACCCACCTAGCAGTTCGAAAGCACATCAAAAGTGCAAGTAGATAAATAGCTACCACTCGAGCAGGAAGGTAAATGGCGTTTCCGTGCGCTGCTCTGGTTCAACAAAAAGTAGCTTTGTCATGCTGGCCACATGACCCGGAAGCTGTACGCCGGCTCCCTCGGCCAAAAAGTGAGATGAGCGCCGCAACCCCAGAGTCGGCCACAACTGGACCTAAAGGTCAGGGGTCCCTTTACCTTTACCTTTATGAATCAAGTACACATGACCATGGATCGTTGTGAGTCAGGCTGGATTGGCTCAGAGCAATCTATGACTGTCAGGGGGACAGGCATCTGGTAGGAAAGAGAGACAGGCAAAGCAGGAAAACCGCATGGTAAAGGCTGAGATCTACCTTCTGTTTAGGTCAATATCATGGCTTTCTTTCCCGCCCAACACTCCATTGCATTGATGCTGTTGAGCAGGGGCATCGATCCTGTGAGGTACCATTTCTGCTCCTGCGGGTTGGGGTGCGAAGAAGCACCTGCACAGGACCCAATTCTGCACATTGTCATTAGAAGTCTCCAGATCAGCAAATTTTGCCAAAAGGGGGGGGGGGAGTCAAACAACGCCTCCAGGAAAGGATTTCTGTTTTTAGCATGTGGAAAGCTGAGCTATGGGACTCCTTGCCATAGGGAAATCTCAGCAGCAAAGAATTTAGCCATTTCCAAAGGTGGATTAGATATCAGATGTCTGTAATTGCCAGCTGGTTATGCCAAACTCTGCCTCCATCTGGAGCCATTTTGAGACTGGTGGGCCTCAGTAATTTTCAGCCATCTGAAGCACATAGGAAGTCTGAGAATCCCTGCAGTATGCCAGTGCAACAATATTCACCCAAATCCCTTTGTTGTTGTTGCTTTTTAAATCCTCAGTTAGAGAAATAGGGTGTCCAAAGAAAACATGTTGCTTTGCTGAGGTAAAATAAACACATAATTGCCCTGGAAAGTCCAGTAAAAAGAGCTGTACATTTAATACTTAGATTTCTTAGTAGCGATAGCTCTAGAAATACTGTAGCTGGTTTGATGAATACCGAACAGCTTTGTCTTTCATCTTTTATTCCCCCCTCAATACATGATGCTTATTAGGACAAATCCTTTCATTCACACAGAGAAGATAGGGAATGTCTGATAGGACTTGTTCTACCAAACATCAGCACTTTGCTAAAAGAAGAAATTCAGTGTGGTGTACCATGGTCAGAGGGCAAGACCTGAGCAATGGGGGGGGCATGATTCAATCCCCACACAGTCATGAATCTGACTGTGTGACCTTGGGTCAGACCCCATGTCTCAGCCTACCTGCCAGGAGCACAACAGCCATGTAAGGTAGATTTGGGCGAAGGCATGGTAACTGAACCAAGGTCATCTAAGCAGCTTCACAACTTGTAAAAATCCCATGTATATTGCCTGCAGCTCTTTAAAAGAACAGCAGGATATAAAGGCGATGCATAAATACATACATAAACAGTTTGCTAATAGCTTGATGCAAATAGAGAGAACATTTTGCACACTCATAAACCTGAAAAATTTCTCCTGATTATAAGCTTCTCCACCCCTGTTGATGTCAACTTCTACATGCTTTGATATGGAAAGCAGTTAACTATACTTTTTTTAAAAAAAAAAACACACACACACACACACCCAACCTATAAAAACCCTCTTTGATGCCAAAGCCTCCAGTAAAATAGTTATTTAATTTGTTCACAGACCTGTAGGCAGAAAAAATGCTCTGACAGAATCTTCACCCTAAGACATTATTAGGAGTGTAATGTAATTTTGTCAACTCTGTCTTCTGGTTCCAGTTCTGGGGTTTGGAAGAAACTCTTTTAATCAAGGCAATTATACGACTGTTGTTCTGAAATTCCAATATACTTGTTGAATTATGTTAACTGCTGTATACTGTGCTATAAAATGGTGCCAATTAAAGAGAACTCATCATGGTGTCTCCCAGATGCCCTCAACCTGGTGTCCTTGATATATTTTGGACTGCAATTCCCATCGGCACTGGCCAGTACAGGCTAGGACTTATGATAATTGTAGTCCATAACATACGCAGGGCAACAGCCTCTGTTCTTATTTAGCCTGTGTTATGCCCTGTTTTGTGTGCTTTATTACCATTTGACACAATATTTTTGTGTTTTATCATTTCTATTGCATACCTTCCAACATTTCTCTGATGAAAATAGGGATGTCCCACTCCATAATGTTAATTTTACTATTTATACCCCACACATCTAACAGGGTTTCCTCAGCCACTCTGGGCAGCTTCCAACATATATAAAAACATAATAAAACATTAAACATTAAAAAAACACACCTTTCCTATACAGAATTGCCTTCAGAAGGCTCGGGGTTGGATAACTCCATAGCCTTCAACATTTATCCAATGAAAATAGGGACATCCTAAGGAAAAGTGGGACATTCCATGATCAAATCAGAAACCAGAACGGTTTCTCTAAATCAGGGACATCCCTGGAAAATAGGGTCTGCCATTATGTCTCAGTATTATTGATACTGTTTTTTTCTGGTGGATGACAATGGAAAACAATTCTTTGCCTGGAAATAATTTGGGAGAATCTGCAAAAAGCATAGCACTTCTGAAGAATGTTGGTGGTTCTTTTGCACCCATACCTGAGATAATGTCCTTTACAATACAATCAATTCTGAGTTCAGCAGTAATCTCAGGGCCAGTGGATTGGAGCCTTGTAGTTCATTCTGAAGTGGACCTAAAACTAGGGATGGGCATATTAGCCTATTTCTATACTGTGCTACCTTTGCATGCATTCAAACACAAGTCAGTTCTATCCCATTTTCTACAATTTATTTTTTAAAAAAAAACACACACACATTAAAAGTGCATTTAGGTTGTACATATTTTCACACATTGTCCCATAAAACACGTTTCCACACATTTCCGCTATAAAATACTCAGTTTTGTTTGCTTTCCTACACATTCTCCCTAGCATTTTATTAAAAAAAACTAAACCTAATTGCAAAATCTGGAGAAGTACACAATATGATTGTTAACTGCATTCAAATATGTATCAGAAACTGAATTAGCTTAGTTTACTTTAAAATCCAAATTGAACAAGATTCTTCTCCATCTCTGTTGTTTTTGGTGGAAGATAATTGTCTCCTAAATTTTGTAGTTTTTTGTCCAGGATCTTCTAGGTAATAATACCTTCAGCATGAATTTAGTGGCTTCTGACATGGAAGAACAATTGGTGCTTAGGAGTTAGCTTGAAAACCAGGTTCATACCTGCTAAATTTAAAATATCTAAACAATCTTATAGATTATTCCCTTATCTTGATGACTTCATCCTTCTTGCCACTTGACTAATGAAAGCCAAGGATATTTTAATGCTTTCCTTCATTGTAAATAGCTTTTTCAGAGCTAATCTGCAGCAATAAATTTGGCTCATATAAAGACAAGCATGCATTGCAAAATCATCATGAACTTACTCAAATATGACAGATATGAGACCAAAGTTGGGCTGCCCTGGGCTGGAACCTAGCTGAGTGAACTTCCTAGGACTATGTATGGATCAGAGCAAATATCTAACTAGTTCATCATTCTGTTCTTATATTGACCAACCAGATGCCTATGGAAGTCCACAAGCAGGACATGAATATTCAGAGGCATAGTTATCTGGCAATACCCTACGGTTTGGCCAGGCCTGGTATAAATACTCAGAGTTCTTCCTGGTTGAGTGATCAATATCTTCTAGCAACTCTCCAACGCCAGACTTGGACTGATGTGGAGAAAACTGGAAGTCCATATTTGGAGAAGATATTCATGGCCCTGACAATAGATACAATATTCCATAAAGCTCTCTACGGTGAGACCCATTGTTAGGATAATTCTATCTCCTTTCCAAATATATAACCAGTATGTTATTCAACTGAACAAATGTAATTTGTATGCAGCCTTAATCATGCACACTTTTTAGAAACTGGCATCAGGCACTAAGTAAAATCCTGTCAAATGGCTGGCAGAAGATTAACTCTGACACCTAATGACATGCCAAAGTCTGACAGAATAAGAACTTACTGTATAACCAGTGTCAATCATTCAGCAAGTGCCACTTCAAATGTTTATCCTGTTAGTGGAGACATCCATCTGTGCCAGAATTCAAAACACCGCCGTGCCTCGTCGAATGCGAAAAATGTGTTGAATGCGAAAGTGAAAGTACATGAAAATGTGCCAAGAGGATGTGTATGAGTTTAAAGGAGAGAACGGAAAAAGCGTGGAGGGAGAAAGATATCCCCCCCCCCCGGAAATATCCAGTGATTGTATTGATATTACTCATTCACATTCTTTGTGCCAAAGATCTGATCCCTCAGCTTTCTACCACGTAAAGGATGGGTTCTCTGAGACTAAATAAGTCGTAACATAGAAGTGGTGTAGCAGATGACTCCACACTCCCCTGGCATGCCTTCCCAAAGTGAAACCTTGTTGATGTGTGGTGGTGTGGAGCATGTAACATATGAAGCCACCACAGACTGATTCAGAACATTGGTCCATATGTTTCATTATTGTCTACACTTCTGAAACCGAAATTCACAAATTCACACCTTAGTTTAGATGGAGGAGGTCCATATCTTACAGCATGGTCATCTCAAGAGAGGTTTGTTCCACCCCAAGCTTGCCAGATCATTTTGCATAGTTCTAGCCCATGGATTCCTCCTTTATATCTCAATAAAATCCTACCATTTGTTAATTTCTAGAGTTAGGTGAATCCCCCCAACCTATAAAAATATACTTATCTGAGAGGACCCTGAGTAAACATGCACAGCATTGAACACTTAGATACGTTTTAGAATGCAAAAAGAGCAATTTAGAAGAGCAATTATTCCCTTTTTAAGTCAAAAAAGTGTCTGCCTCATCCATCAAAAATTTGGGACAGGACCAATGGACTGTTCTATTTTATGTCTCACTCTGCATGACTATTGGCCCCAAATGTTCTTTGTAAATCCAGTCATCCTATGACTCAAGAACACAATTTATGCAGGAACACACTGAATTACTCACTTTATTCTAGTTGATGTGTGGTAGTGAGAAACATGTAACCTATGCAGCCACCTTATACTGAGTCAGAACATTGGTCCATATGTTTCATTAATGTCTACAGTTCAGAAACTGATACGGGGGACTTCCGGGGTGGCGCCATCGGCAATGGCGGACTCCCTCTGATCTGGAGGGACTAGCTCCACGCGAAACGGGTCTTTTCCGCTACGGTGAAGTGGGGACCCTTTCAAAAATCACAGGCGGATGAAGCCTGTGACCATGGGACTCGGCGGGCGCCCTTAGCGCCCCCCAACCCACAAAAGAACCCATTAACGGGCTCCGGAGCGAAGAGGGGGAAGTGGCGCGGTGCTGAGAGTCAACTGCTTCTTCCGTGGAGCGAAGCCGCATAGCCGTTGCAGGAGAGCGCTGCCTTTTTCCTGGGACAATTTGGCTTCTAAAATAATCACCCGTGAGTACCTAAATTTGGACAATTGGATTTTAAATAAGGACTTGTGAGCAGAAAGGAAAATTGGACTTAAAAGTTTACCTCAATTTGGCACTGAAACGGGAGGGTCTAAACAGGAAGTCAGCCTTCCGTTTCTTTGTAGATAGATTAAAGCAAAGACATGGCAAACTAGAGCTCAGAAAATCGCCTGTAAAAGATTAACTTTCATCATTTAAAATTGTTGAACCCCCTTCGGAAGCAGGAGAAGAGGGGGGATTTTTTCGGACTGTTTAAACCTGCAGAAGTGAGGGTAAAGTAAAATAACTTTCCACCGTCCTGATCCTGGAGCGGGGTGTTAGGACTGACGTTTTTTGAAGCTCATTGACCAGAGACAACTTTTTGACAGATAGCTATAAGAAGAGAAACATTGATTCCATTGTTCCCCTTCGCTTTTTAAAGGAACAAATATTGACATAATATCTGAAAAAGGAAACTTTGTTGCTAGACTTGTCTTTAAAAGAAAGAACAAATAGAAGTTTTCCCCCTAGAGGGAGACTGTGAAACTGTAACCAACTCCGGGGAGCTTGCAGCTGTCACAGATTACAATCGTGGGAAAAGACTTCTGACCTTGCAGGACAATGTATTCAGAAGCTCTGTTGTGTGCTTTCTATAAAACAAATGCCCTACTGGAACAGTTACATGAGAAGACGGATTTGATGACTGATTCGATCAGAAATTTTAAACAGGCAGTGGGAAATTTTGAACAGGCAGTGGGAAAATATATGGAGCCCACCCAGGAATTAAATCAGGAGTGTGCCCTGACAGAACAGATGAGGGAAGAGGATGTTGCTGAATCTTGGGCGCCAGAGATGGAGGGAGCTGTGGCCCAACAGGAACATGAGCTTTTGTATTTGACAAATGAACTTGGAAAAAGCCAGATTTGGAAAGAAAAAGTTTGGTTTGGTTTGGAAATGGGGGGCTGGATAGACCCCCCTATGCAGGGATGTTTGGACTTTTCAAGTCTGGCAATGGGCCGTGAGATGTTTGGGGTTGTGGGGGCTCCTAATTTTGGAGGGATTTTGAAACATGTTCTTAAATACCACATGGAGTTTACTGTGGATTATGGAAAAGGGGCTGATCTGTCGAGAAGGGTCAAAAACATTGTTAAGCTGGAGTTCCCACGAGTGAAACGAGCAGGAGACAAGGGAAAATACAGTTATAAATATGAAGAAGAGCTGCGGAAGGGACATGGAAGAGACTTAAGGGCCTCGGATATAAGGTTACCAGGTTAATGCGCTAGATCGATGGGATAATAAGGACTGACAAAACCCGGGACCAGGAGGAAGGGACGCTGGATGAAGATTGGATTGTTTTTATTTCTTTTTTTACTACTAGGATTGTTTTATAAAATTGATGAATGTTAGAAAAATGTTGGAATGAAATTACTTGGCTTTAGTAAAAATGTGTAAAGGATTATGTAAGAATATTATGGTTATGAGAAGTTGGTAAAAATAAGATTTAAGTTTTACGTTTCAAGGTTTTTTATGGTAAGATAAGATTAAAATAGTTTAAGGTAATGTAATGACAGAATATTATGAAATATGGAAAGGATTTGCTGCGACAATTAACAACTAGGATACAAAAAAAGGGAGGAGGAGGAGGTCAAAGAAAGAAGGTAATGACAGTTGAGGATTTGAGAATAATGGATTTGTTTTTAAATGTTTGTGGTGTATTTTTTTTTTAATTTGTATTGTTTGATGTGGTTTGTTTTTTTCTTTGCTTTTTCTTTTTTCTTTTTCTACTTTGTTCTCTTTTGTAATTTAAAAAAAAAAATTCCAATAAATATCATTTTAAAAAAACCAAACAGAAACTGATACGGGGGGAAATGGAAGAGGACGTCTTCACTCCAGTATGACTCCCCTTTATCACATAAAGATAAAGGTAAAGGGACCCCTGACCATTAGGCCCAGTCTTGACCGACTCTGGGGTTGCGGCACTCATTTCACTTTATTGGCCAAGGGAGCTGGCATACAGCTTCCGGGTCATGTGGCCAGCATGACTAAGCCGTTTACCTTCCCGCCGGAGCAGTACCTATTTATCTACTTGCACTTTGATGTGATTTCGAACTGCTAGGTTGGCAGGAGCAGGGACCGAGCAACGGGAGCTCACCCCATCGCGGGGATTCGAACCGGCGACTTTCTGATCAGCAAGTCCTAGGCTCTGTGGTTTAACCCACAGCACCACCCACGTCCCTTCTTTATCACATACACAGCCCCAAAAGACAACAACAGGAATCCACCGACAGCATACAAATCAACATGGCTAACTTGACCCACCCACCCCAAGCAAATCTCACTGCAGCCACCCCCAACTTCTCTCACTACCAAGGAAATATAACAAGCGAATAGAATGAGAACTTACCCAAGTGATGTTGACACTAAACCCCACACATACAGTAAGTAAAGAAATATAAGCTTTACCACACCACCCCCTCTCTCCAGAGGCGGCAATAGCTGCTATGGCACCCAGAGCAGCCCACGGGGGAGGGGCTAGCCGCCCTTGGGGTGCTACGGCGCATGTCCCAGGGGGTGTGTGCCAGGGTGGGGTGCGTCCTGGGGGGCGACTCCTGCGGCAATTTCACACACCCCTTAGGGATGACACCAGGGGCAGACCATCCCCACCACACCCCCTTTTCTCCACCAGTGCCTCTTTCCCCCCTCTTTTTCTTCCCAGCCTTATACTGCATATAACTCTAATGTCTCACACCAAATGTAATAGATCTGTAGAGAACATAACCTGAAATAAAGACAATGCATGTACTTTTGTAAACTAAGAAAATCTTCAATAAAAAACAATCAAAATAAAAAAGCAGAAAAAAATATTGTCTACACCAGGGGTAGGCAATCTAAGGCCCGGGAGCCAGATGCGGCCCAATCCCCATCTCAATCTGGCCCATGGACGGTCCGGGAATCAGCGTGATTTTACATGAGTAGAATGTGTGCTTTTATTTAAAATGCATCTCTGGGTTGTTTGTGGGGCCTGCCTGGTGTTTTTTTTTACATCAGTAGAATGTGTCCTTTTTATTTAAAATGCATCTCTGGATTATTTGTGGGGCATAGGAATTCGTTTATTATTATTTTTTCAAAATATAGTCTGGCCCACCACATAGTCTGAGGGACAGCGAACAGGCCCACGGCTGAAAAAGTTTGCTGATCCCAGTCTACATTGACTGACACTAGATCCCCAATGCAAGAACTTTCCCTAGCCCTGCCTGGAGATACCAGAAATTGAACCTAGGTCTTTTGAAGGCAAGACTCCCCATTTGAGTCTTCCTTAGCTCCCTTGCTATCTCAGCGATGGCTCATCCACCTATGGCCTAAGAACCATTGCAAAGTGAGACACAGACCTGCCCTCTTTCTAAGCAAGGCATTCGCAGTAAGCCACTTGCATGGCACGGTAAAACAGAAGTTCTTGAAAACACACATAAATGAAGTTGACTCTTGCAAAAATTCACAGCGTGAATGGCTTCTTGTTTACTAATGCTCTCAGTTAAAAGCTTTGCAACTCCGACTAGTGGAAATCAGCTCGAAATTCAAAATCTCAGTAGGACAGGGATGGTGCTTTCCTGCTAGGAAGACGAAGACGAAACCTGCTGAGACCACACCACAACTGCTGGTTGCTTTGCTCTCAAGCTTCCTACAGATGCTTTTGAAAACCGGGGAGAAAACATAGCTCCTTTCCCACAATAATTTCTCCTTTGTTGTCATTGCTTTGTATGAAAAAAAGAAAGGAAAGGAAAGATAAGCTACTGTCTGCCTCCTGGGTGCACCGAAGCAAGAACTGGAAATTGTATGTAGTTGTCCCTTTGTTGCGGTGTGGAAAGAGGATGGCCACAGGACCAACACAGGGAGTTCCAGCTATTCAGTGTGAATTTAATACAGTGGATTACATGAAAATATGGACAAGCCCATAGCTTTTTACTGAGCCAGCTTCCATTGGCACAAAAGGCCAGATGTTTGTGAGTTACATTCCGAGCGTAGTCCAGAAGAATGGACAGGCTGCTAATTCTCAGTGTTGCACGATAAAGAGTGCTGTGTGACTCATAATAACTTGCAGAGGGCGTGCCTGTATTTTTAGGTTAGTGTGGCCCAAGAGGACAGAAATAGCTTGCCCAGTGGATAAAATTCCACTGCCAACCCACCCTGATAAGTGGCAGTGTCCCTGCAAGGAACCTAGTGTTGTGGCTTCCCTCTGCTCCTGCCTAAATAACCCAAATAACCTGTAAACTCAAATAATGCTTCTGCAGAGGAGACTTCTTGTTGCCTCTCTAGGCAATTCACTGTCCTGCGCTTGGGCCCCTCCAGACAGCCTCCTCTGATAATTTTGCTATTTTTTCCCCTCTCTCTTTTGTGTAATAATTTTATTAATTTTCACAAAAAAACAAAAACTACATTAAAAAGGCATAAAATAAAACATTTAAAACAACTGTATATACAATCCATATTAAATCCATAGTATGCCCTGAACTTTCCTCCACCCTCTCCCTTGGTTTCTTTATAATATTTGCATTCACACATGTCAATAAAGTCTTTATCTCTGATTACTTCCAATTTTGGTACATTGTCTATAATATTACAAGTGTTATTTAAAATTCTGCTAATGTATTAACTTGTGTACATTGCTTTTGTAAATATGCAATAAACATTTTCCATTCTTTTGTATATTTGTTGTCATCTTGATTTCTAAGTTTCCCGGTTAATTTAGCCATTTCAGCATACTCCATTAATTTAATTTGCCAATCTTCTTTGGTGTGGACTTCTTCTTCTTTCCAATGTTAGGCTGGCAATGTCCAGGCAGCTGTTGTTGCATACATAAATCAATTCTTATATTCTTTAGGTAGATCCATTCCTGTACTACCCAATAGAAAGGCTTCTGGATTTTTAACAAAGGTTATTCTTAACATTTCTTTCAATTCATTATATATCATTTCCCAGAATTTTTTAATAACCTTACACTGCCACCGCATATGATGAAACGTACCTTCTATTTCTTTACATTTCCAACATTTATTTTTATATATATTTGCCAATTTAACTGGTGTTAAATACCACCTATATATCATTTTCATATAATTCTCTTTAAGTAAGGTACAGGCTGTAAATTTTAGATCATTCTTCCCAAGTCTTTCCTAATCTTTCACCTGAATATTATGTCCCACATCTTTTGCCCGATAATTTTGCTATTTCTCTGCATTACGCTTACTCGGATCATTCAGTCACAACCGACCCCAGAGCAAAGTTGAATTACTCACCCTCAATTTTATCAGGGAGGGCCACCATTTATGTTCATTCCTCCCAGTCAGGAGTTATGCATCACTTCTGGGGCAGTTTACTAGTTACACAACCTCCAGGTTCAAAGGTTGCCTTACACTACAATCTTCTGTGACAAAACGCCTGTTGCTGGGGAGCAACAATGGGAGAGGGCTCTTGTTTCCATGCCCTGCTTGGAGAGGTATCTGATTGGTCACTGTGGGAAACAGGACTAGATGAGCTTTTGGTCTGATGTTGTAGAACTCTCCTTTATGTTCTCATCAATGACTTGCAGAGACCTGGGGAGGGTGAGCTTCTTGTTAGAATTCCTGCTCCATGATTGCAGTCATGGGATTTTTGCCTATCACATGACGGTGTATGTTTTGACTCCACAGAGTGGGAAGTGATAAAGACAAGATGTTTTGTGTTACTGTGTTTCCTGAAGTGGGATTAGTGTCCCTTGCTCTCTTTCTCTTTGCTGTCTGATGCTAGAGAGAAAGGGAGCCATGTTGCAGTGCTCTGTGTGTGTTTATATGTAAATAAAGTAGATTAGCCAAAATGCTGAGTTACTGAGGTCTGTTACGCATGATGAACAAACTCTGAGGATCCCTAAGTGTGACGGTGTCGGTTGGCATTGGTCGCTGTGATATTCGGACTGAAGAAAGCTTTTGAAGCCCCTGAATGAAAGACCAGGAGGGAGAGAACATGCCAGTTGGGTATGTGCCTCTGCCAGGGTCCTACTTGAGTGTAGGCTGAGCTCCTGACACTTTTCTGGCTACTTCCCACTCATTCAGGACCACGTTACGCAAGGTAAGTTGGAAGTCCTACCAATATCAGTGGTACTTACTCTGTAGCAAGCCTAGGGCTGCTATTCTATACACACCTACCTCAGAGCAAAGCCCCATCAAACCCAGTGTGACCCCCCTTTGCGTTAACCTACACAATAGGCAGGCCTACTCAGAAATAATTCCTCTGAGTAGGCACGCATAGGATTGTGCTATAGGGCTGTATTCCTATTTATTGTTACAGGCCACCCCAAACCCTGCCAAGCTGTGCACAGGGTTCCAGGGGTCTTTGCCTTCAGTCAGGGTCTCTGCTCCGTTGGAGAAATGAACATGTGACAGAGGCTGTCACAGCTTTAAGAAATATGATTTCTCTACAAATTGACAGTTTAGATGGAGGGGGGTCCATATCTTACAGCATGGCCATCTCAAGAGGGGCTTGTAACACCCCTAGCTTGGCCAGATCATTTCCCATAGACTAGCCCAGGGATTCCTCCTTTAGATCCCCTTTGTATCTCAAATAATCAAAATCCTGCCATTTGTTAATTTCTAAAGTTTTCTAGAGTAGATCTCCCAACCTATAAAAATATACTTATCTGGGAGGAACCTGGGTAAACATTCACAGCCTTGAACGCTTGGATACATTTTGGAATGCAAAAAGAAAGAACAATTTGGAATAATTCTTCCTTTTTGTTCCGTCAAAAAAGTGCCTGCCTCATCCATCAAAAATTTGGGACAGGATGATTTAGACCAATGGACTGTTCTATTTTATGTCTCATTCTGCATGACCATTGGACCCCAGATGCTCTTTGTAAATCCAGCCATCCTATGATTCAAGGACACAATTTATTTATGCAGGAACATGCTGAATATTTACTCACTTTGTTCTTCAGTTTAACACATTCTGTTGCATCTGTAGACGAGTCTTCTTTATTTGTGCATTCCAATATTCCAGCTTCACACTGAGTAGAAAGAAAACATCTTACCATATTTTTCTGTGTATAAGACACCCCTGTGTATAAGACACCCCATACTTTTGGGGACCCCCTACTTTTGGGAAAACGGGCATATGCACTATCCATGTATAAGATGCCCCCAGATTTTTAACCTTTTTTAAAAGTAAAGTGTGTTCTCCTTCATGGAGAGCACGTGTTGCGGTGGGGGCCTCCAGGACACTCCAAAGTTGGGGGAGGGCTAATTGATCGTTGGCCACTGATGCGATTGGGCTTCCCTTGTTGTTGGGAAGAAGTTAATATTGCCATTTGTTGATTGACAGCCAGAAATGCTAAAACTCCTTGCACGAGGCTAGGGCTTCCTCTTTTCACCCGTGCATCGGATTGCCCACCCCCTCCCTATATTTAGGGTTGTTCGCTTTGACCTTGCTATGCAAGTCACAACTTGTAAGGTTGTGGTTAGGCATTGGTTTAGGGTTTGGTTGGTTGAGGGGCATGGATTGGCTGTGCCTGCCCCTCTAATGCTGCTGCTGCAAGGGATTCTGTTAAAGGAATCGGGGACTAGCTATTGCTTGTCCACACTGTCAAGGGGGCTCGGGCCATTGCAAGAGCTCCTGGCTGCATTTGGGGAGGGCTGAGGGCAGGTTCCCTGCTCCGTCTCTACCCCCAAGTGTATTCCCCTTTTCTGACTTTCGCGGCATGCAGAATGTCAGTCTGTCCCCCATGGGGGGGGGGGCAGATAGTCGCAACCAATGCCTAAGCAACCACTCGCATGTTTGTATTTTAATAAAGTTGTGGCTAAAATTATGCCAAAAACCTTAAACAAAAATTTCTGTGTGATGTGTGAGTTATTGGGGTGGCCCTGGGGACCTCGACATGCAAAAAAACCCCTAGTCTTATACACAGAGAAGTATGGTATATGCCCCCCTTTGCTGAACTAAAAACAGCAGCAGCAACTTGCAACTCTTTTGAGACTAGTAGAGTCATGATGTGACATGACTAATGCTCTTGAGTGCTGTCCTTCTATTAAATAAATAAATCCAACTCTTGGTGTTTCATCCATCGTACTTCAGTGCCCCAAATGAGCTGCATTTCCACAAGTGTCATGTGGAGGTCAGTGTTACTGCACTAATAAAGAGCTATAATAAAAAGCCGGTTTGCTTAAAATTCAGCCGACGTGGGACAAATGCAACTGTCAGCATTTGGGGGCCCTGAATAGCTGTAAAGGTTAAATATCAATTTGTTTTAAAACAGAAATCAAACTCTCTCTTCCAACTTAAACAGCGATTCTAATAGCTTCCAGCCCATTATCACTACTATGAGGGCACGAGGCATTGGCTTTAAAGTTTGACACCCATAAAGTCGAAAGGAACACACTAATTCAATGCAGATTAGTTTTGGAAAGTTTCTTAAAGGGAAACTGAAACTCAAGATGTGTTTGGCACTATGATTCTGCATTCAGACCTGGATCTAAAAAATCTCTGAAGTCATTAAGGCTTTTCAACTAATGCAGCAATACTAAATGCAGTGCCTATTCAACCCCATTCAGCATAGTAGGGTTTATGTCCAATTCAAAGAAGTGGGTCTACCCTATGGGGGTACAACCCTATTTTATAGGGACACAGGTGGCGCTGTGGGTTAAACCATGGAGCCTAGGGCTTGCCGATCAGAAGGTCGGCGGTTCGAATTCCTGCAGCAGGATGGGCTCCTGTTGCTCAGTCCCTGCTCCTGCCAACCTAGCAGTTTGAAAGCACGTCAAAGTGCAAGTAGATAAATAGGTACCACTCCGGCGGGAAGGTAAACGCCATTTCTGTGCACTGCTCTGGTTCACCAGAAGCAGCTTAGTTATGCTGGCCACATGACCCGGAAGCTATCTGCGGACAAATGCCGGCTCCCTTGGCCAATAAAGCAAGATGAGCACCGCAACCCCAGAGTCATCCACGACTGAACCTAATGGTCAGGGTTACCTTTACCTTGCAACCCTATTTTACCAAGATTGTGCAGCATAATTATCCTGCCAAAACTGACGACATGCTTTTGGGCATGTCAACTTTTTTGCCACCTTCCTCCTAATCTACTTTACGTAATTGGGATCAGGCTAAAGCACTGCCTCAAATTCCTTGGAGCCGGAAGGAAATAATACTGACCCAATAATAAAATACAAAAATAAAAAGGTAGAAAGCTTCTGGCTCTCACAGCATGCAGAAAAAATGATTCTAAAAATACCCAACTGGGGAAGCCAAAGCTGAAAAGAAGCATTAATTAATTAATTGTCTTATTGTGTTAAGGGTGTGTCAATTATGACACACATGCCCATGGGGGCAAGTGGGTAGCAAAGTTATAACAAAGAGTGAATTGAGTGTGGTTTAAATGGGGAAATATTATTATTATTATTAACATTAAATTTTCAAAATGTGATGGACTGTATGGACACCTTCTTCCTAACCAGATGTCCTGGAAGAGTCCCTTCCAAAACAAAGCATCTACTTACAAATTAGGCCATGTTCGGCTCAGCTCAACTGTCCTACCCATTGAAGAATATTTAAAAGTTTGATCCTATGGCTGATACCCAGGATAAAGACAACAGTAAGTGCTGCATGGAGCAGTTGTGCCTCCTGCTTCTCGACACTGGGTGATAAAGTATTATGATTATGACTTATCATGATCATCATTCTATTTTAATACACTGCTTAATACTGCTAGGGGCTTCTGTGTGGTTTGCAGGTATAACAAATGAAGTAAGTTGGTACTTGTGGGCCTCTCCTCACCCTTGGGCTTGTAGGGCAGCTCTGTTGTGATGGACACTGCAACTTCAGTAGTCCTTTTCTGGCTTCTCCTTTCACAAGATGGCAGTTAGGGGTGGTGCTTTATCTGGCCCCGCCCCTGCTGCAGCATCTACAGTGGCCCTGCCCCCTGGCAACCATTCATTTGGGGGAAAGCATGAAGTGAGGAGATTTCTCCCCTCCCATATCCAAGAATCTCCTGAGGAGTCTGCTGATTCTCCAGAGAGGAGGAGGCGTGTTCTGCTCTCTACTTATTCTGCTCCAGCACCGAGTCAGTCAGTCAGTCAGTGTCGGAGAGAGAGAGAGAGAGACTGAGTGTTAGAGATTGTGTGTAGAGATAAGGTTGCTGCTAAGAGCAGCTGCAGACACTCAGTGCAGTGCAGCATTCATCTATGCTTAGACTCATTAAGCTCTGTATATAGTTGTATAATAGTTGTAGATAGAATAAAGAAGATATTCTACAGAGCTGCTCTCCGAGTTGTTTATATACTCTGCTAGAGTCTGCTGTACTCTGCTGTGCGACGACTGTCTTCTTGTGGGAGTGAATCCGGTGCTCACAACTCTAAGCTGTGAGTCCACAGCACTTTGACCTGTTCCTGTGCAGAAGGTGGTCTCTGGAAGTGCTACCCAGCTCGCCTAGCCCAGTCGGGGCTGAAGTGGATGAGTCCAGTTGGTGGCACTGGCTCAAGGGCGATGCTGACATGAAGCACTGAGTTTGCTGTACACACATGGGCTCCCCACATAATTCTGAACTCTGCAGTTGGGCACACAAGACAGTGAGTTCTATTGTGAAGATCCAATTGTGGTAGAGACCTAGTTCCTTAGTTTTTCTACAGTTCACGAGATTCCTATTAGAACTCACAAAAGGCAAATCATAGAATACATACAGTGGTACTTCAGGTTACATACGCTCCAGGTTACAGACTCCGCTAACCCAGAAATAGTACCTCGGGTTAAGAACTTTGCTTCAGGATGAGAACAGAAATCGCACCGCGGTGGTGCAGCAGCAGCGGGAGGCCCCATTAGCTAAAGTGGTGCTTCAGGTTAAGAACAGTTTCAGGTTAAGAATGGATCTCCGGAATGAATTAAGTATGCAACCAGAGGTACCACTGTATATTATACAAAGATCTGTATTTTCCCTTCTACCTATGAGAAACACCCCCCTCCCCCCCAAAAACAGTGTCATGCCCTTTCTCAATAAATTATGGCATTTCTGAGCAGAAACCTACATCATTGTTTTTCATCCATCTTTTACTTTGGAGAAAGGAACTATATATATGTATATTCCAACAGTTTTCTGTGCATTAGTGGTATTTTTTTATGATTCCACTATGTCATAAGAATAAAACATACTGCGAGCAATCTTCAGTAATTACTGTATCACACAATTATGTTGCTATTCTTACAGCTCTGCCATATTGCTATTGTTAAGCGTCTGTCATTATTCTCACTTGAAACCCTTATACGTTTTGCAAAATATCACTAATTTTTAAAGTCTTTTTTTCACTGTATTTTGCAGCTTCACCGACTGCTTTGAATTAGCATGGTTGATAGGCCAAAGTCGTCGTGTGTGTGACAGTAGCCTTGCTTCTAGCTCCTCATTCCCCCTTCAACATATCCAGCAAAACAAGCACCTGTGGTTCTTTGAATGCTCTTAGACTCATGCTCTCATCACCCCTGACCATTGGCTGGGGCTGGTGGGAGTTGTAATCTCATGTCATGGGTTCAACATCCCTGTAGCAGAGTTTGGATTTGATATCCCGCTTTATCACTACCCTAAGGAGTCTCAAAGCAGCTAACAATCTCCTTTCCCTTCCTCCCCCACAACAAACACTCTGTGAGGTGAGTGAAGCTGTGAGGCTTCAAAGAAGTGTGACGAGCCCAAGGTCACCCAGCAGCTGCATGTGGAGGAGCGGGGAAGCGAACCCGGTTCCCCAGATTACGAGTCTATCACTCTTAACCACTACACCACACTGGCTCTCAATGTACCGTGTGTTTTGAACACAAGAAAGGCCTGCTGGGTCAGGCCAATGGTCCATCTAGCTCAGCATCTATATCTTACCCTGACCAAGCAGATGCCTGGCTGAAGCCTTCAGGCAGGACATGAACGCAACAGCACTCTGCCCTCCTGTGATTCCCAGTAACTGGAGAAGGATACATTTCCAAGCACAATTCAAAGTGTTGGCACTGACCTTTAAAGCCCTAAACGGCCTCGGCCCAGTATACCTGAAGGAGCGTCTCCACCCCCATCGTTCTGCCCGGGCACTGAGGTCCAGCTCTGAGGGCCTTCTGGCAGCTTTGCGAGAAGCAAAGCTACAGGGAACCAGGCAGAGGGCCTTCTCGGTAGTGGCGCCCGCCCTGTGGAACACCCTCCCATCAGATGTCAAAGAGATAAACAACTACAGTGGTACCTCAGGTTACAGATGCTTCGGGTTACAGACGTTTCAGGTTACAGACGCTTCAGGTTACAGACTCTGCTAACCCAGAAATAGTACCTTGGGTTAAGAACTTTGATTCAGGATGAGAACAGAAATCGTGTGGTGGTACCTCAGGTTAAGAACAGTTTCAGGTTAAGAACGGACCTCCAGAATGAATTAAGTTCCACTGTACCTGACATTTATAACACATTTGAAGGCAGCCCTGTTTAGGAACGTTTTTAATGTGTGACATTTTAATGTAGTTTTAATCTTTGTTGGAAGCCGCCCAGAGTGGCTGGGGAAACCCAGCCAGATGGGCGGGCTACAAATAAATTATTATTATTATTATTATTATTATTATTATTATTATTATTATTACCAGCTGTGACAGTGGAGGTAGAACCTAGGCATTGTGGCTAGTAGCTGTATTAAGGGCATAAGGAGAAGGGGATGACAGAGGATGAGATGGTTGGACAGTGTTATAGAAGCAACCAACATGAATTTGATGAAACTCTGGGAGGCAGTGGAAGACAGGAGTGCCTGGCGTGCTAAGGTCCATGGGGTCACGAAGAGTCGGACACGACTAAACGACTAAACAACAACAATGTTGAGGAAATGCATCATGTCAGGGCATTGTGGCTTGTAGCTGTTGATAGTCTTGCCTCCCTTAATCTGCCTAAACATCTTTTAAATGTATCATGTCAAGGCATTCTACTAGATGTTACAGTCTTTTTCAAATGGCAGCTACAGTTTTACCATTATGCCAAGTTTGCCCTAATTTGCATGAATGAGAAACATGACAATTTCTTACTCCAGCCCCCTTTGTCTCCATATAGCATGCCATTGGTGTCCCTGTATCTTTATGTACTTGGCAGCATTTTGCCTTCTGTTCTGTGATGCTAGGTGCTGATTAACATATTATTATTATTGATTTATATACCACCTTATACCCAGAGGTCTCAGGGTGGTTCACAGAGCAAAATCAAAATATAAAACCACAAAATATATAATCAAAATAAAAGCAACAACCCAATAACCACCTGTCTCCTGGAGTTGATTGTCTCGCATCTGAACTCTTGTAGAAATATAATGTGTGAATCTATGGAAGGAAAAGGGACTCGCTTCTCAACCCACTTGATGATAATTCCAAAAATATAACACCATGTATTGCAGTGGCAAATGTCTGGGGAGGTATTTCTGTGCAGAATCTGTCTCCTTTCATTTCATGTACCAAATGTTTGTCCCATAATGGATGAACCATTTAAAATCTCTGCGGTGTTGATCACACCTTACTCTGAACACAGGTACAAACTGTCTCTGCACATGTCCTGGGGTGAGACGGTGCACAGTTGTGGATTTTTGCATCTCGGCTACTTGTGGACATATGTACATAGGTTACACACTTATTGAATGTTGCATACAGACACCCCCTTCTTGCAGTGCCCATCCAAGATGTTCCACTGTTTGTGCCATGGGACGCGGGTGGTGCTGTGGTATAAACCACTGTGCCTCTTGGGCTTGCCAATCAGAAGGTCAGCAGTTCAAATCTCTGTGAAAGGGTGAGCTCTCATTGCTCTGTCCCAGCTCCTGCCAACCTAGCAGTTCGAAAATGCACCAGTGCAGGTAGATAAATAGGTACCGCTGTGGCGGGAAGGTAAATGGCATTTCTGTGCGCTCTGGTTTCTGTCATGGTGTTCCATTGCACCAGAAGCAGTTTAGTCCTGCTGGCCACATGACCCAGAAAGCTGTCTGTGGACAAATGCTGGCTCCCTCAGTCTGAAAGCGAGATGAGCGCTGCAACCCCATAGTCGCCTTTGACTGGACTTAACCATCCAGGAGTCCTTTACCTTTTAACTTTGCTGTTTGTGCCAGTGCATAGTATATACTCCTCAGAATTATAACATTATCTATGGACAATTACCTCCTTACCCTTACTTAACATCTCTCTCACTCTCTCTTTCTTCCTGCTTTCTCTCTGCCAAGACCCAAATTTTGGATATGATGCTCCTGTTAATTCTATATTTGTTTAATGAAAACTCAGCTTTTGGGAAATGCATCATTTGAGGCTTGAAATTAAAACTTGGATGGCATAATGTTCTGAGCTGAAATCCACTGACTCTTAATTGCACCTGTGTGCAATTGTTAGCTTCGTGAACAGCAAGCAATAGGACCAACACTGAGTGAACTTGCCTAATTAGGTTATTATTGCATGTACCATACCTCTGTAAGCGGTGAGAACTTTCAGGAGCAGCTCTGCATGGGTTTGGTTTCCTTGGGATGAGAGAGATGTGTGATGTGTTTATAACATTTGCTTTATTTACACGCATAACTCACATCGCCAACAAAGGTCCGTATAGTAAAAGCTATGGTTTTCCCAGTAGTATGGAAGTAAAAGCTGGACCATAAAAAAGGCTGATCGCCAAAGAATTGATGCTTTTGAATTATGGTGCTGGAGGAGACTCTGGAGAGTCCCATGGACTGCAAGAAGATCAAACCTTTCCATTCTGAAGGAAATCAGCCCTGAGTGCTCACTGGAAGGACAGATCCTGAAGCTGAGGATCCAATACTTTGGCCACCTCATGAGAAGAGAAGACTCCCTGGAAAAGACCCTGATGTTGGGAAAGATGGAGGGCACAAGGAGAAGGGGAGGACAGAGGACGAGATGGGTGATCTCAAAGCTACCAGCATGAGTTTGACCAAACTGCGGGAGACAGTGGAAGACAGAAGTGCCTGGCATGATCTGGTCTGTGGGGTCACGAAGAGTCAGACACGACTAAACGACTAAACAAAAAATAACACCTCACATCAGATGCCGACTGTCCGAAGGTGACTTCACCTTGCAGAAACTCGCCTCTGTTTGGGTCTTTATTGTTCTCGAGTGCAGAGCTTCCCTTTATTAAACACACTTGCCATTTCCTCTTAGTGGGCTATCCTGTTCTCCAAGGTCTGATGCATGTCTTATAGTAGAAACACAGGAGGATCCCCAAATATATCCTAACCATTAACTCCCACCAACCAACATTCTGGGCTTTGAACCAGAAACTGTGCTAAACAAAGGAATGGTTAGCTCGTAGCCATAGCAGTACAGTGGTACCTTGGTTCCCAAATGGCTTAGTTGACGAACAAAGCGGCTCCTGAATGCTGCAATCCCGGAAGTTAAGTGTTTGCGAACATTTTTCGGAAGCCGAATGTCTGTTTTGGCTGCCAGCATTGTTTCTGGAGCCAATCAGCCAGTCAGAAGCCGTGCCTTGGTTTTCAAACATTTTGGAAGACGAATGGACCTTCAGAATGGATTGAGTTTGAGAACCAAGGTACCACTGTATTTTGATAGCTGAAGTTTACATTCTGGAAGTTTTGTTATAGTAAAAACATACCCTCAAATGAGGTTGTCTGTTCATAGAATAACCTGACACAATGTATGACTCACCACATTGAATGCAATCTCCCAGTTGTGTATTGTAGCTTACTACATGTTTGACAAAATCCTTTCCCCACCCCCAATCCCAAGCAAAATCAAAAGGCTCATTAAGTCCCAAAGCTCTTTTGTTTATTCTTATAATTACATTTAGATCTTACTTTTCCTCCAAGAAGCTGAAGGAGGCATACATTGCTCTCCCCCTCATATTATCCTGACAACAATCCTGTGAGGTAGGTTAGACTGAGAGTGCATGACTGGCTCTGAGTCGCTCAGTGAGCTTCTTAGATCAATATTATTGCTATTTATTTATACCCATAATCTTCCCATACAGGGGCTGGATCTACACTGACCTTTTTAACATTATTAGAATGATATTAGATATGTTGTTCTAAAATGTCACAAGGCATACTGGTAAATTAAAAGCATTCCTCACCTTGCTTTGTTCATATTGCTGGTTTCTGGTTGCACTGCAGTGGCTGTTAGGAGCATCCTACTCTCGTGTAGGACCCTGGCAGAGACACATGCCCGACTGGCATATTCTCTCCCTCCTGGTCGATCGTTTGGGAGCTTCAAAAGCTTTCTTTTGCCCGAACATCACAGTGACTGATGCCAAAAGGCATTAGCACACTTAGGGATCCGCAGAGTATTCACAGTTTGTTTAACGTACCTCAGTAGCTCAGCATTTTGGCTAATCTACATTTATTTACATATAATACACTTGGAGCATTCTGCCTTAGCTCCTTCCACTTTCTCATCAGACAGCAAAAAGAGAAAGAACAAAGGAGAATAGTCCCACTTCACGGAACACAGTGGTACAAAACATCCTGTCTCCATCACTTCCCACACTATGGAATGAAAACATACACTGTCATGTGATAGACAACAATCTCATGACTGCAAACACGGAGCAGTAATCTTAACATTGGCATAAGGAAAAGTGGGACATTCTGGGATCAAATCAGAAACCAAGGCAGCTTCTGTAAATCTGGGACTCTCCATGGAAAATAGGGACACTTGGAGGGTCTCTGTTACCATAACCTTAGAGGAATTAATAACTTCAGGTGAATGCTTGAACCACTGTAGGAAGCTCCTGCAGAACTGAATCTTTGAGCTCTGCATCCTCTGCTACTGAGATTTGTCACAATCCTTCGGGTTATTTCATTTTTTTCATTTAAACAGTACATTAATAGTCCCTCATCAATCAGGCTATTCATATCTCAGCACTGTTCCAAGAACACTCCCACTCCTTACAATTTGCTTCCAACTTGGGTGGTGGTTTAGTGAGCAGATGACATTTTTATTTCTTCAATACCCTTCATGTGTGTTGCAATACACATTGACTTTAAGCCACATCTAGGAATGCTGTGCACAAACACAATGGAATAAGGTCCCCGTGGTGTCTTTTACAAACTAGCTGTGCAAAAGTGGGTTAAAGAACAGCAGCCATGAGATTTGCATAAGCTGGAGAACCACATGGCATAGAGAAAATTTAATAACATCAGCAAAAGGTGGTAAGAATGCAGCCCAGACACCATAGGTGACCGGACAGAGCCTGTGAAGGGTTGAGACAAAAGAAGAAGCGCTAGATGGAACAGAATTACTGCTAGGATCTGTTGGGCAGCAAATTCTGCCTCACTTGGATCTCACTGGTACCCAGTCACCGGTCAGTTCCATTCTGCCTCCTACCATTCTGTTCTGCCTTGTTATGCAGCATGCCATTACATTCTGACCCATTGCATGGATTTTGTGCATGGCTTTTTAATGTAAAATATGCACTTTTATGTGAAAAGTGGTTAATTAGGCAAAAAAACCACAGCCACTGAACTGAAAATTATCTACAACACTCTACAACAGGGGTCAGCAACCTAAGGTGCATGGGCCACAAGCAGCCCATGGGGGTCATTTTACCGGCCCACGAGCTGCCCCTACAGAGCCGCCCAAATTGGTACAGCGTGGCATGGGGACTCGCTTTTGCGGAGCCGGAAATTGCGTCTGCGCAGATGAAGGAAATTGCGTCTGCACAGATGCAGACGCTGGAAATTGTGCGCCTGAGATCCTGCCCACAGAGGGGGCCCCGCCGGTAGTGAACCAGCCCAGGCAAGGTAAGCCTTGCCAACCCCTGCTCTACAACATGATTGCTTTGGATTCCCCCTTAAATATGACTGAGAATTAAATCTCAGCTGAATCTATTGCCAGATTTTGGTGCTTTCACTGTCACCTGTTCTGCTGTTGCCTCAATGCCACACAGCCATTTCCCTCTTCCATAATTTTCTCAACCACTCAAATTTAGTGAATAAAACCCTAAAAATTGTAATTACTAATGCATGAACACAATTAGAGAAGTTATTTTAATAAATTATGAGAATCATTTTTAATGAAAATAGCCCAGAAGTGATAATTAGGTAGAATATCAGAAATGCTGTAATTTTTCACACGGCAATTAGTTAGTCATTCTAAAGCATACAAGCTGTTCAAAAAAGGGTTCATCTTCTCATGAAACATTTTGGTTTGTGGAAATTATGCTGTATAGAAGCAAGTGCTTCAAATTGTGAGCTTCACATTGATTAGCAAAACACAGAAATTTTGTCACTTGCCAAGAGCTCCAATTCCAGCTACAGATTTCTAGTATTTTCAGATTTCATATCTGGATCTAGGCAATTGCATATGACCCTTAAGTCTTTGGATGATTGCCAAAAGGCAATAAGCTCAGTGGCAGATCACCTGCTCTGCATGCTAAAATTCCCAAGTTCAGTCCTCGGCATCTCCAGGTAGGAGATCTACTAGATCTACTAGAGCCAGTGCTGTTTTTATAGAAAAAGAGGTGCCAGAACCATAGGAGCCAACTCCTAGGGGCCAAGGGGTCTTCAGTCCTCTCCCCAATAAAATATTTGAGCCCCACCTCCAGTTGATTATCATTCAAATGGTGTGTGAGCACCACATCATGTGATCGATTATGTAGGGTGGAGCTTACTGTTTATTCAAGCTGGCACCCAAGGCTGGAACTCACCACAAGCATCTCCCTTGTTCTCTTATAATGGCAATTGGGCCCACCTGAGAGCTGCTGGTAAGCTAAGTTCCGGTAAGCTAAAAAGAAATCCCTGACTAGTTCTTTACAGGAGGAGCACGCGGGTGGCACTGTGGTCTAAAGTGGTCAGAAGGTTGGCGGTTCGAATCCCCGCGACGGGGTGAGCTCCCGTTGCTCGGTCCCTGCTCCTGCCAACCTAGCAGTTCGAAAGCACGTCAAAGTGCAAGTAGATAAATAGGTACCGCTCCAGCGGGAAGGTAAACAGCGTTTTCGTGCGCCGCTCTGGTTCACCAGAAGTGGCTTAGTCATGCTGGCCACATGACCCAGAAGCTGTCTGTGGACAAACGTTGGCTCCCTTGGCCAGTAAAGCGATTTGAGCACTACAACCCCAGAGTCACCCACGACTGGACTTAATGGTCAGGGGTCTCTTTACCTTACATGCCAAAACAGGTCCCATGCCCCCAAAGTAATATCAAAAGGAGTCCTTTTATCTGTGAGGAAGGTCTTGCTATGTGGCCTTGGTTTTCTCTTTGATGTTCTCTAGAGACCATGGGTGATTGATTGGCTGTTTAGTTTAGGTTGTCATACTGTGGAATGTTTCTGCAAAGGATCTAAAACTCCATACTGTTTGAAGTGTATAATTTATTTGGCGGAGGGATATAATATAATATAATATAATATAATATAATATAATATAATAATATATGTTGGCTAAGTGACCTCTCTTGAATCCTAATGACATGCACCATTAGTTCCAGTAGCAAGCCATACAATTTGACAGCCATCCAAGGTTGACCTAAGTAGTTCTGGTTTGTATCATTGTGTTGTTAAGAGTGATCCGCCTGCTACATCGATAGAGGTTAAGAGATTCAAGAGATTCTAATCCCACAAAATCAAAACAAATTTCAGCAGTCTAAAACAATTCAAATTAAACAGCAGGTTGTAGACTCTGCAGAGAGCCAGCCCAAACGCACTCCAGTCTCAACCATGTTGACCTCTTGTAAAGTTTAATTATATTTGAAAGTGAGAGGGTGCTTTTCTGGTGTAGACTTCTAAAATGCCTCCAAATGAAATCATTGTGGGGTTGGGGGGGGGGGATAAAAACCAAGTTTTCTCCATATGCACTTGAAATTTATAAAAAAGTGTTAGCCTAGCAAGGTTATTTCCTTCTGTCTACAATGTCATTTATGCCTTTTCAGTCTGTGGTGCAGGTACAGGTAAAGAGGCAAATAAGATTTTTTACAGGGTCCTAAATTAGATGAAGCATATCATTTATTCATAGTTATTGATTTAAGATTATTTCTTTTCATTGCCAACCTTGTAGCCTAATAAATACTGAGCTAACTACTTCTCCCTTTTTGTACATTAACATTTGCACCATCATTCCTGATTTACTTCTGATTAAAGCTGTCAGGACTTCAAATCTTAAACCACTTATTCTGCAATAATCTCATGGGTTTACCTAGTCTCTTGGGTGGGGGCTAAATTCTGACAAGACAGGTTATTTAAGCAGGATTACTTCTGGCATCTGTTCCAACCCTGGGATAATTTTGCCTGCTCGTCATTCTGAAGCTCAGCTTCAGAGGGAGCACTTCAAAGGTGGTTTCAGAACCAATTTGCCCTGAGGAAGTGACATTGAAATTGATGACCATTAAAAGAGAACTGCAGCCCTATTCTCCAGAACTTTGTGCAACAGGGAATAGACATAGCTCAGAGGGACAACGCATACTTTTAATGTCCAAAATGTGGAAGTCCTGCATTCAGTACATTGCATCTTGAGTTTAAAGGTTGCCCAGGCAGGCACATAAGCAACAACTGAGAGCAGCAAAATAACAAGACGGGATAAAGTCAGGCCAAATCTTTATTGACGGCAGCAGGCAGCAGAAGGATTGGCATGACATTGGGTCCCAAGATCAGTTCATCATTCCACAAGCCCCATTTTGGTTGATTGGATCCGTTGGATTTGGACTGCTCCATGGTAGCCCAAAGGGACGCGGGTGGCACTGTGGGTTAAACCACAGAGCCTAGGACTTGCCGATCAGAAGGTTGGCGGTTCGAATCCCCACGATGGGGTGAGCTCCTGTTGCTCAGTCCCTGCTCCTGCCAACCTAGCAGTTCGAAATCACGTCAAAGTGCAAGTAGATAAATAGGTACCGCTCCGGCGGGAAGGTAAACGGTGTTTCCATGCACTGCTCTGGTTCGCCAGAAGTGGCTTAGTTGTGCTGGCCACATGACCTGGAAGCTGTACGCCGGCTCCCTCGGCCAATAAAGCAAGATGAGCGCCCAACCCCAGAGTCGGTCATGACTGGACCTAATGGTCAGGGGTCCCTTTACCTTTACCTGTGGTAGCCCAAAGAATGAGGTATACCAAGGCACTGTAAACAAGGCTCATCACCAGCACTGGATTTGCATATAAGCTAAACAAGCTATGGCTTAGGGCCTCTTGGGGGCCCCCAGAAAAAAATTAAGGAAAAAAACCTGGATGTAATGCATATAAACGGTATAGAATGTAAATATAACTTTTAGTGCATTTTTCTTCTTCTTTTTAAAACCCCCAGTAAATAGGACTGGGCAGACTTATAGCCTTCTGTGCCTTCCCCAAACCTGTTCCCGAAATCTAAGGAATTTTCTGGGACAGATGAGGAGGCTCGGGGTACTACAGGGAGGTTGCCAAAATCTCCCCTCCTTCCCAGTCACTGACAATTTCTTCCAGCTGATGGAGTCTCTAATTCTCCCTGGTTTTATCTGCTACAACATATATTTCACAAGATATAAAAGGCGGCAGCAGCCATTGGAACAGGAGATTTTCTTCTCAGTAATTACTAAGTAGGTACCACAGTTTGACTAGCTTCAACATTATGCCTGAAAACATAAAGTTTTCTGTGTAATTAATGAGTGTTTCATTCGGCACTGTGTTTCAGAGCTCAGTGAATGATCCTTTCATTACACCGAAAACATTTCCATGGAATACTTTTTTTGCATGTAAAATAGGAGCCATGATACATGTGTGCCATTACAAGCAATGTAACAATGGCTCACAGTATGACTGAGCACATCTGGAACATTTCCTCATTGCTGCTTTTGTGCCGTGATGTCATGTCACATTGACTTCACATCCAATGGGAAGATTGGATTGGATTGATCTTTATTACGGCCATTGGCCCGTCACACGACAGTTTCCCATACCAACATAATGTACTTGAACCTCCAAATTTAAAACCGTCAAAACTTACAAAAAACAGACAAGAACCAAAGCAGAACAAAAACAAAAGACCAACATCATACGTTGCAATAAATTTGTAACATAACCATCACCATCTGCTCACAAATCAATAGAAGACATCAATGGTGATTCACCTAGTTACATCCTAAAACATAGATCATGGTTTAAAGGGATTTTCCGAGCCACACAGGAGTCCGTTTCTCTTCTTTAGGGATAGGACACTGATCAAGAATCTGGCAACCGTGAGTGATCTTAGGGGGTCATCATCATTTAATAGATATCTCAGTTTGACTTCATTCGTATCATCGGCAATTCCCTTTAGATACTGGGCAAGAAACTTGCTCCTGGCCGATGAGTGAAAAGCACAGTCAAAAATTATGTGATGCAACGATTCCGGTGCCCCACAATTACAATCACATAAGAGCGATATCTGTCCATTGGAGAATCTATTTCTCAGCATGTTCGATGGGAAGGTGTTGAATCTTGCCTTTACAAAGGCATATCTATGAGCCGAAGAAGTTAAGGAATTCAAATAGTTTGGGAGCCTTAAGAGGGGTGATAAACCAAGGTTTAGAGGTGAGCAGGTACCATTGCCCAAGACCATTTTCTGCTGCAAGTCCATCTCCTCTAGTTTACAGGTTACTGTTCTTTTAGCTGGAACTATGTCCTGCTCTAGTAATTTGGATGGGGAGATTCCCATTGCCGTTATTTTCAGCTGTAAATTTTTTACCCATGGGCTCTGGAAATCATCTCTCCACATACATTGTATCAAGTACAAGTTTGGGAGATTGTGCCATAGAGATAACCAGTGACAAAGTATGTGCTTCCACAGAGCGTTTTCCAGGGATACAGTATTAAGTTCCATGCGTAACGCTGTATTACTTACACAGTTGGGCAGTTTCAATATCCCTCTTAAAAACTGATTTTGAATAACCTCTAGGTGAGATAGATTGACAAAAGTCCCCCAAATTGAGATGGCATAGGCAATTGTCGGGATCACCTTGGCCTTGAAGACTTTCAACGCCGATGGGATATGAAGGGCCCCATCGGTGAAGAAGAATCGCAAGATCGCCAAGGAGATAGCTTTGGCTCTATTTGTAACATAGGCTACATGGGCCTTCCATCTAAGGTTATGTTGTAACCAAACTCCCAAGTATTGGAATCTATAGACTTGTTTGATGACTCTCCCATCAATTCTCCAATTATGGAGTTTCCGGCTCTTTGAGAAAATTAGGATCTTAGATTTTCCATAATTAATTGTAAGGGAATTTGCGTTACAGTACGATCCAAAAATTTTTAAGGCCCTCCTGAGACCTACTCTAGAAAAGGAAAGGATGACTGCGTCATCCGCATACAGTAACAAAGGGCAGCGATAAAGTGCTAGGCGGGGTGCATGAATCCTTTCTTGAGCCTCTATTAGGGGAGTCCTCATATCGCTTATGAACAAGTTGAACAGGAATGGAGCCAATATACAACCCTGTCAGACACCTCTGTTAATGGGAATTGGATTGGTGAGATCACCCTCCGGGGTGAGTCTCACTCTAGCCGCTGAGTTCTCATGGAGTTTGATTATTAGCCAGAGAAGCCTTCTGTCGATGCCCCAGCGGGAGAGTTTTTCCCAGAGGATGCTCCTGGGGATACTATCGAATGCTGCCTTTCCAATGGGAAGAAGTCACCAAACATGTATTATCCACCAACAACCAGATAGCTACCCTCTGGATTAAAACAGCAGCAGTTCTGTTTCCTTTTTGTGCTATTGACTCCTGGTGATATTGCAGTGCATTCCCTACTTCCCTGAACAGTTCTGGGGTCAGCATTTACCCAGGTCTGGTTTCCTTTAGAGGAGAGATCCCTGGGGACTAATGGTGTTCTAATATTTATTTAGGGACGCGGGTGGCACTGTGGGTTAAACCACAGAGCCTAGGACTTGCCGATCAGAAGGTCAGCGGTTTGAATCCCTGCGACAGGGTGAGCTCCCGTTCCTCGGTCCCTGCTCCTGCCAACCTAGCAGTTCAAAAGCACATCAAAGTGCAAGTAGATAAATAGGTACCGCTCCGGCGGGAGGGTAAACGGCATATCTGTGCGCTGCTCTGGTTCGCCAGAAGCGGCTTAGTCATGCTGGCCACATAACCCGGAAGCTGTACGCTGGCTCCCTCGGCCAATAAAGCGAGATGAGCACCGCAACCCCAGAGTTGGTCACGACTGGGCCTAATGGTCAGGGGTCCCTTTACCTTTAATATTTATTTGCTACAACTCTAAACATAAAACATAGATGATGCTAGGGACAGTCCTTGCCACAGATTTGCTTACTGTGGGTCACATGGTGGTGGGTTATGGCAAGATCTCTTGAGATCTCTTGAGATCTCCTGAGATCTCCTGAGAGCCGTTGCCAGATCTCACAGGAAACCTCCAATATGCCTCATGGATGGGACTGCCCTAGATAGAATGAAACAGCATTCCTACAAGTAGCAAATTCCCTGCTCCATATCATATCCCTCAAGAGGTTCTGCAGAACTCAGGGCTAACCAGCCTAGAACTGGTCAAGAAGATGTGAAGTGCATATGATACTTATTATTAAACAAATGTGTAATTGACAGAGGCTGGAAATAGACCAAAGCAGTTACAAAGCAGAAGTATGGAATGAGAAATATGACAGTTAGGAAAAGGCAACAGAGAGACCTTATTGACTGAGCAGAATTCTAAGAATTGTTGGAAACTGGTCCAAAAATATATTAATAAAAATAACTGGCAAAAATCTCTTCTGAACATGCTGTTTCCTGTTAGCCATACAGTATGTTGATTCAATTTATCAATAGATTCAATGTGTGAAACCCAAGGAAATACTTTAGACACACCCAAGAAATTTGGAATGTCCTGTTGGAATTCTTTTACATGCAGTAAAATGACAAAGTGCTTTTGAAAGACCTAACAGTTGCAAAAGCAGCTTAGGATGTAAGGCTAGTGTGTAAGAAAAACAAGCCCAAAACTTCCTTAGGCACACAGAAACAGTTTTGCTAGTTTTTGGATCCAAGCCAATTGCATTAGCTTAGATTTCTGGATGCAAATATTCCTCTTATACAGTGCTGATTTTGACCTTTGAAGCATGAAATGTTCTCTGTTTTTATATGAAAAGGGATGAGCAGTATTTTTGAAAATGACATGTCAATTTGCCATCTGTAGTCATAATTACTGCATTGTGCTTTGAGCTAAAGTGTTAACCTGTTGTCCCTCTCCCCCAATAAAAAAATGCTTCAACATCATAGAAAGACCTCATTTTTCTTTATTAACCAGCATAGTTAAGATGTGGGCCCAATCAAACTATCATATTTAACAGCAAAATCCAACGCATATTTACTCAGAAGTAAGTCCCTGTGGATTCGGAGGAATTTACAACCATGTAAATGGGCAATGGACAATAGCTTAACGGCTAATCCTCTGAGTCTGGATTTTGTTTTTTAATCACAAATAGGGATAGGTGAATCTGGCAATTTTGGTTTATCATTTTTTTCCATTCATAAGTTTAGTTATCCATTGTTCCACATCAGTTTGCATTTACAAAAAAAAGATGCATATTCCATATGCCTTTATATGCACACTTTACCCTACCACATGCATTTCTGCAGATATTACATTGCAAAATTGGGAGAAGTGTAGTGGCTGTGTTTTAGCTCAGGTCTTGCTTCAGAAAGTGAGATAGAGGTAAGCTCACAGACAAATGTGAACTGTACTGAAGTTCTCCCCCTCGCTTAAACAAAAGTTAATCCCATTTTGTTAAAGAGGACTTGTTTTCAAGTGAGTGAACACAGGATTGTAGCCCTTTTTGTTGTACTTAAGTTAGTTGGGACTAACTTGTTCCATTAAGGCCAAAGAAGATGGCTAATGTGGTTGGGCAGTCACTGCCAAACTTGCTAGGTTGATTTGTATGGTTTCTTAAACATGACTGGCTACACTATTGCCAACAGAGCTCCATCAAGAACCATCTCTGTATTTCAATAGTAGCAATGGATGGATCTCTTTTTATTCTCTTTTTATTCCAGTCTTAAATTCTGTTTATATTTCCACATCAATATGAGAATTTTTTTATTTTTTTTTAATGTTTAAAAATCTTCATGAGGGGGAAATCACAAGCATTTCAGTCCTACTATACATAGTTTTCGAAACAATTTCCCATAATGATGCATTTTACATTATTTTCCACTATTTAATGCAAATCCATTCACTCTAGACTGTTATACATGAATTTTCATAGAAGTTGGTTGGGCAGCTGTATTGCAAAATTCATAGCCATGTAAGTTTTGATGGATAATTGTGCTCCACTTTATGAGTCAGCGTGAATTAAGCAGTTTCTTATTAAAACTTACAGAAAATTGAATTTCACCTTCACTACTATACAGGAGCTATCAACCTTTTTGAGCCAATAGAAACATTTTGAATTTTGAGAAGACCGTTGACCCTTCTCAGTGGCACACCATTGCTGGCCGACATTTTCCCTCCCACCGCAATCCAGCAGGGAAGTCCATTGGGCTGCTCCCCAGGCAACAAAGGAAGTCTCTGGGTCCAGCTTGCTGCTGAATTGCAACTGGCGAATTGCAAGTGGGCATGGCAATGGGGTAGCCTAAATTGCTTCATTCTACGCACGTTTAATCTAACCTGTGGTTAAAAGGCCTTAACATTTTATATGTTATCATGTTCCAAAGAATTTTTGCTAACGTGCAACATTATTTTAATGGGGATAAAAAATGTCAGAGCTATTATAAGGAATGGATTTATTCCGCATACTTTGTAGAGTTAACATATGGATTCCTACTGACAAAGGTCAAGCATCTGCTTTGAGAAATCCCAGAGTGTGCATAGCACAGACCTTTCACAGCCAGGTGCTCAGGAACATTATATAGAAAAACAACAACCCCAAAACCTCACAACAACATCTCAAACCAGCATATATACTAGTGACACCTTTTCCCATTTAAAAGATTTAAGCAGGGTCTTCATCTTGTACAGACCATCAGATAAGATACTTCCTGTTATATAATGTGAAGATGACGATTTTAGGGAGGAAATGAGTAAAATGTCAGAGTAACATCTCTTGGGGAAAGGGATGGCTTGGTTTATGTCTTGTCTGTGTCAATTTTAAATTTGTCAGTTTATAAGTCTGTTCCTTCTCCTTTCCTCATTGATGTGCCATGGGGGGGACGGACATGCATGGAAATTTGTAGATAAACATACCTCTACAAAGTATTTCTGAGCATATTTTATCACAAAATAAGCATGTATTCCATCTAAACATATACATTAAGTGTATTATATTCTAAAATACGCTTTTTAAAATACATTATTTTGGTTCTTCTTCTTCTTTGGTTTTTGCTTTTTGAACCAATAACTTCATTGGAAATTTTTGAGAAGTGCGAAATCCAAATAATTATACACTAGACTGGGAGGTGCAGACAGTACAGGCTGTATCAGAATTCACAAAGGTCAAATTCACCAAGCAGCCCTACTTGGAAGTACTTTTTAGCACTTACCTGGGAGTAAGCCATGAGTACCCCTGTTCAAGGCCACCCATAACTATACCACCCATTATAGCACTCAAAGGGGATGTAAGACATGTCCAATGGGAAACCTGTACCTCCCCCCCGCTTGGACACCTTGTGTCTCCTTTGGGGTGCCTGTTGCTTTAACTCTACAGCTTGCACCAGTCCATGCCAGTTATGTTGACTAGCAGTCACCAGCTAGAGCTAAAGCATTAATGGACCTCAGCTATGGGGACTGGAAGAGACTGAGACAGACTTTCCAATCCATGCAGTTAAAGCTATGTGATATGCACTCACTGTATCTCTCCTGCCCCTTGATGAATGTATGGGAAGTACTCACAAACCAGCATTTATAGATGGCATGTCCTACTATGTGAAATTCTATCATTTCATCCCCCAAACCACCCACCATTCTACTATTCCTTGGTGCTTCTTCTACTTTGTAGAGAGAAAAATAAAGACAGGCTTCAACTGAACTACCAGTGTCAAGCATTCCATCAAACAGGGATATATATCTCTTTCTCTTTAGTGTCTTTTCAGAAAGGCTGGCTAGGGATCAAGTTATTAAAAATCTTATAGCTTTTGTTTCAGTTATTGAACTGGCGTTAAATCAAAGAGGCATTGTTATTCCAGCTGTATCTGCAGCTTTTCATTGCTTCATTGCTATTACTGCACTTCAGTGACAGTATACTAAAGTTTGCCCCGCCAGCCACACACAGAACTGGTAACCAAATTCGAATAATAAGCAATACAGCGCGTTTGGAATCTGCATGGTGGGTTGTTGCTGTTTCGTTTAAAATCGGAATCCTCTTTTTAGTTGATCAGAGTATATGCATATATAAAGACAGGGAAATAATATAATTATGATGGATTTTGCAGATTTATTTTTTTAAATGGAGATATTGTCACTAAGGACATTTTCAGACTGATAGCTTATAATACAATAGGAGTGCAGCTTGTTTGTTTGTTTTGGATTCCTTCAAGACATCTGTTCAAGGAAGTGCTCAGGTCTCATTGAATGAGTCGCTGCCCTAGATCTGCCTCCTTCCAGTCAGGAGTCATAGAACTGTGATTCATGCAGAAACTGAGATGAGTGAGAGATTCTTGTGTTTTCACTGTAGGGTTCAGATGAAATATTCCTGTCTTAAAAACGTGCCTATTCTCCTCATTCACAGTTTGTGCAAGTGGGGAGGGGGGAGAGGCAGCAAAATTCTTTGGAAGCTTTCAGACCTTCCCCTGCTAGCAGCCATACGGCTCCATACGGCAGTCACTGACCAGCAGCCTCAACCCCTGCCCTTCAAAAAGTTCCAAGAATGTTGCTAAATGGACTTCCGGTCGGCGCCAGCGTTTAATGGCGGTCCTCGCTTCGAGCTCCGGAGGAGGACTGCTCCGCGAGTTTGGGTCTGACCCGCTACGGCGAGCGGGGGACCCCTAAAATCACAGGCGCTGAAGCCTGTGAACAAGGAGACTCGGTGGGCACCTTTTGCGCCCCCCGGTACTGTGAAAGAGCCTTTTTAAAGGCTACGGAGCGGCATCGGGGGTGAGCGCGGTGCTGAGAGTCGCAACCCAGCCCGTGGAGTGAAGCCGCGTCGCCATGAACGGAGAGCGCCGATTCCTTCCTGAACCAGAAATTCGACTGTAAACCCCGTGAGTAAGACGGAGGGACTGAACGGGACATTTAAATTTAAATCCTAAAATTTGGCTGAAAACGGGAAAGGCATAAATTAAGGAAGTCTGCCTCCCCGATCTGCATGGCAATTAAAGCAACGAAAGAGTAAAGCTGCATTTGAAAGAAAATTATCTTTGAGCTGTCAAACCTGACATTTGACTTAAACTTCCCCCCAGTAAGCAGGAGAAGGGGGGAAGAAAACTGGACACTGTTAATCTGCCTGAAATTAACTGAGGAAAAAAACATCTTCCACTGCCAAATCCCCAGGACGGACTGCCTGAGCAAGGCACCGGGAAAGTGAACTGTCAGTTTAGACTGGATACAAAGTTGGGGTTTTGTCTGAGACAAAGTTACGGGACTTTAATGGAATTACTTTGTTGAACTTGTGACTATACTGAAAAAGTGCGACAGAAACTTTTACTGTGGACTCTTGGATTTTTTGTTGATTGCTCTATGTTTCCTTGTTCTTTCTCTTTTCACTTGGATATAATTAAATGCTCCCTCTAGAGGGTATAAAGAGAAACTGTTACAGTGAAAAAGAAACAGTGGGATTTTCCACTTGCAAGTCTTTCCTGTGAGAACGACCTTGAGGATATGAGTGGTCCAGCAGAAGAGATAACAACTAGATCCAAAGCAAAACAGACACAAAAGAAAAGGGGCTCAATACCCGGCATACCACCAGCTGCACAGGAAAAAGTGGCAACAGCATCTATGGATTCAATGACACAGGCACTGCTCAAAATAAACCAATCTTTAGAAGCACTGACAAAGCTATCTACGGAAAATTCAAAAAAATTGACAGAACTGACAGCAAGATTGGACTTGAATACTGCAAGTGTAACATCTAATACAGAATCTATTAATAAATTAATTCAAGAAAGCTCTGAAACACGAAAGATTGCTGAAAGTGCAAAAAATATTGCAGAGGAGACAAGGGAGGAGCTTGTGCCGATTACAAAAAAAGTGAATGAACATGATGCAGCCCTATCTTTGCTGGAATTACAGAGAAAAGAGAGAAATTTGAAATTGAGACTGGTTCCCGAGAGTGAGGGAGACAGCCTTGTGGACTTCCTCACACAGAACTTTACGGAATTTTGGCAAGAGGAGTTGCAGGAAGAAGAACTTGAAATAACAACAGCTTTTCGGCTGGGCAGGAGGCAAGGTAAGAAGCCAAGGGATTGTTTGATCACATTGAGATCCAAAGGAGAAAGAGATAAAATATTGAACTTGCATTACCAAAAGGCATTGGAGATTGAAAATAGTCAAGTACAAATTTTTAAAGATATCCCTAAATACATCTTGGAGGTGAGATCCTTCTATAAAGATTTGGTCTACCTGCTGAAGAAAAACATCATACCCTTCAGGTGGGAGTTTCCACAAGGATTGTCTTTTAACTTCAAAGGAAGGAAGGTCAAAATAAGAACAGTTCAAGATAAAGAACAGATTTTGGAGAGATATCAGGAGGACTTGCAGAAAGGAACAGTAGAAACAACAATACAAGAAAAAGGAGTGACAGACATTGCAAACTTGTCATTTGGACTCATACCACCATCTGAAGACGAACAAAAGTTAGGAGCAGTCGGAGGAACAGGTACTTAATAACAAAATGTCTCTGCAACTTCTCAGCTGGAATTGTAATGGTTTGAACCTTCCCCGAAGAAGACGCCAAGTTTTTCATATTTTGAAAAGAGAACAATTAGACCTAATATGTCTACAAGAGACCCATGTGACCAGGACACATAGGAAATTATTGGTAAACAAGAGACTTGGACAAGAATTTATTTCATCAGACAAAGTTAAGAAAAGAGGCGTGGTGATTTATGCAAAAGAAAAATTGGCTCCAAAGATGATATTTAAAGACGAACAAGGAAGATACCTGGCAATTGAAATACAAGTTCAAGGAGAAAAAATCCTGATAGTCGGAATTTATGCACCAAATGACGGGAAGGCGGAATTCTTCAAGAAGTTGCATGAGACTTTAATGGACTATCTAGACTATAGAGTAGTAATGATGGGAGACATGAATGGTGTAGTTTCCACAAATATGGATAAAGCACAGAGACAAGTAATTTCCAAGGAAGGGAGACTACCAAAGACTTTTTTTGAAATGACTGAAACTATGGACTTGATTGACATTTGGAGAACAAGGAACCCTCTTGAGAGAGAGGGAACTTTTTTCTCTGAAGCAAAAATGACATGGACAAGAATTGACCAAATTTGGGTAACTAGCAGTATGGCGCCAAGGATTAAAAAGGTAGAAATCTGCTCAAAGACTTGCTCCGACCATAATGCTGTAAAGATGGAGATGAAACTAACATCAACTGGATCCTTTAGATGGAGAATGAATGACACCCTATTTAGAGATGAAGAGATTTATAAGAAGGCCCAAAAAACACTGAAAGATTACTTTGAGATAAATTTGAGAACAGAAGTGGAAAAAAGAATAATCTGGGACGCAAGTAAGGCCGTGATGCGAGGTTTCCTAATACAACAGAACTCCATAAAGAGGAAAAAGCAAAATGAAAGGAAAGAAAAAATTCTGGAAAAAATAAAAGAAGGGGAAAAGAAATTGAGGTCTAAACCAAAGTCCCATGAGATTTTGAGAGAAATAAAACACTATCAGGTGCAATATATGGAATTGATGAATCAAGAGATAGAATGGAGAATAAAGCAAATGAGACAAAAGACATTTGAATCAGCAGATAAATGTGGGAAACTTCTGTCATGGCAATTGAAAAAGAGGCAAAAACTGAACACTGTGACAAGTTTAGAAGTGGACGGAAAGATTATCCACAAACCAAACGAGATAAGTAATTGTTTTCAAAGTTACTTCAGGAAATTATATGCACAAGGGCCAGTCAACGAACAGGAAATAGAAGAATTTGTTAAGAAACATGGATTACCAAAAATTTCAGAGCAAAGCAGAAGGATTTTGAATGAGAAAATAACAGGACAAGAAATAGAGGGTGCCATTCAGAAGATGCAATTGGGAAAATCTCCAGGACCAGATGGTTTGACTGCCAGATATTATAAAGCGTTGAAGGAATGGTTAGTACAACCACTGAAGGAAGTATGTAATGAAATTTTGGAGGGGAAAAAGGCACCGGAGTCGTGGAAAGAAGTCTTTATTTCACTTATACCGAAAACTGAGACTGAAAAGAACCAGGTTAAAAACTACCGCCCTATATCATTACTTAATGTGGATTACAAAATTTTTGCAGACATTATGGCAAAAAGACTGAAGAGAGTGTTGGTAGGGGAGATTCATAAGGACCAAACTGGCTTTCTTCCAGGGAGACATATGTCGGACAATGTGAGGAACATTATAGACATTTTGGAACTGTTAGAAGTGGACATCAATAGGAAGGCTGTTTTAATTTTTGTGGACGCGGAGAAAGCCTTTGATAAT
Source organism: Podarcis pityusensis (assembly GCF_964106645.2). NCBI lineage: Eukaryota > Metazoa > Chordata > Lepidosauria > Squamata > Lacertidae > Podarcis > Podarcis pityusensis. The sequence goes on from NC_138035.1 coordinate 64,078,342, forward strand.
ATTGGTTGGAGCTTTATGAAGAAGAATCTCCAAGGGATGGGGGTAGGTCAAGGGTTTGAAAACGGTATAGGTGCAATATATTCTAAACAAAAAGCGAAGTTAATTGTAAACAATGTGGTTACGGAAGAAATAGCTATAGAAAAAGGTACACGACAGGGGTGCCCAATATCCCCTTTACTTTTTATATTAGTCCTGGAGGTTTTGTTAAACATGATTAGAGGAGACCAGTTGGTTAAAGGAGTACAAGTCGGAGCTAGACATTACAAGTTAAGGGCATTTGCAGATGACCTAGTACTGACTTTGCAACAGCCAGATACTAGTACTAAAAGAGTATTAGAACTAATTGAGATATTTGGTCAAGTAGCAGGATTTAAACTGAACAAACAGAAAACGAAAGTGTTGGACAAAAATTTAACATTGGCTGAAAAAGAGAAGTTTCAGAATGAAACAGGTTTAGTGATAACGAAAAAAGTAAAGTACCTGGGGGTAAACTTAACATCTAAGAATGTGAATTTATTTAAGGACAATTATGACAAATGTTGGACAGAGGTAAAGAAAGATCTAGAAATATGGTCAAGGTTGAAACTCTCTTTGTTAGGTCGAATTGCTGTTATCAAGATGAATGTATTGCCTAGAATGTTGTTTTTATTCCAGACATTGCAGATTTTGGACAAGATGGACTGTTTCAAGAAGTGGCAGAAAGATATATCTAAATTTGTCTGGCAGGGCAAAAAGCCCAGAATAAAATTTAAGATTTTAACTGATGCAAAAGATAGAGGGGGGTTTGCCCTGCCGGACTTAAGACTCTACTATGAATCGGCGGCTTTCTGCTGGTTGAAACATTGGCTGCTTCTTGAGAATACAGACATTTTGGATCTAGAAGGGTTTGACAATAGATTTGGCTGGCATGCATACATATGGTATGATAAGGTAAAACTGCATAAAGGTTTCAAAAACCATATTGTTAGGAAAGCATTATATAATGTTTGGATGCGGTATAAAGATTTATTGGAAAGTAAAACTCCCAGGTGGTTGTCACCAATGGAAGCTAAAGAGGTGAAAAAACTTAATATGGAGTCTAAATGGCCAAAATATTGTGAAATTTTAGAACAAGATGGGGAAAAAGTGAAATTACAGAGTTATGAGAAATTAAAGTCCAAAGTGCGAGATTGGTTGCACTATCTTCAGATAAACGAGACATTTAAACAGGACAGGAAAATAGGTTTCCAGATGGAGAGGTCAAAATTAGAAACAGAACTGTTAGAACCCAATACTAAGAATCAGTCGAGAATGTATAATCTGCTGTTGAAATGGAACACACAGGACGAAACGGTGAAATCAGCTATGATAAAATGGGCACAAGATATTGGTCATAACATTATGTTTGCTGACTGGGAACAGTTGTGGACCACCGGTATTAAATTTACGGCATGTAATGCCTTAAGAGAAAACATTATGAAAATGATGTATAGGTGGTACATGACCCCAGTCAAGCTTGCAAAAATTTATCATTTGCCCAATAACAAATGTTGGAAATGTAACGAGTCTGAAGGTACTTTTTATCACCTTTGGTGGACCTGCCCGAGGATAAAAGCTTTTTGGGAAATGATCTATAATGAAATTAAGAAGGTTCTTAAATGGACCTTCCCTAAAAAACCTGAGGCTTTTCTCCTGGGCATCGTCGGCCAATTGGTGAGAAGGAAGGACAGGACGTTTTTTATGTATGCAACCACAGCAGCAAGGATTCTTCTAGCAAAGTATTGGAAGACACAACAACTACCCACACTGGAAGAATGGCAGACGAAGGTGATCGACTACATGGGACTGGCGGAGTTGACTGGCAGAATCCGTGACCAGGGGAAAGAGACAGTGGAAGAAGATTGGAAGAAATTCAAAGTTTATCTTAGAACTTGTTGTAAAATTCAGGAATGTTAAAATGTCAAGGGGTTGGGAAACAGAGAATTGCAGCTGTAATTAACAATATTAGAAGAACTTAAAAGAAATTGAATTGAATATTTAGTTGTGAGGAGTTGCTGAAGAAATATAAAACAAGGATGCAGAAAAGGGGAGGTATGGGGAAGTCCGGAAAGTAAGGTTTATGAAAAAATGGCTATGAAATTATACATGTTTATATGTTTGTATGTTGGTGTATTGTGTATTGTTTGTTTTTTTATTATTTTGTGTTTGGAAAATTAATAAAAATTTATTTTTTTAAAAAAAGAATGTTGCTAAATCATTATATGGTGTTCTTCCAAGCATGTCATTACGGGAGGACATGGCGTATGGCTGTTTGCAGACTGCTGCAGCTCCTAAATATTTCAAGTAGCCAGAAAAATTACCGTAAAATACAAGAGAGAGTAAAATGCCATTGACACACAAACACACTATTTATGGTAAGCCTCCATTTCTCTGGATTTTTAAACCATTTCTTTAAGCCCCAACACATTGGAGGGGTGGAGTCTTTTTTCTCCTAACCTTCCTCCTGAAATTAAGAAGACTGCTTCAGCCCAGCATTTTAAAAATGTTGGCTGCCATTCAGAATGATATTGCGCCATTAATAAAGCATGTTCAGGCATTCAGTCGAACACACTGACTCTCAGAGTAGTAGTGCTTACATGATCCTTGGGCATTCTCACATGCCTCTCAACCCCTGAAACCCCAGACCTTCCCTGTGTCATGTTTAGAATGTTTTCTACTAGCATTCACTTGGAAGCAAGAGGAACACCTTGTGCAGAATTGGGGACCCTGTTTTATCAGAGTCCATGATTGTGTGGACAATTGTATTGATGTTCAGGTGAACATGAGTAGAAGCCCCTTTTCCATGCAGTACAACTCATATGTTCAGGTCTATACCAGATGAGGCAGCAAGGTCATTCAGATAGCTCAACAAAGGTTGAGAGCCACCTGCAATGTTCTAAGCTGCTACCTTTCCCAGGTTCCACCTTCTGGTGGATAATTTGAAGAGTCTTCAACAGCCAATCTTCTGCTCTGAAAATGGGCAGAAGCCTCTGTTCCATAGCTTCAGTCTTGGTCCATTCCATGCACTGCTGGTGAAGGACTGTGGAAGCCAGTGGATATCCTGGTGTCAGGGGAAGATGCTTGTGCGAGTCCTGGTTCTGGCCCTACAGTTTCTGGTGGTATGGGAGATTGCTTTGTGGGTGACGGTCTATTAACCCCCAGCTCAGTGGTCTCCCAGGCTCCAGGAGCAGGCTCAGATCACTGAACTTGTTCTAACTCTATAGATTGAGACTTTTGTAGCCTCTGACTCTGCTGGGTTCTGGGGTCATGACAATGGGAAGGCAGGAAATGATCACACAGAGTGACATGCACAGAGACACTGGAGGCGGAACTTGCATGTGTACCTCTTCCCCCAGTCACAGGTACAGCATTTATGAGTTCAAGCAAAAGCCTGAACATGCCTCATGGTGCAGCATAATTGTAAGGGCACTCTCAGGGGAGAAAATGCTTCCTCTATACAGTGGTACAGATGCTTCAGGTTACGCAATTTCGGGTTGCGCACCTCACCGCATCTATGGCACAAGCTGAATCCTTCTTCCATTGAGCACTGGTGGGCAGTAAGGAAATTTTACCATCAAGAAAAATGCATTAGTGGGCGGTAGGTATAAAAAGCTTTACCTCTACTAGAAGTGGCAGGAAAAATAAAGGAAAATGGATACAGTGGTACCTTGGGTTACATAATGCTTCAGGTTACAGACGCTTCAGGTTACAGACTCCTCTAACCCAGAAATAGTACCTCGGGTTAAGAACTTTGCTTCAGGATGAGAACAGAAATCGTGCTCCGGCGGAACGGCGGCAGCAGGAGGCCCCATTAGCTAAAGTGGTGCTTGTGCAATTGATTGATTGGTTTGGCGTGACCCCCGCTAATTGATTTACGATCCACAATTAGCTCTTTATGCCCGGCGCGCTTCCTCCGAGCTGCGCCACTCAGCTCCGTCTCCAGTAGCTCTCCAGTCACGCCTCAGCAGAGTTGAACACAGCGGTGAAAACTGTCACGTAGCTTCACTTAGCTTTAGACAAACACACACAGAGACCAGGTTTGTCCATTTCCAGTTCTTTATTCCGACATTCCCCAGGAATCTCCTGGGCTCACCGCAGCCATGACTAAAAACTGCGACCTCTTCCCTCAGAGACCAGAGGGGAACAGAAACGAAACTCCTCCCAGACTCCTCCCAGCTTCTAAAGCTGACGTCAGAATGCTGAGGCATCATGGGAACAACTTAACCTGTTAAGTTCCAAACCCAACACCCCCTCTTGCCGAACCATTCTGACAAGACCTTTTTGAGTTCAACACCTTCCCCTTTGCCTTATGCCCCTTCCCGGCATCTTTCCCAGGCACCTGTTGAACCCCTTCAACACTCCCAGAATCACACTGTGCGACACTTTTCCACGCACTTGTGACCTGAAACCCTACTGACCCATTTGGGCCAGCAGTTGTGTCTTCTCCGTCAGACTCTTCCCCCTCTGACTTGACACCCTGTTTGTGAGCTTTCTCCATTACGCTAACCGGAGATGAAGCCTCACACCTGGACACTCCTTTCACAACCTTTGGAGATGCCCAGACCTGCCCTGAACCCTGATCCTGGACCTGGTCCCCATCACCGGGTTCTGAACCCTGATCTTGGACCTGGTCCCTATCACCGGGATCAGCCTCTGGCTACCTTTCCTCCTCAGAATCAGACAGACATTCTGAGAGAAAATTAGGACTATCCCTGAGTCTTGAACACCCATCCTGTTCACAGAACTCAGCCTGCTTACTGACCAGCAGCTTGGTTTGATCACCCTCTGGGTATGCAAACTTCCACCCATTGGTTGCAGGATCATATCTACAGAAGATCATGTCCTGAACCTTTGGATCACCTGCCTCAAAGAGCTCAAAGGGCTCTTTGGCTACCCTCCCAAACCCGGGAAAACCATGTACCTGTGCACCCTTGCATGCCCTGCACCCTAGGGACCTCCCACATTTCCGGAGTTTGTACCCTTTTGTGCACCTGTGCAGCTTTTGCACATGACTGGGAACCTTAGCACACTGCGCCTGTGCTTTTCCAGCATTCCCACCACCCTCCAGAGGTGACTCCAGAACAAAGAGATTGTTCTGCCCCCTTTTCACGTTGGCCACTTGTTTCCCCCCAACGTAGACCTCTAGCTCCTCCTGTAAAGGAGAAAAAAACATGTTAGCCACAGCAGAAACCGACTTTCTCATTCCGTCTGCTAACATCACAGTTGTTCCTGTTGAAACCAGCCCTGCAGTTCCGCATTTTGCCAGCAGGCTCGCTTAGCAGGTGCTGACCAACAGCAGTATTCAAAACCCAGCGCGTCACCGTGTCCTGGCTGGAGTTGTTCTTCACAGTTGCCATAGAAGCAGTGATAAGAAAACAACCCTCCCCAGCGTCTGAACCACGTCTTTCCCTTGCGTTCCCACGCTGGCCTCCTCTCCGAGACTGATTCCCATGGGAACTCAGCTGGTTGACCTTGGGACCTTCCTGCCCAGCTGTCTCCGCTCTCCATGGGCAGCAACGACAAACTCCAGTGGAAAAACACTGCCCGGGGCTCCTCCCAGCTGGCCTCCTTCTCCTTCTTCCGGAAAAGCACTCCTTGCCAGCTCCGCCCCCTCTGGCCTGGCTCCCACTGCGGCTTTCTGGGAACCTGCTTTGTTGACATTCCACTCCAGCACGCACAGTGGACAAGCCTTTACACTTGCCTTTGGAATCCATCGCCCCCCCGATCTGCTCACTAGCACTCCTTGAGGCTAAAACATCAGGAACAGGGGCTGCAGCCATCTTTAGGCTTTTCTCAATACTTCTCCAGGGCTCTGGCCTCCTGCTGAAGTTTCACAGCACATCCCAGGCAGCCCTTGCTGACTTTTTAGAGTGAGCATTTGAAACGCAATGTCCTCCAAGACCTGGCTGCCTGCCATTGTCTTCCGTTCTCCCAAGGGGCCCCAAGCTGTACTCACAGATTACAAGCTCCTCCGGCACCCATCCGTGGGGAAACGATTTTCCAGCTGCTCTTCAGCTCCCAGCACTCAGCTCTCAGCACAGGCAAACACTTTGCGTCTTTCAGCTGCTCTGAGCTCCGCAGCTCTCCTTTGCCTCTTAACACCAGGCAAAAACTCCTGCCAGCGACTTCAAACGCATTCCGGCACTTCAAAGCGTTCCTGTGACAGTTTTTACGATCGGTGATTAAGGGCCCCATAACCTGTGCAATTGATTGATTGGTTTGGCGTGACCCCCGCTAATTGATTTACGATCCACAATTAGCTCTTTATGCCCGGCGCGCTTCCTCCGAGCTGCGCCACTCAGCTCCGTCTCCAGTAGCTCTCCAGTCACGCCTCAGCAGAGTTGAACACAGCGGTGAAAACTGTCACGTAGCTTCACTTAGCTTTAGACAAACACACACAGAGACCAGGTTTGTCCATTTCCAGTTCTTTATTCCGACATTCCCCAGGAATCTCCTGGGCTCACCGCAGCCATGACTAAAAACTGCGACCTCTTCCCTCAGAGACCAGAGGGGAACAGAAACGAAACTCCTCCCAGACTCCTCCCAGCTTCTAAAGCTGACGTCAGAATGCTGAGGCATCATGGGAACAACTTAACCTGTTAAGTTCCAAACCCAACAGTGCTTCAGGTTAAGAACAGTTTCAGGTTAAGAACGGACCTCCGGAACAAATTAAGTACTTAACCCGAGGTACCACTGTACTACTGTTGAATAGTAAAGGATAAGGTCTTGAAATCTTCAAATAATTTTACCACCCCTCCAAAAACTGACCCTGGTTTCGGGGACCCATTTTCATGACCTCCCTCATGCCCTTTCAAGCTGAACTTTGGGCTCTGCCTTACTTAAAAGTAAACTTTTTGTGTGTGATGTGCTTCCAATACATTTTTAATAGCATTCTTCCCGAGCCATCAGAAGCTCTCAGCTGAAAAGGTGTGGGAGCATCTTGCAAACATTTTGACCCCTGGCCTCAAAAGCAAGAGCCTTGGGTAGCGATATGTGGCACCCTTGGTGAAAGCTCATGACACTTTTCACAGGTGGAGGTGTCAGAAGAAAGAGGAAATGCAGTCCTGTTTCTAGGGAAACTGTGATTTATACACCAAATCATCTTTCTGTATGGCGTTTGATCAGGTTTTGGATCCCTTTGTAAAGGCATCTCTGTTCTACCAGACTTTTAATTGCTCATAAGAGATTTTACAATGTTTTACAAATCTCACTACAGTAGCCAGTGTTCATATGCTTTTATAATAAGCCTGGATTTATTCTGCTGCTGGTGCTTCCTTTTGCTGTGATCTATTCCATTATTTAAATATTTTACTGCTCAGGCATTTGTGGAAACTGCCTTGGTTTTTCCAAGGTGGCGTGAAAATATTTAAGCCATGAGTATATGGAAAGCACGGATGCGGGTGGTGCTGTGGGTTAAACCACAGAGCCTAGGACTTGCCGATCAGAAGGTCGGCGGTTCGAATCCCCGTGAAGGGGTTAGCTCCCGTTGCTCGGTCCCAGCTCCTGCCAACCTAGCAGTTTGAAAGCACGTCAAAGTGCAAGTAGATAAATAGGTACCACTCTGGCAGGAAGGTAAACGGCGTTTCCGTGCACTGCTCTGGTTCGCCAGAAGCGGCTTAGTCATGCTGGCCACATGACCTGGAAGCTGTACACCGGCTCCCTCGGCCAATAAAGCGAGATGAGCGCCGCTATCCCAGAGTCGGCCACGACTGGACCTAATGGTCAGGGGTCCCTTTACCTTTACCTTATATGGAAAGCACATGCCCCTGTCCTGATCTTGACAATATCCCTGCAGGTCATAATGGGGCAAAGCAGGCTGGTACTTTCAGCACCATGGAGAGCTCAAAGTATAAGTTATCAGACATCATTACTCAGATATTTTTCTTCACTTGAGAAGAGGGAAAAGCCAATCAAAATTACGGTAGGTGTTTGTTTCCAGAACAGTGAACAAATGGTATGCGCTTATGAGAGCCTGAATCACACTTCACAGCTTTTATAAACACTGCTCGAAGAAGTTTGAAAGTTTAAACAGCACAACAAAAATCAAACTGCATATTTGTATGCGGGGAGTGGAATCTCCAAACAGAATGCATATTTAAAATTCTGCTTTTGTTGAGAACTGATGTGGAAAGAGATGGGATCTGTCTCAATAACTTCAAGTAGTTCTATATGCATAAGTCATTGCACTGAATTTCTACCTGTATAATCACATTTCTCCAAATTTAATTTTCATGTTTCAATTCGCATTGCTCCCTTTACGTATCAGTGACAAGAGAAAAGAAAGCATTTTACACTTGGAATGTGAAGTCCAAATCCTGCAATTCTTTTGCAATTATTAGTCCAGTAAAATTTGCTGTACGGTTTTTAATGAACTATTTCAATTTCAATTTATTAGTTCTTTTGAACATATAAGGACAAAAAGAACAGCATATATCAAAACAAATCCCAATATGGAATGGGTAGTACGCCGTGATACAGACACTGCAGCCAAAATAAGAAAACAGAAGTAAAAGGACAAATTCCAATTATGGTGGAGAAGAGAAAATATCATTTAATCTAATCTCTTTGTCCATAGCTAGCATGTATTTTTGCATATCCGATGCATTGGCACATTAAATAAAGTTCCACCATACAGGAATGAGTGCTTCTGGTTTCTATTCCCCTTGTAACAGGCATACATTATGAGTAATTTTCTCCAGTACATCAATTGTCCAAATATTGCTCTACCAGACTTGAAGAGACAAATGATCTAGGTTTCCCGTTGTTATTGTTTGACACTCAGCAGAAACAATACAAGCAGTTTGATCTGAACATTCTTGCTGCATAGTAGTTCATATATACGGTATATAGTGGCAGACATATTCTGAAGTCCTGCTGTCTGGGGATATACCTATTTGCTGACATTTTTATCCCACCTTTCTTCTAAGGAGCTGAATTTCATTGCGTGGCGAGTTCCCCCCTCCCCCCTCAGAAATAAAGACACTAGACACAAGAATTTGGGTTAATGGGTCGAATTAGGCCACAACTTTATTGATTACAGGAATTAAGCGGTATTGGCTTAGGCATTGGTCCTGATGACTAACTGGCTTCAGCCCGCTTGCTTGAAGACCGGTAAGGGTTAACCACCAGTAGGGGGAGTCCTGCTGAGGCATGTCAACTAGGAGCTCCCCCCGGAGTTACCACTTGGGGGCGTGCCGAGGGCCCACACCTCCATAGGCTTAGGACAAGGCCATGCCCCCCGAATTCTTTACCGGACTACCCTTTTGTTTGGGGGAAGGTGATGGTGCTTCCTTCCCCCCTTAATCTGCATAACAATAGTTCAATACCCTTACCAATGTCTAACCGCCAATACCGGGGAGTTGTGACGGATTGCTACGAGGTAGGCGAAAACCAAGTGGCTGGTGCCAATTTGCCAAATGGAAAAATTCCTACCAGGCCCCTTGACGGCGACCGACTGAAGTCCATAGCAACGTCAGAGAGCCTAGCCTAAAGGGTGGGGGGTGGGAAAAACCCTAGCTGGCTGCAGCGTGGCAAAGAGGGAAAACCTCAGCCGTGCCGGACCTAAATGTAGTGTGGCCCTGCCAGCTGGCCCGGGGATGACACGGCTGAGGATTTCCCTGATATCGCAGGGGCTGAGGTCAGCCCTCGCGAGTGTGGGGGAGGGGCGCGAAGCCCGCAACCCCACCTCCTTTCTAGCTCGGAAGTGGCTTACTCACAATAACAATATGAGGATAGACTGAGGCATAACGATTTGCGTTATGAGCAAGTATTCTGGTTATCCCAGAACCAGAAGAGGCACAAAAAGGAAAGAGGTGAAGTTGGCTGCATGTAGACACAGTCTCTGATTGCTTGGAAAAAGCCCTGGAGAGGAGAGGACTTAGAAGGCTGTGAGGAAGCAGGGAATTTCAGTCTTAGCAACCGATTTTCATGGAGGAAGACCATAAGGAATGAAGTGTTCTGCTCATTAGGCCTGACACTCAACCAAGACTGTGAAGGTTCTATTTTTTGCTCATAAAGAGTTAACTCCATCTTTGAACTGTGTGATTACTGACTGACACACTCCTGTGATGACAACCCCCCAAAATGTGTGGAGAAAGTAGCAGAACTTTCTGGCTGTTTGCTAGAGAGCAGAGGGAGCCAGTACCCTCCAGATGTTGCCAGCACGGCCAGTATTCAGGGTTGATGGGAATTCTGGTCTGAAAACATCTGGTAGGTACCATCTTGGTGACCCCTATTTTAGGGCATAAGGGCTGACACTTCCCTCAATTCTCAAACTTCCCCTACATAACAAATTAGTTGTTTGCAGTCCTTCTAACTACTAGACCAGGGGATCTAAAACTTTCTATCCCCTGGGTTCAGCTTCAAGTCACTGAAAATTAACGAGGTCCACTCCACCACAATGCTTTCCATCATCGTCAGGGTTACAAGCAGCCAACCCCCCCTTTTTAAAAAAAAATCTCTAGTCTTGCGGCTGCCTGCTGTTTCAGGGCAGTCAAGAATTTTTGTCAGCATTCCTTTCTTTTAAAAAAATCATTAAACAGAATCCAATGACTCATTAAGGATGAAAATTCGTCCTGACCTTTGCATTGTAATTAATTTAGCACTTTTATCAGTGCGTCCAATTTTCTGCGCGCTGCTCACCCTGAAAATGAGGTGGTCTGAGAGACTCAAATTGAGAGAGGAAACAAATGGTGAAATATTTAAGATATGATTGATGCCCAAGTGTGAGGTGAGCAGATATAAATGAGGACAGGGGCATAGGTACCTAATTGTTATGTAGAAGACAGACTTTCAGCAGGAATAGCTTCTCTTAGCCTGGCAGCCCTACGGTGTGAGAAATATTATCCATTTGGTGGAGGCGGGAGGGAATAATTAAATGTACAGTAGCCCTCTCCTCACTTACATTTGGGCATCCTTGTTGTTGTTTAGTCGTGTGCAACTCTGTGTGACCCCATGGACCAGAGCACGCCAAGCACTCCTGTCTTCCACTGCCTCCCGCAGTTTCGTCAAACTCATGCTGGTAGCTTCGAGAACACTGTCCAACCATCTCATCCTCTGTCGTCCCCTTCTTCTTGTGCCCTCCATCTTTCCCAACATTAGGGTCTTTTCCAGGGAGTCTTCTCTTCTCATGAGGTGGCCAAAGTATTGGAGCCTCAGCTTCAGGATCTGTCCTCCCAGTGAGCACTCAGGGCTGATTTCCTTCAGAATGGATAGGTTGGATCTTCTTGCAGTCCATGGGGCTCTCAAGAGTCTCCTCCAGCACCATAATTCAAAAGCATCAATTCTTCGGCGATCAGCCTTCTTTATGGTCCAGCTCTCATTTCCATACATCACTACTGGGAAAACCATAGCTTTTACTGTATGGACCTTTGTTGGCAAGGTGATGTCTCTGCTTTTTAAGATGTTGTCTAGGTTTGTCATTGCTTTTCTCCCAAGAAGCAGGCGTCTCTTAATTTCGTGGCTGCTGTCACCATCTGCAGTGATCATGGAGCTCAAGAAAGTAAAATCTCTCACTGCCGCCATTTCTTCCCCTTCTATTTGCCAGGAGGTGATGGGACCAGTGGCCATGATCTTCGTTTTTTTGATGTTGAGCTTCAGACCATATTTTGCACTCTCCTCTTTCACCCTCAATAAAAGGTTCTCTAATTCCTCCTCACTTTCTGCCATCAAGGTTGTGTCATCTGCATATCTGAGGTTGTTGATATTTCTTCCGGCAATCTTAATTCCGGCTAGGGATTCATCCAGCCCAGCCTTTCGCATGATGAATTCTGCATATAAGTTAAATAAGCAGGGAGATCCTAGCATCCTAGCTATTTATTATTAGGTTTGTATATCATCTTTCCTCCAAGGATTTGCAAGTGGCATACAGAGATCTCCCTCTCCCCACCCTGTTCTTATAGTAACCCAGTGTTGTATGTTAGTTCTGAGAGATAATGACTGACTCAAGCTATATAGTAAAAGGTCATCAATGGGGATTTGAACTCCACTGGTCTTCGAGGTCCTAGTCTAACACTCTAATCACTATACCAGATGGGCTCTCAAACTATCTGTTTGCATTATATCCAACTTTATTGGAAGCTTCTGGTTTAGCAGAACTTGGCCACAGTCTCTATATGTTCCTTTCTTTCCAGTCCATTTCTTTCCAGGCACCAAGGAACACACCCAAAGGCAGCAGAAGCACACTGGGTCTTTCCTCTTTAGGGTAAAATTGGGGAAATGAAATAAACTGCCATGTGAACGCAGCCAAATATGTAGAAGAAATGTGTCACATTATAGTGCATGTCTTAGAAGCTACTGCTGTTGCTATCTGAATTTTGTACTAAGCCGTTTTGTGTTAACACTGGTACTGCTGTACTGCTTTTAGTGGCAGGTTAAGACATTTTTGCCTCCCCAAGCTTTTTAATGTTACAGTATTGTTATAGCTGGATTAATAGGTCAGCAGTATTATTCTGGTTTGATTATTTTGTTTTGATTTTTATTGTTTTAATATTGCATGGATGTGTTTTTAGGTATGCCACCATAGAATTCACGTGTGAAAGAAGCTGTGGTTTAGTATTTTTTAAAAATAAATCTAGTCATCCTATTAAGATGATCCTCATATACAAAGTTTGGTTCCATCACTGCCTCACCTCTAGCAGTTTAAGCTTTATTGCTCTCTGGCTCTATGTGGGTTACATGGTTTTACTTTTTGCAAGTTGCTAATTAATAATAATAAAAATATTTTTTTATTTATACCCCGCCCTTCCCAGTTCAGAAAACCAGGCTCAGGGTGGCTAACAACCAATTTAAAACACTTAATTGATACAACAAAAAAGCATAAAATGCAGTATAAAACATGAATAACAATAAATTCAGAATTCAAAAATCAATTCAGGAGGAAAATCCATCCAATAAACATTAGATGATCACCAGGGCTAGCTGGCTAAATTAATCCTATTTGGGCCAGCGAGGAGACCAGGGGAGAATTAGCTGTGGGATCCCAGAGCCGGTAATCTTCATATAAAGGGGGGAGGGGGAGGGAAGGAAAGGGAATAAAAGATCAGGCTAAGTTCAAATTGAAAGCAGGCAGAATAGCTCTGTCTTACAGGCCCTGCAGAAGGAAGTTAAATCCTGCACTAAAATTCCAGTTCTTCCTTGGTTCGTGATTGCCTGGCCTTTAGTCATCCAGCATCTCTATGACATCAGAGCAGGAAGCAAAAGAAGCTATGAGCTGTCCTCCTCTTCTGTAGTATTAGAACTTGAAGCACTTACAATTCTGCAGGCTGTCTGGACATGCTAAATTTCACATGGTTTAAACTATAAAGAAGAAGAGTAAAGACATAAAATCCACACAGAAACATTTTATTTGGACTTAAACTCACTTGCAGAATGAACACAGAGGCTGTTGAAAATAATGAAGGATTAACATCAGAATGTATTAACGAAATTATTGTAATATTTTGAAATGCAGTAGAAATATGAGATGATTAGGATTCCCTCCGATCTTGAAGCATGGGAAGTCAGCTAAATAATAATAATAATAATAATAATAATAATAATAATAATAATTCACATGGTTTACCACTTACTAATGTATTGCTCTACTGCAAAAAATAAATAAATAAATCACACAATGCTTTGCTCTTTTACTGGGAGTGATAAGTGTATACTAGGGATCAGCTTTCTGCAACAAGAAAGCATACTCTCTTATTCGAGGAAAGGAACAAATCAGCAAGTTCACAAGTGGAGAAAACAAGATTAAAACCTCTGGCATCCAGAAGTCCTTTTGCTCTGTTGGCTGACATTCTGGTACCCTGTGGCTCTTCGTGATTGGTTTACCTATTCTCTAGCCGACCCGAGGGCCTGCCTACAATTGTCCCCATCCATCTATCTCTGTCTGTCTTCTTTACAAAACACCCCGCAAGTTCCGCACACCTTCCTTTTGCACTTTTGGGATACCTCCTTTATTAAATTATCTATAATCGGTGATCTGTTATTAAATAAAAGCTATTTTATTGAGCCAAAGTGGTCCCATAGGTACAGGAACCCTATTAGAGGTTTAATGCACTTGTAAGAGGTGACAGATGGAACAGACAGTTGTGAGGATAGAGTAGGACCCTGCTAACCCACCAGAGATAGAGCACATCAATCAGAAAAGACATGGAAGGACCAGGAGTAAAAAAGGGGGATTCTTTTGTTATTTTCTTATGGTTTCTTATGGGTGGTTTGCTTCTCAGGTTTTGAGAGAAGTGGTTAGCAAGTAAATACTGTGGAGGAAATTGTCATTTAGCATCTCCTGCTGCAATCTGCTCATAGGTAGTTGCTTGGATAGTCCAAATATGAATAAGAAGAGCAGAATAAGGTGCATATATCTGCCTCCCAGCTGTGTGTTTGGGAGAAATGGAGGACAGGGGATGTGCACCTTTTAAATATTATTTTATTAATTTTCCAAAAATAAAAATACATATTCAAACATAGAAAAAATAGAGTTGACTTCCCCCTATTCCGCCCTGCGGAACACCCTCCCTTCAGATGTGAAGGAAATAAGCAGCTATCTTCTTTTTAAAAGACATCTGAAGGCAGCCCTGTTTAGGGAATTTTTTGATATTTAATGCTGTATTGTTTTTAACTCTTGATTGGAAGCTGCCCAGAGTATCTGGGGAAACTCAGCCCGATGGGCGGGGTATAAATAATAAATTATTATTATTATTATTATTATTATTATTATTATTATTATTCCCTTCCCCGGTCCCCTTGTTTATCATTATACCACATGTCCATTTTAAATTATAAAATCATTAAAATTACTTCTTGTCCAGTCATAAGGTCTTTACAAGTATTCTTCTTGTTGTTGTTTAGTCTTTTAGTCGTGTCCGACTCTTCGTGACCCTTGGACCAGAGCACGCCAAGCACTCCTGTCTTCCACTGCCTCCCGCAGTTTGGTCAAAACAAGTATTCTTAAAATCCTGCTAATGTATTAACCCATGTACATTGCTTCTGTATATATGCAATAAAGTCCTTTCAATCTTCTTTCAATTCATTGTCATCTCTTCCTCTTAATTTCAAAGTCAATTTTGCCATTTCAGCATACTCCATTAATTTCACTTGCCAATCTTCTTTAGCTGGGACACCTTCTTCTTACCAATGTTTTGCTAATAGTATTTGTTGCATATTCATATAAGTCTTTTTGCGGTCTTGGTATATCCAATCCTGTAATACCTAGTAGGAAAGCTTTAGGTTTTTTAACGAGATGTGCACCTCAAGGCAAACATCCTCCAATCCTAATTTCACTCTTCCTTTCTTCATCTACTGTAGCTCATTTGTCATGAGTTTGAGCCCCATGTTGGGCAAAGGATCCCTCATTGCAGGGGCTTGGATGAGATTACCTTTGTGGTCTCTTCCAACTCTACAACTCTATGATTCTATGATCTCAGAAGCCTCTGGGATAAGCCTGGACACACCTCAAATTCCAGTACAGTGGATGCTCGGGTTGCGAACATGATCCATGTGGGATGCACATTTGCAACCCACAGCGTTCACAACCCGTAGTGGCGTGTCTGTGTACACGCGGGTTGTGATTTGG
Organism: Podarcis pityusensis; assembly: GCF_964106645.2. Classification (NCBI taxonomy): domain Eukaryota; kingdom Metazoa; phylum Chordata; class Lepidosauria; order Squamata; family Lacertidae; genus Podarcis; species Podarcis pityusensis. The sequence goes on from NC_138035.1 coordinate 64,093,922, forward strand.
CGCTTCTGTGCATGCGCAAAGTGCGATTTAGTGCTTCTGCGCTTGCACAACATCCAAAACCCAGAAGTAACCCGTTCTGGTACTTCCGGGTTTCAGCAGTCCGTAACCCGAGAAAACACAACCTGAAGCATCTGTATGCAAATTTATGACTGTAACTCATTTCAGTCTTGTTCCACCATAGACAGAGTACATATAATTCCGGTCCCTGTGAGCAGTGTTTCCAAAACAGCAGCTGCCACCTCTTGTCCCACATTCTGAAATGGTGCAGTCCTTGAAAAATGGCATCATGCTTTCATAAACATGTACAGCAACACTTTAGCACTTTAAGCAATCGTTTTGCAGAACTTTAAGTAGACTCTTTCCTAGAATTTGGAGTGCATGAGCTGTTTCTCTTCACCCTGACTAAGATGCAAGTTGGATGGGACTTGTGTGTGTTATTCTAGGGGGAATAGTAATAATTGTAACATTGCAGTTTTTAAGATAAAATCTTGATTTTTGCTTATGCTCTGTAAATTGCATTCAGCCTGAGTGCAGAATGGTGTGAATAAAAAAAGAACTGTGCTAGTAAGTTATTTGACCAAAATGCTTTTTAAAGTTCAAAAATGGATCTAAATAAATTGGGTCGTAATTTGCAAGATTTTACTGTGTTTATCAGATGTCCTGGTTTCAACAATGTCACACAGTTGAACTTGGATGCGTGCTATTATTCTTTTGCTAAACACCCAAAGCATGCATTTGGCGGATTAAGTTGCCACGTTCTTGCAAAACGCCAATGAATGTTCATTTAGTTCATAGCACAAGCTTAACAGACACACTTCATAGAACCCATAAGCTAGGAGGGGAAGAACTGGAATCTCTGGCAAACAGATCAGTGTAGCTACAGTTTAATCTGCTCATTTTGTGGCATTTACTTGCTGCTTTCTTGCCTGAAGGGCAAACACCGCCGTAATGAAGCACACATGGACAAATGGCTTTTCCAGGCTGTGATTAATTTTCACAAGCTGACTTTAATCACTGGTTAATTAATAGGATTAATATGTCTCACTAATATGGTCCATTATAAGGAGTATTATATTGATTTGTTTTCCCTGCAAATTCAGTGCAGTCACAGAGTTTAATATAGGAAGTCACCCAATCTGCTGAGGTTCCATCACAAACACAATTTCAGAGGGCTGTGTGTGTGTGTTTTTACTTACTGTTTGACTTGGAGCAAATTTGAAGCCAAAGGTGAAAGTCATACCCACCCCCCTTCAACATTTAGGGAGGACAATTTGGGGCACCTCCTGCCCTCCTGACGATGCCATCACTCACCTCCTCTCTGTTGCTGACCCTTTCCTCACCTGCTTGCCCCGCTCCCTCCATCCCCCCCCTACCTTTGTCTGTTGTCCTCCCTCTCCTCCATGGTCTCAGGAGAGCATTGGGAGACACCGTGGAACCAGCACATCCTGAGCAGCATTGGGAGATGCCACACGGATAAGTGTGGCGAGGTTGCACTGAGCTGAGCAGTGACGGGAGTGTCGGCGTAAGGGGGTCAAAAGGCCAGCTGGCTCGGCCCCAGCTGAAACATCTCCCTCTCAGCCTTGCCACTGCGGAGATTCATCGACCTCTTGCTCTGACGTACAACAGCCACTCAAGCTTGCAGACTGCAGCACACTTTTCTCAGCAGTGTATACTGTGCAACAGAAGAGGCTTGAGGCTGTAGATACATACTAAGCTACGCATTTATTAAACATAAATCAGGACAAAGAAACATGTTGCCTCTCCTTGCCGTCTTCTCAGAGAGAGAGCTAAAATCAAAAGCTATACAGAGCGGAAGTTCCGCTTACGTCAGCAATCTGTGCTGGAATGTAAACAGACATGTGACACGCAACAATCCCATGTTTGCAGCAAAAGGTGGAATAGAATCCCAACAAGGAGATGCTGCGTGGACCAGCAGTCTAGCGGAAGGTTGCACTTTGGGAGACGCAACACCGGCTTGAGCCTCCTCTTCCTCCCATGCCACATACATACTTCCAGAAGCCAGACTAAGACATCAGAGCTGTGGGGAGTTGAGAAAAAAATGATAGGTTAACTTTCCATACCCTCCAAGTGTCCTGATTTAAGCGGAGCATCATGGCTTGACAGAAGCCTCCCTCACCTCTGATCCCAATCTCGGATGTCCCATTATGGCTCTCAAGAGCAACTTCAAGATTCTAGCCTGCATCAGCAGCAACTAAGCTATCTAGCAAAAAAATAATAATAATCAGATGTAAACATAGGCAGTTTGAAAGTGCAAATGCCACTGGTGCACATTATGATAAACATGCAAATTATGACTCATTAAAAGTTTCCACTCGGCTTGCAGACCTTAATCTGGAGTAATGCTGCCACCAGCAGCACTTTTCATTATAACTACCTTTTGTTGATGCTGGGGATCAAAACAATGTGTTATGAATACAACAGGCTTAATCCAGGTAGAGCTTTTTGTCTGCATTTGTAATCACTATTTGACACCTGTACCAAAAAGCAGAGCAGTTAGGCACTCCCTCTGAGACGCGATTGCAGCAGCTGAATGCCACAAACCCAGTTATGTGTCATAAAGCAAAATGTATTGCTTTACAAACAGAAGCATATTAGAAGTCTCCCATGCACACATCCATGGGAGTAAGTCCCAGTAAAGTCAGTGGGACATGCTTCCGTCTTTACAAAATAATTATTTCTAGTGTGATCTAAAACTATATTGGGTTCCTTCACACATGACACAGCAGCAAACCCAAGTTTACCAACAGAGTATACCATGCCCTCCAACATTTTTTCCAATGAAAATAGGGACATCCTATTCAATAATCATAATCATTTTATTATTTATATCCCACCCATCTGACTGGGTTGTCCCAACCACTCTGGGTGGCTTCCAAAATATATAAAAAACATAACATACACATCTGCCTTCATATGTTACTTATCTCCATGACTTGGGGGGTTGCATAACTCCATACCCTCCAACATTTCTCCAATGAAAATAGGGATGTCCTAAGGAAAAGCAGGACGTTCTGAGATGAATCAGAAACCAATACAGCTTCTGTAAATCTAGGACTGTCCATAGAAAATAGGGACACTTGGAGGGTCTGGTATGCAAGTATAACACACTTGTACAGATCTTTGGTTTTCAGTTGGGGGATCTGGAATCAGTACTTGGTTGCAACCCAAACTAAGTTGGCCTGCAACAACAGTGCTATCATGATACAAACAAACAGTCAAACAAAATAATAAATGGGTCCCAAAATATATGTTTGGATTAAACCATGTCACCCAGTTCTGAACAGGTTGAAGACTATTGTGTAGATAACGATGGTTCTGGGTACCACCTTGGACCTTCATCCTAGTAGTCTCCACAGTGACTAACCAGTTGTGCCCAAGAAACTCACAAATACAGTGTGTGCTTTTGCTCTGCGGAAACCTGTATTCGGTAGCATAGAACTTCTGAAGAAGTGGGCTCCACTTAACAGTTATGATTAAAAGATACCGGTAGCAGTAGCATCTATAAATTTGTCAGATTGCTCTTTCAAGGCCATCTAAGCCGGTAGCTATTACCACATTTCAGGGTAGAAAATTCCATACATTACTGGTGGGTTCTGTGAAAAAGTATTTGTGATTTTTCCTGAATATATTACCAATAAATGTTAGCCTGTATCAGTGTTTCCCCAACTTGGATCTCCAGATGTTTTTGGACTACAACTCCCACTACCCCTGACCACTGATGCTGCTAGCTAGAGATGATGGGATTCATAGTCCAACAACAGCTGGAGACCCAAGTTTGGGAAACCCGGGTCTATATCTAGTTCATTAATTAATTCATTCATTATATTCATTATATCTATATACTGCCCTTAATCATAAGATGTCAGGGCAGTTCACAGAATAAAATATAGGATAAAATCTAGTAAATAAGTAAAACCTGTGCTTTTTTCTGGGGGACGCATACCCCTAAACATTTTGTGAATCTAAGTTTGGCCTCATTGAGGGGCTGTATTTCAATATGAGTAGGAAAATGAGAGTACCCCTAAACTTTTTTTTTAGAAAAAAAGCACTGAGTAAAACAAAACAGCAAAACAATAACCCGCTCTCCCCATAGACACATATAAAAGTGTGTAGAATATTAATCGGGACGCGGGTGGCGCTGTGGGTTAAACCACAGAGCCTAGGACTTGCCGATCAGAAGGTTGGCGGTTCAAATCCCCGCGACGGGGTGAGCTCCTGTTCTTCGGTCCCAGCTCCTGCCAACCTAGCAGTTCTAAAGCACAAAGTGCAAGTAGATAAATAGGTACCGCTCCAGTGGGAAGGTAAACGGCATTTCCGTGTGCTGCTCTGGTTCGCCAGAAGCGGCTTAGTCATGCTGGCCACATGACCCAGAAGCTGTCTGTGACAAACGCCGGCTCCCTTGGCCAATAAAGCGAGATGAGCGCCGCAATCCCAGAGTCGGTCACGACTGGACCTAATGGTCAGGGGTCCCTTTACCTTTACCTAGAATATTAATCAGCCAAAGGCCTGGTTAAAGAGGAATATATTCGCTTGGTGCTCAGAATGCTTAATTTAACAAACATCTACAATGCCCCTCCTTAATTTCTTGCATATGATCGCTGTGCTTTAGGATTGGTGGTTTATATGCTGGTACTACTTATACCTGTTGGGTGACTTTAGTGGACCTGGGTGATGCCTCCAATTGTGGAGATACTGTCTTGCCTAGAAATTTTCATTGAAGCTGAAACTGATGGTGTAGCATGCTGTGGAACCAGCCTTACAACGGCATCGTTGATTTGTTACAAATATATCACCTTCCCTAAGATCCTAACACCAATTTCTTATCCTTTTTATAAAACAGCAGTCATTTCACCATAGGTGCCTCCTCCTGGTATTTTCTTTCTCTGTCTGTGGCCTGTAAATTATTTTCAAAATGCCAGTTCACTAGTATTGTAATTTTTCACAGCCATCTTTCTAAGCTGCCTAGGGTGGGAGCTTGTTGTTAAGTATATATCAAATGGAGTTGCTTAGATTTTATATTTGCACAGTGAAATCCAGCTGGCTTGGAATGCATTCAACTCTTCATCATTGCTATCCTAAAGCACCAGCCCAGAAGAAAAATGTTCATGCCATACAATTTTACCTGCGCTCAGGCAGCATTTGTGACTTTTCTGATCAACGACAGCAGTGGAACATTGGAAATTCAATTTAGCACATGCACTTGAATCAACTTTAAAGGGAGGATAATGCTTCCATCGGTTGCCATGCACAATTTCATTACACAATTAAGCATCAATTAAAATTCCATTAAAATAATGTTATCCTGTTGTCTTTGCACCGATGTGAACTTGGCATTGCATCTATCTAATACTATCAGCTGATAATCCTATAGACCCAGTGTCATTAAGGTTAATGTGCAACATGGTTTTTCTTTTCTTTTTACTGTTTATGCCATGAATTAGTTTGTTATAGCATATGTTGGTAATGAAACCTGATTATAATAATGATGATGATAGGAACACAAAGGGGTATGAAAGAAGAAGCTGAGGAAATGGACAAACTGGCTCCAAGATGGAAGATGAAAGGCTGGATTTTAATTAGGCATTATGTTTTGCAATACCCTTGAACTTCTAGCACAAAGAGTGCTTTCATGCTGCCAAAAGAATCCTTGATGGGACCAGCACAGAACCTCCAGAGACAATAGTATCAAAATGATTACTAGCGAGTGTTGATTAGAATGGTGAATGCCTCCATCCATTGGTTACAGCAACAGAACACAAAGTCAGTCTCAGAATGATCGTGTTACGGTGGAACCTCAGTTCTCGAACGCCTCCGTTGTCGTACGTTTCAGTTCTTGTATGCCGAAAACCTGGAAGTAAATGCTTTCATTTCCAAACATTTTTTGGAACCCAAATGTGCGATACGGCTTCCCCTGAGTGCAAGAAGCTCTTGCAACCACTGGGAAGCTGTGCCTCAGTTTTCTAACATTTCGGAAGCTGAATGGGCTTCTGGAATCGATTTTGTTCGAGAATTGAGGTATCACTGTACCACTGACCAGGGAGCATTTCTGTCTATATGTAAGTATTTGTAGCTGAGACCTGATATTCTCTCCCACCAACAAAGGAAACCCATAGTGCTTACACTCCAGGTTGAGCTTATAGCTTGTAACTGCTGCCTCCCACATTTATTTTTGATGAGTTCCCAGAACTGACCTCTCTGCGGCGCAAACCTGGGCCGTGTGTATGGAGGTCCTACCCAGATGACAAGACACACCCCTTCCCCCAGTCTCACTAATATGGTCCAAAATAAACCAAAACAATGCATTTGGCACCAGCTTGTCTGTAGGAGTTGCCAGAAGGAGACATACAAGACACCATCCAACTGCCATTAGGACTATGCTCCTAAACTTGTTGTATTCTGGCTGGCAAGACATCTTCATAATGAAATACTTGGCATTAAATGTGATATTTTATCTTAAAGGTGGGTTGGCATGACCTCGACTTCCTTCCTTTTAAATTTGTATTTGAGCTGGCTTCTTGCCATTTTTGGCAGATCCTGGCTGTTGTTTCAAGAAGTCAGAAGCTCAGCACAGGCCATGCTAATGTTCAGTTGCACCTGAAGACCAGCCTTCACAATACTATAACTCAACTGGTATCTGTGCTTTGTCCACAGTTGTGCAATCAAACTGAAAGCTCTCACACAGTAGGCATAAGACAGAGGAATGAAAAGTGTGAAAGAGATCAGTTTCTTCATTGGGTTTCCACTGGCATTTACAGTGGTACCTTGGTTAACGAACTTAATCCGTTCCGGAAGTCCGTTCTTAAACTGAAACCATTCTTAAACCAAGGTGTGCTTTCCCTAATGAGGCCTCCCGCCACCGGTGCCCTTCTACCATTCATATTCCATTCTTAGACTGAGGTAAAGTTTGAAACCAGGACACTACCTCCGGTTTTGCGGAGTTCGTAAACCAAATCATTCGTATACAGGACTGTTCTTAAACCGAGGTACCACTGTATTTGAAAACCTCCACCCATCTGTGGCCTATAATCTGCTTCTTCAAGAAAAAAGTCTTCCTTTGTTTGTTGTTGGTTGCAGTCTTAATTCCACTAGTAAACCTAATCGAATTCAGTAAGAATTACATCTGAGAAGTTATGGTTAGGAGTGTGGCCTTAGTATAACTAAATGAGACAAGAGGTGCAAATCATAAATAATTGGTGTCCAAAGTCATTTCTGAATAAGAACTGTATGAAACACAATCACTGGTATTCACTAGCAACATACAACAATATAAAAATTATTTGTATCTGAGATAAGAACATAATACAGTCCAAAGTATAAGTACTATGATAGTATTATGAATGCATTGATAAAATCACATTTTTTACCTTTTCAAGACTTAAGAAACAACTGATATAGAATAATTGCATATAACCCCCCCGCCCATATCACCACATGCAATTTCAATCTCATCATCCTCTTCAAATGTGCTAAAGATATCCTAAAAAAATAGAGCACTGTTTTAGTTCAAGTAAAAACGAATCCATTCTTGCCATAATGCAGCAGCTATTATCAATCAAAATTCCCATTTTGTAGCCGAAAGATAAGCTTATAGGTAGATGTGAGTTTACTTCATTGGTAATGAAATTGTTTCAGGATGTAATGGATATTTGAATTCCATCTCGTTTTCAGTTCTAGATATAATGTGGAATAAACGTCTTATAGGCTTTCAGGCAATGCATCTCTTAAAAGATTGGAAAACATGGCATTAAATTTAGATGACATGAAGTGATAGCAAACGATTGGCCATAAACCTTAGCAAGTGAAGAGTTAATTCTGAAAGAGGATAATTAAGGCTAGTATGTGGCTTTCAAACAGACACAAATTGGCCTAAATTCATCTGGAGTCTCTTATGAGCACCAAAGAGATACGTTTTTGACTCAGATACATTTGGTACCTCGGGTTAAGGACTTAATTCGTTCTGGAGGTCTGTTCTTAACCTGAAACTGTTCTTAACCTGAGGTACCCCTTTTAGCTAATGGGCCCTGCTGTGCTGCCGCTGCATGATTTCTGTTCTCATCCTGAAGCAAAGTTCTTAACCAGAGGTACTATTTCTGGTTTAGCAGAGTCTGTAACCTGAAGCGTCTGTAACCCGAGGTGTCACTGTACTGAGCAATCTGTAGAGAGAGTTGGAGTGAGAGATCTGTTTGTTAGTATGTATCTGTTTGCTTGGTTTGGAAGCTCCCTGTGTTTTTTAAGTAATTAAAGAAGTTAGTAATGGGATTATGAGAAGGTGCTATTACAGGATTTTGGATTTGCCCAAAGTAAATGTTACAGAATTCCAAACAAAACACCAGAAATTCCAACTTCTGCACAACAATTAGATGCCCTAGTTCTGTCATTTTTTACATCAAAATGCAACTCCGACCCAATGTATTTCCCCCCCTTAATGAAAACCAAATGCACAAAGCTACAGAATGTAGAGGGTGCTTAACCTTTCTGCTTCTAGCCAAGTTTCCTCTCAAAATCACATTACCTTTCCCTCAAGCTGTTCTCTTCCAACCAGCGAAAGAGCTAAATGCCTATAATGTCCTTGAAGCCTTACTATAGCTAGTTTGAAAACCCTGTACCACTTCTGCCTCCCTGAGTAGTTGTTAAATAAGAGTCCTTTTGTCTAAATGCAAATTTTGGGAATTCATGCAGATAGCTAGGCTAGATGAGGAGAAGGGAGAGTTTCCTCTTGTTTTTGTCACTCGCAGGTATCATTATGACTGGATTATTCTGCTGACTTTTCCAGTCTTCTAGACAAAGTCCAAGCAGTTTAGACATATATGAGAAAGGTTCTTGGGGAAATTCTGTTATTTTATGCCATAGGGCAAGGAAGAAGAAACCTGGCGATGTTGCAGGGCCATCACCCCTCATTGGATTTCATCAGCACTGGAGGGCCAAAGGTCCTCCACACCTGCCATAGAGACTCTGTTCTTCATCTGTTGCCCACATTATGCAGAAATATCTGCTATTCAGACCCAAAAATGGGTTGAGTGCTTAGTTGAGTGCTCTCAATGATGAAGCCTCCTTGCAAAAGCTTTCTGCAATGGCTTGCACATTGTTTGATGGCACACAGATCAAGGAGGACTGACCTCTGCCTCTTCCCCCCTTCTGGGCCCTTAAGGTAAGTAATTTACCATTGTGACTTGGAAAGTGGGGTGAGCATTCCCAGAGCCCCTGTTAATTATTTAATTGACACTGAAATGGCGACTGCCTAAATGTGTATTATTGAAGGCTTTAAAGTGGGAAATTTACACTGAAGTATACTAAGTGGTCTCTGAACTCCTTGATGGGGTGATAATTAACTATTGTTGTTTTCTGCTAGCTACCACATGAGTGTTTAACCTTAGATCCAGTGACACAGGTACTGAATTGCAAATTCACCATCTTGGAAGGCTGGTGGCTTAGTTTTTGTTCTCAGGCTCTGGGGAGTAAGGATGTGTAAATGACCCTCTCCAGTGAGTGAATACAGATCCAGGCAAAATGGAGGTTGTGAGGAAAGAGATCGTTGCTTATAGGTCTGTTTGGAATTATCTTTTATTTCTAAGATGCTGAGCCTGTGCAGTTTGAAAGCACATCAAAGTGCAAGTAGATAAATAGGTACCACTCCGGCGGGAAGGTAAACGGCGTTTCCGTGTGCTGCTCTGGTTCTCCAGAAGCAGCTTTGTCATGCTGGCCACATGACCCGGAAGCTGTCTGTGGACAAATGCCTGCTCCCTCGGCCAATAAAGAGAGATGAGCGCCGCAACCCCAGAGTCGTCTGCGACTGGACTTAATGGTCAGGGGTCCATTTACCTTTACCTTATTTGTGGAAGAAATGACACTACTGATGTCCCAATAGGAATTCTGGGACTTGTAGTCTTAGTCACATATCCGGTGGGAAAAGACATCCAGCATTCTTTATAAATAAATAAAAATATATGGGGAAAAAAAATTCCAGTTCCTAACCACTAACTAAGACAAGATGATGGAACCCCTGATGAGGAAAGACTTTCCTATTCAGACAGGCCATTGAAAACTAGGTGCAGACAATGTTGACAACTAGACGATCACAGTAATTGGTATTTTAATGGTATTTTAGCTGGCTCTAACGATGCTTTATTGTATCTTAACTATTGTTTTTAACTGATATGCTTTATTACTTTATATTTTATAATGATGTTTTGAGAATGTTGCAAGGTGGAATATAAATACGTTAAATAAGAACTGTAACCCGAAAGCTTTATTCCAGTCAAATAGAAGATTCTCACGGGGAGTAAACTGAGGTTTGTTTTCCGCTTGGCATATCACTGGAATCTACAAGTTCTTCAAATATCAGGCAGCCCAGGGGGTCTGAGTTGCAAGATACATTATAGCCCCTTCCATATCAGACTGTCTTTTCACTACCAACAACTGCAATTTGACAATTACGAATTTGTTTTTTGTTTTTTTCATTTGGATGGGTAAACTCTGCTTATCTTAAGCATACTGGACAGGATGGGTTTAGTTCTGCTTTAAAAAAAAAAAAAGATTTAAAGAGTTTTAGTGGGTTTTTCAAAAGATCTCTTCTAAGAAACTTGAAAAAAATATATTCTGGAGCAAATTCTTTTCTGAATGTGCAGCATGCTGACTGCTCATAACATGTCTATAGTGTACCAATGGGCAAATTGTAGATCTTGTCACAATTGCTTTTTGAGAGCTCAGGCTTGCTATTTGCTGCCACACATTGATATTGCTAAGAAGCCAGCCAGATGTTGTCATGACAATTCCCATAGAACTTCACAATTTTGCTCTGAAAATGATGTGTTTTGGCAGCCTTTCTACCACAGAGGCATAGTTCGCTCTCTTTCTCCCCACCCTCCAGTTCTAGGCTGTCACCATCTTAAAATTACCCTTTCCTAGAGAGTTTCGTGAAGTCCTTCAGTGGTGCTGTATATATGGCACAGCAAAGGCACTCATGGGATCTTGCCCAATGTTAAATATTCTATTAGCTTGCGCATCTGCCTTCCCTCCTCTTTCTTTAAGAAGTCTTTTTTTAAGAAGTCATATTTAGTAGATCTAACTTTATATGTAGGCTTTCCCCATTTTGCTAATTAGCCAGCATTCTGTCATATCAGATGTTATTGGATTTTCCTCCGATAATTAATCATATTAACTTTTTCAGGAATGCCTCACAAGGAAGCATCTTCCCTTTCTGGATAGTTCTCAGCAAACAGAATCAGACCAGCGCTGAGAGCATGAACAGCTGTTGCTGTTTATTTGTTACTATCAGGATGCTTGGCTCTTTATAGAGCACAGGAAGAGACATCTCTGTCCCAGGGAGCTTATAATCTAAAATTCAGTGCAGGGCAAACAATAGAGAAAGGGATAAATAGAGAATCAATACTTGGTTGTTTCACATGCACATGCTTAGTCTTAGCTATGGGTTAAATTATAACAGTGCAGGCTGGTCTATTAGCTAAGATGGTTATTAGCTAAGGGGGCACCGCCCCACCAATCTAAGTCTACCCTTAGCGCCAGGCTCTGTTTGCCTTCTCACAGCCAGTCTGGGCAGGAGGGGAGTGGTGACATTGCCTGTCTGCTACCTCCTCCTTAATCTCAGCCTCTTGTTTCCTGCCACAAATATACTTTAAAGAGTTGTGTGGCTAGGCCTCCACTTTAAGAAATCACTTGATATCCAAGGTAAAAGAGCAGAATTTTATAGAGATATCCCTAAACAACTTTTGGATCTCAGAGCTACATATACAGACCTAGCAAGACTACTGAGAGGAAACGCGATTCCGTATAGGTGGGAGTTCCCCCAAGGTTTATCTTTTAATTTTAAAGGAAAGAAAATTAAGATCAAAACATCAGAAGATAACCAGAAGTTCCTGCACGACCATGGAGAAGACCTTCAGAAGGGAGCAGCAGCCTCTTGGCCACCGCCACTGCCTGGAATAACACCGATACCTACACCCTCGGGTCCAGAAGAAAAAGAAGACACCCCACTATAGGAACAACAGATTGATTCAGAATGTCTCTGCAGCTGTACAGTTGGAATATAAATGGCGGCAATTCCCCGGAAAAAAGACGAAAGATTTTTCATATTTTGAAAAAAGAACAATTGGATATTATTTGCTTGCAGGAAACGCATGTGACTAGACTCCACAGGAAGGTGCTAATTAACAAAAGACTAGGCCAAGAATTTATTTCATCAGATAGAGTTAAAAAAAGAGGAGTGGTAATCTACGCAAAGGAGAACTTGTCACCGAAACTTTTATTTAAAGATGAGCAAGGAAGAATTTTGGCAATTGAAATACAAACACAGGGAGAAAAATTTTTGATTTTAGGAATATATGCACCAAATGAGGGGAAATCGGAATTTTACAAGAAGCTGCACGAGATAATGCTGGACTATCTGGACTATACCAACATCATAATGATGGGTGATATGAATGGGGTGGTTTCTACTCACATGGATAAGTCACAAAATCAAAATTTAACTAAAGACGGCAGACTACCTAAAACTTTTTTTGAACTAACTGACAATATGGACCTGATTGATATATGGAGGACAAGGAATCCCCTGGGTAAAGAAGGAACATTCTTTTCTGAGGCCCACCTATCATGGACAAGAATCGACCAAATATGGACAACTAGAGGACTGGCACCTAAGATCAGAAAAGTGGAAATCTGTCCAAAGACTTGCTCCGACCATAATGCTTTGAAAGTGGAATTGAGACTTACTCCAACCGGTTCTTTCAGATGGAAAATGAATGACACCCTATTAAGAGATCAGGAGATTGTGAAGAAGGCCCAAAAAACTTTAAAGGACTATTTTGAAATTAATTTGAACACTTCGGTGGAAAAGAGAACAATCTGGGACGCAAGTAAAGCTGTAATGAGGGGGTTTCTGATTCAACAGAATACAATTAAGAAAAAACTTTGGAATGGAAAAAAAGACAAGATATTAGAGAAGATAAGAGAAGGAGAGAAAAAATTGAGATTAAAACCAAAATCAAAAGAAGTTTTAAGAGAAATCAAATTCCACCAAGCTCAATATGCGAAACTGATAAACCAAGAAGTGGAATGGAAAATTAAACAAATGAAACAAAGATCATTTGAATCGGCAAATAAATGTGGAAAACTGCTAGCATGGCAGTTGAAGAAGAGACAAAAACTGAACTTTGTCACTAATCTAGAGGTGGAAGGGAGAAACATTCAGAAACCAGAAGAAATTAGAAAGTGTTTCCAGAAATATTTCAAAAAACTTTATACACAAGGGCCTCAGGAAGTGTCTGAGATAGATAAATTTTTAAAAGCAAATGGTTTACCAAAACTATCTCAGGAGAAGAGGACAATCCTGAATTATAGAATAACACAACAGGAAATTGAGGGTGCCATCCAGAATATGCAACTAGGCAAATCTCCAGGCCCAGATGGACTTACCTCCAAGTACTACAAGACATTAAAAGACTACTTGATACAACCGTTAATGGAGGTTTGTAACCAGATTATGGCGGGGAGGAGGGCACCGGAAACGTGGAAAGAAGCCTTCATCACATTGATACCTAAACTGGAAACTGAAAAGACTCAGCTTAAGAACTACCGTCCCATCTCACTCCTAAATGTGGATTACAAAATTTTTGCTGACATTTTGGCAAGTAGACTTAAAAAAATACTTAATGAAGTAATTCACAAGGACCAGGCAGGCTTTCTCCCAGGGAGACATTTGTTTGATAATACCAGGAACATTGTTGATATTTTGGAACTTTTACAAACTAATATCAATACGAAAGCTGTGTTAATTTTTATCGACGCGGAGAAGGCCTTTGATAACATTTCTTGGATGTTTATGAAGAGAAACCTGGAAGGGATGGGAGTGGGGCGGGGGTTTGAAAATGGAATAGAAGCAATCTATTCTGAGCAAAAAGCTAAACTGATAGTGAACAATGTGGTGACAGAGGAGTTCAAAATTGAAAAAGGGACACGACAAGGGTGTCCACTATCCCCTCTTTTATTTATTTCAGTCCTGGAGGTGTTACTGAACATGATTAGGGAGGACCGGTCGATACAAGGAGTACAGGTCGGAGCGAAACAATATAAACTGAAAGCTTTTGCAGATGATTTGGTTTTAACATTACAGGAGCCAGAATCTAGTACAAAAAGAGTATTAGAACTGATTTATGAGTTTGGTCGGGTGGCGGGATTTAAGTTGAATAAGCAAAAAACCAAGGTTTTGGGAAAAAACTTGACATCTTCAGAAATAGATGGGTTTCAGAAGGAAACAGAACTAAGTGTGGTAAAAAAAGTGAAATACCTAGGGGTCCACTTGTCAGCTAAAAATTTGAATTTATTTAAAGATAATTATGAAAAATGCTGGTTGGAAATCAAAAAAGATTTGGAAATCTGGTCAAGATTGAAACTTTCCTTGTTGGGCCGAATTGCAGCTATAAAGATGAATGTATTGCCGAAAATGTTATTTTTGTTTCAGACCCTACAGATTGTGGACAGAGTGGAATGTTTTGGAAAGTGGCAGAAGGATATATCCAAGTTTGTTTGGCAGGGCAAAAAGCCCCGGATAAAGTTTAAAATATTAACTGATTCGAAAGAAAGAGGGGGGTTTGCCCTGCCGGACCTGAGATTATATTATGAAGCTGCGGCCTTCTGCTGGATGAAAGATTGGTTATTACTTGAGAACACTGATGTCCTAGATCTGGAAGGGTTTGACAATGCTTTTGGTTGGCATGCATATTTGTGGTACGACAAGGTAAAGGTTCATAAAATGTTCAAAAATCATATTGTTAGAAAATCAATATTTATGGTCTGGATAAAATACAAGGACTTATTAGAAGGTAAGACTCCGAGGTGGCTTTCACCAGCAGAGGCCAAGGCCCGGAAAAAACCTAATATGGAGGTTGGTTGGCCGAAATATGGGGAAATTATAGAAAAAGTAGTAGAAACTTGGAGACTGCAGAGTTATGAAAAATTAAGGAATAAGGTGCAAAATTGGCTTCACTACGCTCAAATTCAAGAGGTTTTTAAGTTGGACAAAAAAATAGGTTTCCAGGTGGAAAAATCGAAACTAGAGACAGAATTGTTGGAACCAAAGACCAAGGTACTTTCGAGAATGTATAACTTGCTGCTTAAATGGAACACTCAGGATGAGACAGTCAAATCAGCCATGATAAAATGGGCTCAGGACATTGGGTACAACATTATGTTTGAGGACTGGGAAAGGTTATGGACCACTGGTATGAAATTCACGGCATGTAATGCCTTGAAAGAGAATATTATGAAAATGATATACAGGTGGTACATGACCCCAGTCAAGCTTGCTAAGATATATCACTTGTCTGATAATAAATGTTGGAAATGTAAGGAGGCTGAAGGGACATTCTTTCACCTCTGGTGGACTTGTCCAAAAGTGAAGGCCTTCTGGGAAATGATATATAATGAGTTAAAGAAGGTGTTTAAGTACACCTTTCCCAAGAAACCAGAGGCCTTTCTATTGGGCATTGTCGGCCAGAAGGTGTTAAAGAAGGATAGAACCTTTTTTATGTATGCAACTACAGCAGCAAGGATTCTCATCGCAAAATACTGGAAGACCCAAGATTTACCCACACTGGAAGAGTGGCAGACGCAATTGATGGACTACATGGAATTGGCCGAGATGACTGCCAGGATCCGAGATTTGGGAGAAGAAGCAATAGAGGAGGATTGGAAAAAATTTAAAGATTATTTACAAAAATTTTACAAGTTATATGAATGTTAAGAATTCGCATGATTAGGGAAATCCAGCTCCAGCAATAAGACTAAGGTATGGGAAACTAAGTTATATAAAGGAAAGGTCTAATGTTTAAAAGAATATTATATATGTTATTAGTGTAAATTGAAATTAAGTATTTTAAACGTAAACCACAAGTATTTGAAAGAACAAAAGAATGTACGAAATAAGGTTATAATTTGCTGAAAAATTTTATTGTAAAGAACGCACGGTGAGGGAGACGTGGGGAAGTCCGGTTGGTTATGAAAAAATGCTTTGAAAGGATGACTTTTTTCTTTTTCTTTTTTTTTCTGTTATCTCTTTGTATAACTGACTTTGTATTTCTATTTGGAAAAAAGGCAATAAAAAATATTTAAAAAAAAAATAAAATAAAGAGTTGTGTGGAAGTTGCCCCGGGTCGTTTGACCCTTTTAAATAGTTATCATTCTCCTTCTGAGAGAAAACAACAACAACCACCATGCAACACACTTTGTTTTAAAGTTTTAAAATAACATGACTATTACTTGGTGTACTCCCTCTTGTACGAGACAGGCATGTAATACGTTACTGAAACATATTTACGTGAATTTGTACCTGAAACCGACTCATATTTATAGACTGGTTGAGGCAAATGGCAGAATAACGCAACATATTTGCTGCTCTAACAGTTGAAACTCACACAACAGTTGATAACTGAACTGAAGCAAACTGCCTCAGGCGTGTGACATCACAGGATTCTATGCTACATCCCCAATCCTTTGCATAGTATTTTGGAAGCACCATTCCCACAATTCCATGGGTCTACTCTGTGTACAACCAGGCAAAAGCACTGGGATGTGGAATCTCTAGCCAAAGTGCCTCCCATAACTCTTTGCAGGCTAACTGCCTCACCAGCCATGTTCCACACCCTCTTCGGGTGCTTTTGCTTGGTTACGCTTCTTGCACCGTGATTATGCTTCTTGCAGCCTGGCCACACCATGGTTAAATCTCCCATGCCCATTACCAGCACTGATTGGCCAGTGCTGGTGATGCAGCCAGGGCGACACCTGAAGAGGGTGTCAATCTCCGTCCCTGCGACAGATCATTATCGGGTCATGGCTGCCCGGCTGCAGTGCCGCCCACCGGAAAAGGTGAATGGTCTTGCTTAACTGGATGATGAGAGAGGGTGGTGATGTAGAAACCTCTGGAACAGAGCTCACTGTACAAAGGTAAGCGTCACATTTGTCCCTCCTCTCTCTTTTTGCTTCTGGCCACCATCACTGGCGTGTGGCTCTGGAACGTTGACACAAAGGAGCACAGCCATTGGACCAAAAAATGGCACAACCCCCTTGGATTGTGGAGTGCCATTCCCTTGTATCAATACCATAGCTGTCAACTTTTCCCTTTCTTGCAAGGAATCCTATTCGGAATAAGGGAATTTCCCTTAAAAAAGGAAAACGTTGACAGCTATGATCAATACAAGTTAGAGGTGTGCGAGGCATCTTTTAAATAAAAACACACACAAATCACTGCTGAGCTGCACCCACCATTGTGGGGCCTGAGGAGATGGTGGTGATGATGATGCCTCCAGAGCTGCTGCAATTGGCTGTGGGTTGCTTGTGACATCACAAGAGCACATGAGAAGGTACTTGCACTTTGACGTGCTTTTGAACTGCTAGGTTCATCCTGCTAGGTGGGCAGGAGCAGGGACCGAGCAACGGGAGCTCACCCCATCATAGAATCACAGAGTTGGAAGAGACCACAAGGGCCATTGAGTCCAACCCCCTGCCAAGCAGGAAACACTGCTGACCTTCTGATCGGCAAGTCCTAGGCTCTGTGGTTTAACCCACAGTGCCACCTGCGTCCCTTTGTGTGTGCTTTAAAAGGTTTAAGAAATGGACAAGACCCCTTTAATTATTACAGCAGCCACATGAACCATGATTGTGGTAAGCTCTTGTTGGTACTTGCATGCAAAAGGTTTACTTGTCTAAAGTAGAGAAAACCAAAGTGAATATATGCAGTAATCATTAAATGAAATGGTAGATGAGGACACCCGGCCGTCAGACAGAATGAAAACCAAATGATAAACAGCAGTGAGAGGAAAAGAACATAGCAAGGGGGAGGGATACTTCCAAATTCTAGCATATTGCTGTTTCAAAAATAACAAGAGGCAGAGGTGTCTGCAACACAGTGTCACACTTTTGAAGACTGTCTGGGAATGCTCTCTTGATGATTCTGACTGTGTAATAAGTTTGTACAATGAGAGTAGAAAGAAAATCATTCGCTCCCTGACAGTTTGTCAAAGCTTGGGCTCAAAGCATCTTCTCCAAGTGCTGTAAAACCTACTCAGTGCTCGCTTGCTTTCATTGGTTGGATAAAGCAAGCAGAGATTACTATTGTTTACATACTTTACTTGTTTACATTGTGATACCCACACCTTTAAGAATTTAGAGCTTAGGTAAAAAATCAGTGTAAAGGGGGATATCCCACTGCCAGCGGTGAATGGCATGGTGGACTGCTGTGCTGTCATTTGGCTGAGTCACTGCATCAAACTGGGATGCATAATAATAATAATAATAATAATAATAATTTATTTATACCCCGCCCATCTGGCTGGGTGTCCCCCAGCCACTCTGGGAGGCTCCCAACAGAATGTAATCTGAAGGGTTGCCTTCAGATGTCTTCTAAAAGTCAGATAGTTGTTTATTTCTTTGACATCTGATGGGAAGGCATTCCACAGGGCGGGCGCCCTCTGCCTGGTTCCTTGTAACCTCACTTCTCGCAGTGAGGGAACCACCAGAAGGCCCTCGGAGCTGGACCTCAGTGTCCGGGCTGAATGGCGGGGGTGGAGATGCTCCTTCAGGTATACTGGGAGGGAGAGCGGAAAGGGAGCAGAAGCGGTGATATTGGTGTGGTGCAAACACGTCTGAAGGTACCGTATTTTTTGCTCTATAAGACACACCTTTCCCCTCCTAAAAAGTAAGGGGAAATGTGTGTGCATCTTATGGAGCGAATGCAGGCGGGAGGCTCTGCTCAGCGCTCCCTTGAAAGAGCCGCGTGGAGCGTGTGTGCGGCTCTTGGGGAAAATCCCCCAAGAGCCACACACACACACACCGTGCACTCTTCAAAGGGAGCTCTTGGGGGAGCTTTAGCCGCATGCAGCCTCTCCCAAGCAGGGGATGATAGGCTCCCCTTGCCCAGGAGAGGCTGCGCACGGCTATCCCATTAGCCAAGACAGCCAGCGGGATCGCTGCGCAGTGATCCCACTGGCTGTCCTGGCTTCTGGGATTCAGAATCCCCCCCCCCCTTGCTTTCCTCTTCCAAAAACTAGGTGCATCTTATGGTCTGGTGCGTCTTATAGAGCGAAAAATATGGTAGATAGATTCCATTGATGGGTCTGCACCATATTGACCAGGCCACCACAGCCGTCTTTCTCTCAGTTCCAGTATACACTATGATCCAGCCAGATAGAGGTCAAAGGAGCAGCAGCACCTCACCACCAGCTGCTGCCCATTGCTCTGCATTTTGCTAGTCTCTATCAAATAAGATGAAATGTAATGACACTCTGCACAATGGCATTCTGATCAGTCCATGCTGCCCATTGAGAAGGAAGGCTTCTTTAAGTGTCATTGCTACCAGTTAGTGAAACAACAATGTAAGGTAAGGTTACCAGATTTTTTCCAATGAATCCGGGGGCACTTTTGAACTTCCTACTAAATAGATGGAATTTGTCAGGGGACTGATTTGTAAATCTGGAGACTGTCCACGGGAAACGGGGACATCTGGTAACCTAAAAGTAAGGAAGACTTTTATTATGAGTAACGGTATCACACATGTGTCATGTCACAGGCACTCGACGCACAACCCCAACATACACTTGATGTCACAGGCTTGCTGCTTGCAGCTGGTTCTCCCAATCTTTGGCCCAAGGCGGCACCTCTGAATGTTGCCATTTTACATAGCATATTAATGTAATAAAAGGAAGCATGATGTGAGGTATAAGAAACTGAGAGAGATCTCCTGCTAGGTTTTGTTCGCTGGAGTTAACTTTTCCCAAAACTAGGGCAAAGAGAAGTGGTAATATTCCAAACAATCCACACAATGCCAACAATTATGTTAATCACCCACATAATTATAGATATGAAATTAACAGCGATTATGATTATAATTATATCATTAAAGTTAATAGATCTAATATAGCAAAAAATGGTCTTGTTTCTTGGATTACTTTCATATATGTACACAATTAGATTGCACACATGCCAACTTTCTGTTTACCAGGACTAGTCCGTATTTTCTGGTTCTGTGCCTAGAAAATTACTGTGTTTGTCACCTTTTGTGGATACCTTGTTAAAATGTTGTTTGTGTGTGCTGCTAGTGTTGTTAGTCATAAGAGTTCGGCTTCCCCTCCAGAGACTCTAAGACAAGGATTAAACCTGTAATCCTCTAGGATCGCAAATCCCACCACCCCTTAGCATTGGCCATGCTGGCAGGAGCTGATGGGAGCTGGAGTCCATCTATACATCTAGGGAGGTAAAGGTAAAGGGACCCCTGACCATTAGATCCAGTCGTGACTGACTCTGGGGTTGCGGTGCTCATCCCGAGGTAGCCGGCGTATAGCTTCCAGGTCATGTGGCCAGCATGACCTAGCTGCTTCTGGCGAACCAGAGCAGTGCACGGAAA
Source organism: Podarcis pityusensis (assembly GCF_964106645.2). NCBI lineage: Eukaryota > Metazoa > Chordata > Lepidosauria > Squamata > Lacertidae > Podarcis > Podarcis pityusensis. The sequence goes on from NC_138035.1 coordinate 64,114,353, forward strand.
CACCGTTTACCTTCCCGCTGGAGCGGTACCTATTTATCTACTTGCACTTTGACGTGCTTTCGAAATGCTAGGTTGGCAGGAGCAGGGACCGAGCAATGGGAGCTCACCCTGTCGCGGGGATTCGAACCGCCTACCTTCTGATCAGCAAGTCCTAGGCTCTGTGGTTTAACCCACAGTGCCACCCGCGTCCCATTCATCCAGGGAAGGCACCCCCGAACTCAGCCCTCCAGCTGTTTTGGGACTACAACTCCCATCATCCCTAGCTAACAGGACCAGTGGTCAGGGATGATGGGAATTGTAGTCCCAAAACAACCAGAGGGCTGAGTTCGGGGATGCCTGATCGAGGACTACAGCTTCCCCATCTCTGCTCTAGAAGTTCAGCACAACCTTGTTTTAAGACATAAGTTCCATTGCCTTACAGGATTGCAGCCTGTAACTCTGAGTGGGTGGGCAGAAATATCTTGCCTCTAGTAAAAGATAAAAAAAGAGTAAACGACCCCTAGACAGTTAAGTCCAATCAAAGGTGACTATGGGGTTGTGGTGCTCATCTCGCTTTCAGGCCTAGGGAGCCCGTGTTTGTCCAAAGACAGCTTTCCAGGTCATGTAACCAGCGTAACTAAACCACTTCTGGTGCAACAGAACACTGTGATGGAAACCAGAGCGCACAGAAACTCTGTTTACCTTCCCGCCGCTGTGGTACCTATTTATCTACTTGCACTGGTATGCTTTTGAACTGCTAGATTGGCAGGAGCTGGGAAAGAACAATGGGAGCTCATTCTGTCGCAGGGATTCGAACTGCTGACCTTCCAATCAGCAAGCCCAAGAGGCTCAGTGGTTTAGACCATAGTACCACCTGCATTCTCCTGCCTCTAGTGCATACCTTCCAACATTTCTCTAATGAAAACAGGGACATCCTATTCCATAATCTTTTTTTTATACCCTGCCCCAGCCATTCTGAGGGGCTTCCAGCATAAAAAAATATATTTTAAAAATTAAAGCAAAAAACAAAACAAAACAACTTCCCTATACAGGCTGCCTTCAGATGTCTTCTAAAGATTGTATAGTTACTTATCTCCTTGGCTCGGTGGTCACATAGCTCCATCTCCTCCAACATTTTTCCGATGAAAATAGGGACGTCCTAAGGAAAAGTGGGACATTTCAGGATCAAATCAGAAACCGGGATGGCTTTTGTAAATCCAGGACTGTCCCTGGAAAATAGGGAAACTTGGAGAGTGTGCTAGTGCACATGTAGGTAAATGCCTGCTGAAATAGATTGTAAGACAGCAAAGTTTTTACAATTTCAAAGTATATCTTGCACTGAAAAACAAACAGGCTTTGGGCTATTAAATCAGTGGGATACAGACAGTTGCCGATGAATGAATACAACAACAGGAAAATACAGGCAGTTGCAGGTAAATGAATATAACATCCAGCAGACAGCAAAGAGCTTCAATAATGTATAATAGAGCTCATCAAGCATGAGACTTGGTGTGTAAGAAACATATCCTGGTTTTCAGTGAAATGCTGGAGTCAGAGGGAAGTCCAGACTCATAATTCCGGAAGCTTTGATATGAAACAAGACTCACAAATCCATATTATAATTAATTTAGTTCCAAGTTACACATTGCGCATAGTGCAGTACATATCTATGGTCCTGTTTGCACTATACATTTAAAGCTGTATCATACAACTTTAAACAGTCAAAGAATGCTGATGACTGTTGTCTGTTAAGGGTGCTAGGAGTTGTTGTTGTTTAGTCATTTAGTTGTGTCTGACTCTTCATGACCCCATGGACCAGAGCACTCCAGGCACTCCTGTCTTCCACTGCCTCCCACAGTTTGGTCAAACTCATGCTGGTAGCTTCGAGAACACTGTCCAACCATCTCGTCCTCTGTCGTCCCCTTCTCCTTGTGCCCTCAATCTTTCCCAACTTCAGGATCTTTTCCAGGGAGTCTTCTCTTCTCATGAGGTGGCCAAAGTATTGGAGCCTCAGCTTCAGGATCTGTCCTGAAGTTGTTGGGAAGTTGTCAGGAGACCCCAATTCCCCTCACAGAGCTACAATCCTTAAAGTGGTTAAACACTCAGTCCCTCTTGCCAGAGACCCCTCTAGATGAGTTTGCTGCAACACATTATTCTTTGAGCTGTCTCTGAAGATGCTTCAGAAACTTCAGCTTGTGCAGAAGTCAGTGGCCAGGTTGTTCACCAAGGGAAGATGATTTGAGCACCAATCGTGGCCCAGCTGTGCTGTCAGTTAGCTTCCAGGTCCAATTCAAAGTGCTGGTGTTGACCTGTTGTTGTTGTTTAGTCGTTTAGTCATGTCTGACTCTTCGTGTCAGACATGCGCACGCCAGGCACTCCTGTCTTCCACTGCCTCCCACAGTTTGGTCAAACTCATGCTGGTAGCTTCAAGAACACTGTCCACTGAAGAAAGTAGGAAAAACCACTGGGCCGGTAAAATACAATCTAAATCAAATCCCTTATGAATGCACAGTGGAAGTGAGGAACAGGTTTAAGGATTTAGATTTGGTGGGCAGAGTGCATGAAGAACTATGGATGGAGGCTTGTAACATTATACAGGAGGTGTTGACCTATACAGCTTTAAATGGCTCAGGACCGCAATACCTCAAGGACCGCCTATCCCCATATGAACCAACCTGGAACCTGCAATTATCATCTGAAGCCCTTCTTCGTGCGTCTTGTGTGCCATCGTGTGTCATGATAGATCCAGAGGACAGCAACAAGGGAACAAGCCTTTGCTGTGGTGGCTCCCCATTTGTGGAATGTTCTCCCCAGGAAAGCTCATCTGGCACCTTCGTTACAGATCTTTAGGCGCCCGGTAAAAACATCCCTCTTCTCCCAGGCTTTTAGCTAATTAAACAATCTATGGCCTTTTAAAATGGCAGGGGCAGGGGATACTGTTTGTTACTCTGGTATGTATGTTTGTGTTTTTTGTATTGTAAACTGCCCTGTGATAAACAGATGGATAATAATAACATTCTGATATTATTGGCAGAATCAAACCACAGTTCCGAGTATTATTTTTCATATCTGATCTAAAGTATGATTTCTTCCAAAATAAAACTCTCTTTCTCTCCCCCTCTCACATCCATCCATCTATCCAGTGCCTTTTTTTCTGGGGGGTACGCAGGGGTATTCATGCCCCTAAACATTTTGTGAATCTAACTTTTGCCTCATTGAAGAGCAGTATTTCAATATGAGTAGGAGAATTAGAGTACCCTAAAACCTTTTTTTTTTAAAGAAAAAAGCACTATCTATCATCTATCTATCTAATCTGTCATCTATCTATCTATCTACACACAAACACACACATAGAGAGAGATCCACTGATAGCAGCCAGTTTCTCATATGATCACATATATAACTGAACAGTTGTGCATTACTATACTGGAATTTTTTTACTGCTTGCTGCTTAGTCAGGAGTTGTTACATACAGATGGTACTAACCCCCAGGAGTATGGCTCCTCTGAATGCTCCAGAAGGTAATAGTCTCCCAGCCAAATATTCTCCTAAAAACATGCCAGATCATTTCATAGTTCACCTGAAATGAATCACATTGCCTAAGGGCTTCACACCCTCAAAAGAAAAGAAAATGTTCCACGGGTTTGCTGCTGAAAACAATTGCTGTCGCTAGGCTCTCTACCTGTGTGGAGGTCCAGCAATGGCCTCCCATCTTTTTGTTTCATGGAAAGAGCCAGTCAACAATTTGCTCTCTGTAGGAGAAGTATGCATCTTACAGCAAACTACTTATTTATCTCTATGCAACCCTTTCCAGGGACAGTCCCAGATTTACATAAGTCATCTCAGTTTCTGATTTGAGTGTCCTGCTTTTCCTTAAAGGTAAATGGACCCCTGACCATTAGGTCCAGCTGTGACCGACTCTGGGGTTGCGGCGCTCATCTCGCTTTATTGGCCAAGGGAGCCGACGTTTGTCCGCAGACAGTTTTTCCAGGTCATGTGGCCAGCATGACTAAGCCGCTTCTGGCGAACCAGAGCAGCACATGGAAACGCCGTTTACATTCCCGCCGGAGCGGTACCTATTTATCTACTTGCACTTTTGATGTGCTTTAGAACTGCTAGGTTGGCAGGAGCAGGGACCAAGCAACGGGCGCTCACCCTTTCGTGGGGATTCGAACCGCCGACCTTCTGATTGGCAAGTCCTAGGCTCTGTGGTTTAACCCACAGCGCCACCCGCATCCCTCAGCGCCACCCGCATCCCTTGCTTTTCCTTAGGACGTCCCTATTTTCATCAGAGAAATATGGGAGGGTATGAATTATGCAACCTCCTGAGCCAAGGAGATAATAAATTATACTGTATAGGTAAGTTTTTTATGGTTAATTTTTTATGTTTTTATATACAGTGGTACCCCAGGTTACATATGCTTCAGGTTACATACACTTCAGGTTACAGCCTCCGCTAACCCAGAAATAGTGCTTCAGGTTAAGAACTTTGCTTCAGCCACAGGTATGAAGTTTACGGCATGCAATGCCTTAAGAGAGAATATTATGAAAATGATATACAGGTGGTACATGACCCCAGTCAAGCTTGCAAAAATTTATCATTTGCCCGATAATAAATGTTGGAAATGTAAAGAAACTGAAGGTACATTCTTTCACCTTTGGTGGACGTGCCCAAGGATTAAGGCTTTCTGGGAAATGATCTATAACGAAATGAAAAAGGTATTTAAATATACCTTTCTGAAGAAACCAGAGGCCTTTCTCCTGGGCATTGTAGGCCAATTGGTGCCAAAGAAGGACAGAACTTTTTTTATGTATGCTTCAACAGCAACAAGAATACTCATTGCAAAGTACTGGAAGACACAAGATCTACCTACTCTGGAAGAATGGCAGATGAAGGTGATGGACTATACGGAACTGGCAGAAATGACTGGCAGAATCCGAGACCAGGGAGAAGAGTCGGTGGAAGAAGATTGGAAGAAATTTAAAGCCTATTTACAGAAATATTGTAAAATTAATGAATGTTAGAATGATGTTGGATAGAAAGTAAGTGGTTTCTAGCTGTAATACTATAAGGGAATATGAAAAATGGATTACTAACAGGTAAAAATTTAACGTTACAATATTTTAAGATTTAAGATTTGGATAAACAAAGAGGGGAAAGATTTGCTGAAGCAACAAATCGAACTGGAATACAAAAAAGGGAGGCGTGAGGAGGTCCGGGAAACAAGCTAATGAAAAATAAGTAATGGAAAGATTGAGTTGTTTTTAACTATTTTTATTTTGTATTTTTCCTTTTTTTAATTTTTATTTTGTAATATTTTGAAAATTTCAATAAATATCTTATTAACAAAAAGAGAACTTTGCTTCAGGATGAGAACAGAAATCGGGCTCCGGCAGCGTGGTTGCAGCAGGAGGTCCCATTAGCTAAAGGTTAAGAACAGTTTCAGGTTAAGAGCGGACCTCCGGAACGAATTAAATACTTAACCTGAGGTACCACTGTATGTTGGAAGCTGCCCAGAGTGGCTGGGGCAACCCAGGTGAAATCTACACACATATAAAAGAAGCTGCTGTGAAAATGCCTTATTTTAAAACGTTTTGAAAAATACATTGAATTTTGCGTAGCTCACTTTCTCCATCTAGAGTCACATTTGTATATTGCCCTTTGCAACACATTTAAAAAGTTTTCTTTGCAGCTGTGTAGCCAAGTCCCAGTCAGATTAAAGGGGTATAATTACAGTAGTACCTTGGTTCTCAAATGCCTTGGTACTCAAACAACTTGGAACCCAAACACTGCAAACCTGGAAGTAAGTGTTCTGGATTGTGAACTTTTTTGGAAGCCGAACGTGCTTTGTTTTGAGTGTTACGCTTCTGATTTGAGTGCCACACTTCAGTTTTGAGTGTTTGGCTGAGGTCTGTCTGCTTTTGCTATTTATTTTGCGTTTTTGTTTTTGTGGCGCTTTTTGTTTTGTTTTTGTGACTGTGTGGAACAGCTATCGATTGATTGATTGTGTGACTGCAGTACATTATTTATTGCTTTCATTTTATGGATCAATGGTCTCGTTAGATAGTAAAATTCATGTTAAATTGCTGTTTTAAGGGTTGTTTTTAAAAGTCTGGAATGGATTAATCCATTTTGCATTACTTTCTATGGGGAAGCACACCTTGGTTTTGGAACGCTTTGGTTTTGGAACGTTGGAGGGGATGAACACCGCCTTTGTGGCTAATAGCTATTGATCACGTAAACGTAGTTTGTTTATGAGGCTTGCATTTGCAGTTCTAATGCTGTCTCTTTAAATACCGCCCCCATGAAGTGGAAAACAGGGCAGTTGCTGCTTTGTCAACCTGTTTCCTTCCCTGTCCTGTTGTCAGTTCCCTTTTCTCGCCTGTTGTGGTGACAAGACTCCCAGCTGTGATGCACAGTGGCGAGAGAAGGGGCGGACCACAGGGGCTGCTAAATAGCGCATGAAGCCTGGGAGAACTGTTTCTGTATTCTGAAAGTAAACCATTTAGAAAAGGAAATACCTGAGTCCCATTTCTCTGCCCGCTGACATGAATAAAAATGAATGGATGCATTGTTCCGCAGGGAAGGAAACCTGGAAACAAGAGAGAAAGAGAAATTCTTAATTGTGTTTTTTGAGCAGAATGAAAGGGGGGGGGGGAGGAAATAAACATCATTTCATGAATACCTGGACACTGATCTGCTGAATGTAAACTCTGTCTCTAACAAGGAATCAGAGAGTGTGAACATTTAGCTGTAATGAAATCCTTGCTTACATACAGTAGTTACCGATAAGGAAGAGATAAGGGAATATTTTGAAGTTAAAAATGCCACCGTACTGAACTGTACGATAAAAAGAGATGGGGCGTGCATGCATGAAAGGCTGGGAAGCAAAAAGAAAATGAAAAAGAAAGAAAGGAAAGAAAAGAAAATGAAATATAATTCAAATGCCAGAATGGCCTTTAGGGCTGAGGAAAACAACAGCACGTTTTCCAATAGGAAAAGATCCAAAAGCGCAAGCCTGATATCGATCTGGTTTCTTGTTTTAATGTCAATGGGGGGAAACACGTCCACATTTTCACAAAGGCCTAACACAGCTGGGAGATGGCACCAGGACACATTAGATAACACCTCACAGGCTATTTCAAGACCATATCTGTTGTCAGGGCCAGGCCAGTATCCAAATTCACAGCTGGAGTGCTTTCTGTAATTTTGTGTCCCTGAGGTCTGTTGCTGAAGCCTGCTAAAGTGCAATGTTAAATAACTCATACTCTCCAACATTTTTCTGATGAAAATCAGGCTGTCCTATTAATAATAATAATAATAATAATAATAATAATAATAATTCATCGTCTGTCTGACTGAGTTGCCCCAACCACTCATATATAAAATCATACTGGTAATTAAACATTCTAAAACTTCCCTATACAGCTGTACCTTGGAAGTCGAATGGAATCCATTCCAGAAGTCAGTTAGACTTTCAAAACATTTGGAAACCAAAGCGCAGCTTCTAATTGGCTGCAGGAAGCTCTTGCAACCAATCGGAAGCCATGGAAGCGCGCCAGACTTTCGGCTTCCGGAAAATCGTTTGAAAACCTGAACACTCACTTCTGTGTTTCAACCGTTCAGGAGCTGATTTGTTCGGAAGCCAAGGACTTCGAGATCCAAGGTACAACTGGCATTAAATAGCTCCATAGCCTCCAACATTTCTCCAATGAAAATAGGGACAGAACTACCTAAATTGTATTGAAATTTATTTATGCATGCTACTACAGCAGCAAGAATGTTACTTGCCCCAAAATGGAAAGAAGTAGAAGTCCCAGTATAGGAAGAATGGATAAAAAAACTTATGGGATATGCAGAAATAGTGAAACTTACCAGAAGAATTAACAAACTTTTTATCAAAGAATGGAAATGGTTTATTGAATATTTACAGATAAATTGTAAACAGATAAAAACAGTAGCAGGATTATTGTAATAACCTGCAGTTTTATAAAATTATATATTTACAGTAGATAATTAAATAAGCAAGTTAACTGAATTTGGATATGCAGAAGGTATTAAAAAATAAATTTAAGGAACCACAGAAAGGGGGGGAGAGGAAGTCAAATTTTTAAATGTTAAATTGATTGTAAAACTAATGAAATGTATAGATTTGACAAGTATGGTCTGAAAACATAGAAATCTGGCCTGATTTTTTTGATCCCAAAATCAATATAGGTGAATTTTGGCTTCATAATAGAAAATCATGAAAATTCATGCAATACTAATTTAATACCACCTTTAGTGTTCTTGTTCTTTATTTGTGAAAAATTATGCAATTTAATATGCTATGTAGGTGACAGAAGTAATAACAAATGTGACCAGAGATCATCACTAATTTTTAATGATAATTCTACTTGGTTATAAAGTAGCAAGCTCCAAATAGTCTCTGAAATTCCTTTCAGAAGTGGTCTATTGTGACAAATAATTAACTAATATTGTTTCAGAAGACCCAACAGAACCCTGGTATGTGAGAGTCAATCCTAATAAATACAGAAGGGTCTTTTTGAGGGGAGGGGTTGCTGCAAATAAAATTAGGATGAAATGAGGGGATCCCTCTGTTCCTCTTCTGCATGGCCAGCTGCCTGAACGGCATCCCCTCAATTTTTCACAGTATGAACGCTTGAAAGGCAAAATGACTATAAATAGGGAACACACAAGAGAGATCAGGAGAAATGTGCTCCAAAAATGACAATTTTGATAGTAACAATCCTTCCTTGGCCTGGTTCGTGATTTTCATCCATGTGGGTAGGCCAACTGTCACTCATGTGTCCTCAGTTCAGAGAGAGAAAGAGAGAAACCAGATGCAATATGTACTAGTTGTGTGGCAAGGTCCTACTCCCTGGAAGTTGACTAAAGACACTTGACACCAGTATTTTAGGTTAATATGCTAAAAAAGGCCACAACTTTATTGGTTACAGATTGCGAGTGGTGTTGGCTTAGGCATTGTTGTTGTTGCTTAGTCGTTTAGTCATGTCCGACTCTTCGTGACCCCATGGACCAGAGCACGCCAGGCACTTCTGTCTTCCACTGCCTCCCGCAATTTGGTCAAACTCATGCTGGTAGCTTCGAGAACACTATCAAACAATCTCGTCCTCTGTCATCCTCTTCTCCTTGTGCCCTCCATCTTTCCCAACATCAGGGTCTTTTCCAGGGAGTCTTCTCTTCTCATGAGGTGGCCAAAGTATTGGAGCCTCAGCTTCAGGATCTGTCCTTCCAGTGAGCACTCAGGGCTGATTTCCTTCAGAATGGATAGGTTGGATCTTCTTGCATTCCATGGAACTTTCAGGAGTCTCCTCCAGCACCAGAATTCAAAAGCATCAATTCTTCGGCGATCAGCCTTCTTTATGGTCCAGCTTTCACTTCCATACATCACTACTGGGAAAACCATAGCTTTAACTATACAGACCTTTGTTGGCAAGGTGATGTCTCTACTTTTTAAGAGGCTGTCTAGGTTTGTCATTGCTTTTCTCCCAAGAAGCAAGCGTCTTTTAATTTCGTGGCTGCTGTCACCATCTGCAGTGATCATGGAGCCCAAGAAAGTAAAATCTCTCACTGCCTCCATTTCTTCCCCTTCTATTTGCCAGGAGGTGATGGGACCAGTGGCCATGATCTTTGTTTTTGTTTTTATGTTGAGCTTCAGGCATTGATGTTGAGGCTTAGGCATTGGACCTAACCGACTATATCTGACTCCTGCCCATCTGCAGGGAGTCCAAGAAGGGTTAACCACCAGTAGGGGGAGTCCTGCTGATGCACATCAACTAGGAGCTCCCCCGGGGCCACTGATAGGGATCCTAGGCTGAGTAGTAGAAGCAGCTGGCCAAGGAGGAAATCCCCACTGACCTGCTCGACCTGTATGCTGTAAGAATGAGAGCGACCACAGGCAATCCCCAGATCCAAGTCTCGTGATGCAAAGGAAGTGGACAGCGCAAAAACCAAGTCAAAACCGGAGCAGCTGAAAGCGTGAAATTGGGAGAGCCTCTGCCTGCGCCCTGCTTAAACTGCCCAGGCCACACCTCCCGAGTGACCCAATTGGTCGCCTGGGCAGTGACACAGCCGGGAACCCCCCAATCGTGCAGGACTGTCCACCACCACCCCACACATGTGGAGGGGTCGTGAGTGTTTGCAACCCCACCTCCTCTTTAGGGCGGAAGTGCCTTTGTAAATATAATTTGTTTTGAGGAATCCTAGGTGTGCAGTGACCATTTAGGACAACTGTGCCATGATGTCTCCTGTAGGGAAGGGTCATAGCATCATAAGAGTCTTAGGTGCACCATAAGAGTTTTAGAGCTTTAGATTCTTTAGGAAGAACAAGGAGAGATTTCTGTTTGAAAACTGGAGATCACGGCCAGTCAATGTAGAGAATACTGAGCTATATGAACCATGTTTAGGCTAAAATGTTACTGAAAATCCAAGCAATCTCTCCTGATACATAGACTGTGGGACAAATGTCTCAACCAGATCACCATTGACACTTACACACAGATAGATGATGTCCAATAAGGATCTTTGATTTAATCGTAGAAAAAAATTTGAACCAAGTATACCCTTTTCTGTAATGCTTTCAGACTTACAAGCTCTGAGGCAAAGCAGAAAAGCCAAAATCTCTATCGATGAAAGACCATGCCCTGTCTAAATTTCAGCAAAGCAGGATTTACCTTGAGTTCTCCAAGTCATAGTGGCAAACCAAGGTTGAGCTCTGCTTCATGCTCTACCTTTTATGACTATCCATTTCTTATCCTATAATAGTTAATTTCTATGCTAAACCTGGAAAGTCCATTGACTAAATCATGTCTCCATACTCAACATGACAATATACAGTTTTAATATGTTTGTACCACTACGTTCTGTTTTCTGTGACTTTACTAAACCATAGAACTATCCGGTGTCTTAACCACAGAATGTTCTGAGTTATGATGTGCACATAAGCGGTATCTCTATGGGGCAGTGGGTGCCTCAGCCCCCTGAATATTTGTAGGCAGGGGGCCGAGCCCCATCAATGTTGAGGGGGCAGAGGAGGCCTCCCCCCAAAGATGCATACTCGGACGCACACCTCACCCCCGCTGCCTCCATGGCGACCAGGTGACCAGGCCAAGGCCTCCACCGAGGCGTGCCATGGCCCCTGACGTGCCCCCGGAAGCCTGGCCACACTTCCAGAAGCACAGCCACAGAGGGCTCCAATGGAGAACTCACAGAGGAGGTCGAAGCCCCACCCAAGTCACCACGGTGGCAACAGAGATCTAGTGGGGAGCAGGCAGTGGGTGGTAGCGGGCGTAGGCCGAGCATATGATGAGTGAGTGACATCATGATGTCATGTTGCGCCATAGCTGTCAACCTTCCCTTTTTTTGCGGGAAATTCCCTTATTCCAGCGCCGTTTCCTGCTGCTTCCTGCTCCTATCCTGGATTCTTAGATATCCCGTAGACTATCCCTGGGACAGGTGAGGCTTCTGATCCCTTATTTTCAAATCTGAAAGTTGACAGCTATGTGTTGCGCATGCATGCGCCACTGGCCACCCACAATCAGAGGTGCAAGTATGCACCTCTTCTGCACATCTGTTTTCCTTCACAAAATGTGCCTTGGTACCTGGATTCCTTGGTCAGAGAAAACTGACATTTACCTGAAGGCTTATAAAACTTAAACAAAACTTTAAAGCGGGGACTATTAATTTGTTCTTAACTGTTCAACAAATATGGTTCTACTTAATAAAGAGGCTAATATCTGATAACTAATATATAATTTCCTACCTGCGCCAGGCATTCTGAACCAGAGTACTGAGGTTTAATACTCAAAACATCCCTAGAGAAACTCCTATAGCCATTGTATATGTTTTCCTGTGCCTAAATAAATTCATTGCTAATGAATGGGTATATATCCAGTGATTTTTTTTGGTTGGGGGGGGGGACAAAGGGGGACGCATACCCCTAAACGTTTTGTGAATCTAAGTTTGGCAGTATTTCAATATGAGTAGGAAAATGAGAGTACCCTGAAACATTTTTTAAGAAAAAAGCACTATCTGTATCTATCTATTATCTATCTATCTATCTATCTATCTATCCACACACACATATGAGAAGAAAAATGAGAGTACCCCTAAACATTTATTTATTTTTTAGAAAAAAGCATGTTGCCACAAAATGAATCATTCTGAAAGTCTAACAACCAAAGGCATGAGTGCAAGCAAGCCATGCTATTAACTGGAGTGATATAACTGGCTCAGACAGCAGATCCTAGGGGAGGTCATGATGGAAGCCCACCAGGAGATGTTCCTGAGCCCCTCCAGCCATTCCTCCAATGAAGGACAGATTTGTGTATGCCACATAGCTTTTTCTGCACCCAATAAACTAGCTTGCATCCATCGGATGTGGCAGAGGGCACTGACTGCCCCATTGCCAGCGTTGAAATAAGAATGAACTGCCAATCGAGTTGGCTTCTGTACATGGAAGGGAGACACTCTCTTGTCCTTTGCCTCAGGTAGCGAAATGACTTGGGCCAGCTCCGTGGCAGCTTTATTTGCTTGTCATGTAGAGCTTTCCAAGTAAGAGAATCTCCCTTCACATTTCCACAAAGGAAGATGGGAGAAAACTCTTGAATTCTACCGCAGGCGTCTGTACCCTTCCCTGCTGAAGATGGTAGAAAAATCAAAAGGGGTCTTGAAGTTGGGAACAACATACTTCAGGGTCTTTGACATTATGGCAGAGAGGAAGGAAGCAAGGTTAGTTACAAGTAGAGAGAGCACCCAGGGGTGCTTAAAAACCCCAGTTTAAATGCATTGTGGAAAATATATTGCTTGTTAATTTCCGAGGAAGTACCTGCCATTTATTTCAGCTATTGATGTCCTGGGAATAAAGAAAAACTACCACAAGCCAAAAATAAGATGATTTCTGGATAAAAGCCTGTTAGTAGTATCAACTGAAAGACAGTGGCACTGTCATGAACTCAATAGCACAGAAAAAAATGTATATCTAGACAACTTATGGTGGGTGTTTTTTTTAAAGGAGAGAACACTAGAATTGGCATTTTTGGCTTTGTCAGTATAGGTGACTGATATATCTTAAAAAATAAATAAATCTCATTTTCTCCTCCTACTCCCAGCCCCACACACCTGAAAAAGAACTATATTTTTCCATATTTCTCCCATTTCTGAGTAGAATATGACAGGAAAACCCATTTCCCCTCCCCCTTTTCTGTTGTTTCTTTTCAAGGTCCTTTTTAATATTATTTTGGGTTAGCTGTGGGAGACAAGCTCTTGGAATTTCTTTCCACCCTCCCTGCTTTACAGGGATTTTTTTCCCCTCCTTCTCCCTCCAAACCTTCAGCACCATTGAAAAATTGGCAGTTTAGTGATTTTCTGCATCAGTAGTTCTATCTTTTGGGCACTAAAGCAGATTTTTCTCATCTTGTCATGTGGAGATTTAGAGTAATCCCTGTGCCCTATTTCACAAGATTAAGCAGCAGCAAAAAAACAGCGGAGGATATACCTGTTGAAGCGGCAGCTTTTCAGGCATTCATTGGAACTGGCAGCATGAAGAACATCAGCCAGAGAGGTCTGTATTAGGGTAACATGACCATCTGGACTATTAGAGATGCAGAAAACAATTGCTCTCTTAGGTGAAATGTTGAAAAATGTATCAGCATTTTGACAGGGATACTGCCCCCCAACCCAGAAAGCTTAACAATACAAAAACAATTACGAAGCCTATCTCTCTCTTAAAATCATCTTCCAGCAAAATGTTTGGTCTTTTTTTACATTCCTTTTTTTTTTACAGTTGGAGGGAATATTTTATTCATTTTCAAAACAACAACAACAACACCCCACCATTTTATTTATATTTTGTTTCCCCAACATAACATGGTTATTGGGGTGAGGTAGCCCAATGTTTATTAAGTGATGTACCTTTCCCTTTTGCAAGGTTATTCTGTGGGATGAAATGGAGAATGTCTATGCCATTTAGCTTTTGCGATAAATACAGCTTTCCCAACTTTGCGTCATCCAACCTTGCGTAATTTCAGTCTGTGAGGCTGAAAATTGAAATACCATGTACTTTTAGTCTCAAACTTTATGTTTCTTTGTTTTTTGAAAAAAAGAATTTGATATGGATTTTCAACATCTATGGAGTTTTGTAAGTAACAATGAGCTTAGTGTAGGTCTGTTAAGTTGGGGGGAGAGTCATCATTAATTGCTGGTCTTCTCAAATTCATTGGATTCCAGCCAAAATAAATTGAGTCTTGAAACCAATGGAACAAGTTACTACTGACTTAAGTCCCATTGCTGCCAACTAATGTCATTGTATGGCCACAGTTGTGGCTCTATGCTAAAGATAACTTGGCTGAATTGCATTCTACTATTTTAATGTAAATTGGGGGAAAGCAGGTTCTAAGATTTATAGTTAGAAAATAGTTTAACAGACTAACTTGAAACTTGGTGCTGTAGGGAATATATGATAGATACAGCATGCTCCATGGTCAAGTTGGACCTAATTTAGAATTAGTTTATCCATTTTATTTTCTCCCTCTCTATCTTTCCCAATAAAGGAAATCAATCAAGATGAAAAGGCTATTTCAGTGCAAAAAAACCCCCCAATGTTTGTTAAAAGTTTTAATTCTTCAACTGATTTTTTTTCTATTATATTTTATTGAATTTTCAGAAATTTAACATCTAAACTCCAGTACATCATATATTTTTTCTTTTGTTAGTCGACTTCCCACCCTGTTTTCCATAAAAGGTAAAGGTAAAGGGACCCCTGACTATTAGGTCCAGTCGTGGCTGACTCTGGGGTTGCGGCGCTCATCTCACTTTATTGGCCGAGGGAGCCGGCGTACAGGCCAGCGAACCAGAGCAGCGCACGGAAACGCCGTTTACCTTCCCGCTGGAGTGGTACCTATTTATCTACTTGCACTTTGATGTGCTTTCGAACTGCTAGGTTGCCAGAAGCAGGGACCGAGCAATGGGAGCTCACCCCGTCGTCACGGGGATTCGAACCGCCGACCTTCTGATCGGCAAGTCCTAGGCTCTATGATTTAACCCACAGCGCTACCCGCGTCCCTTACCTGTTTTCTATGGTGTTTTTTATTTATCCCCCTTTGCTGAACACTATATTCTGTCCCTTATACCATAGTAACAATACAATAGTCTCTAACTCCTTCTGTTGTTCATAGTTCAAATCCTGATTGTGTGTTCATCATTCTGTGCCATGTATTTAAGTAGTCCAAAAAAGGCTTCCATTCTTCAGCAAAACAATCATCATTAAGTTCTTGTGATTTGGCTGTTAAGCTTTGCCAATTCCACACAGTCCATCACCTTACTTATCCATTCTTCTTTGGTTTGGGACATTTTCTTCTTTCCATTTTTGTGCATAGAGAATCCTAGCTGCTATTTAACCGATTTTTAAAGGACAGTGCTTTTTTAAACCTTTAGATATTTATTTTTTTTTGAACTTGTAAGCTGCCTTGATTTCCTTTCAAGGAAAGGTAGGGTAAAAAAAATGACGGTAACGAATTCAACAAGGCTGAGTTTTGACTGTCCCATGTTGTGATCTTAAAGCTGTGGTCCAGTTTCTCAAATTAGTAATTGGCTCTGACTAAGAGAGTCCATGAGACAGCTTGCCAAGCCCGAACTTCCTAGTCTAAAGCCATCCCAGAGAGAGTAAAATAAGATGATACTTTAACTTTAGCCCTTGGAGTGGCTTTGGAAAAGGCACTGCAGGGCAGCTGGATTTTCTCCTAAGCCTCCTTCTTTCCTTATATCAATATTTCATAAGCTCTGTGTGAGAGAGGGCACTTTTGGAATGCTCATCTCGGCAGCATATATTAAGTTAAGCCTGGAGATATCTTGAACTTAGTTGGGCAGGAGGTGGAGAAAGAAAACCCCGGCAATGTGGTTGTTTAGGAAGATATCCCAAAATAAAATCTAGCCTAACACCCTACCCTTACATTTCAGAATCAGGGGCTGTCGTTTTTCTAAGCCTTCCTTGGAAATCTACAGAGAAGACAGCTCTGTCATTTGCCTAGCGAGTAGCCCTAACCAGGCATTCTACTTCTGTGTTTATGTCAAAAGGTGAGGTTGGTGAGAGAGTGAGGGCCATCATTTGTCCTGAATGCCTTAGTTGAGATTCCTGCAATGCAGGAGGTAGGACTTGATGAGCCTTGGTGTCCCTTCCAACTCAACAATTTGATGATTCTATGACCAGTGCTATTTTTCTAGAAAAAGAGGTGCCGGAGCTCACCATGAACTTCTCCCTTGTTCTCTTACAATGGCAATGGAGAGCTCACCTGAGAGGTGCCAAAACTGAGCTCCAGCTTGCTCCGGCTGCAAGCTGTGGTGGGAACAAGCATATCAGCACCATCTCCATCACCTTTTATGAGCTTGCAGTGGAGATCCTGAACAATGGGGGAAACCTGGTCTTCCCAGATTCTAAATCTTACAAGGAATGGTCAAGAGTTCAGCAAACTCCCCATTTCAGATTGGTACCATTCCTGTTCGTGAAAGTGACTGGGATGGTGATGAGGGCAGAGCTAGAGGGTGTTCTGGGAAGACAGATACCTGAAGGACTGCCTTGGTCCCAAGCCAGGAGGGTTTTCTCAGAAAAATAAAATCCAAGCACTTTGAATTGGACCCTGAAAAGAACCAGGAGCAAGTGCAGTTGGTGAACCACTGGTGTAACCTGTGCACAACATCTGGTCCCAGTTAAAAATATTGCAGCTGTATTCTGAACGAGCTGAAGTTTGCAAACCTCCTTCAGTGCATTACAGTAAAACTGCCTTGTTGACCTTAGAGCAGTTTGTTTTGAGAGGCTTGAATTTGTCTCAGTATCTAATTCTTTTCCCCGATGTCCACAGAAAGATGCTGAAGTTATTGGATTACAGTGGGAGGGGGGAACTATAACAGCTAATATGTTCTGGTATGTGCTAAAGCAAATACAGTAGTATTGGCCTCAGCTTAACAGGCATTCCGGCAGAATACAGCACGGAATACTTGAGTGATCTCTGTGACTGGCATGGCTTTAGGTTTATTACTATTTAGAGCGGTATCTTTCAGCTAAGCATGAAGGTCTCACAATCTGCAAACTGGCTCAAGGCTTTACATTATTGTGTCAGACGCTCATATTGTTCAATCCAGTTACTTCTGGTCAATGACACTTGCGCCAACCATCTTCGCTAGGGATAATTGACTTTGACAGCATTGAAATGAACTGACAGGGTGCTAGCAATCACTATAAATGACAACTTCTGCCATTGCACCTGGGACTAAGAATTACGGGTTTGTACTGTGCATCTGTCTAAACTTGTAGGTAAATAATCAGAAAAAGGAAGATTGGGACTAGACATGTGTGCTTTCAGATTCTGAGTTGAGACATATTTGGAATATCAGCTGAAGAATGTTCATCTCCTCTTTTGCAATGCTATTCAGAATTGTGGCCATCTCTTTATCTTATTACATTTGTTGTCAGAAACAAATGCATAAAACATTAAGAGAAAATAGCTGCTTTTTATTTCAAAGGCAATTATCTACACAGGCCACATCTTTTCGTACTTATTTAGATGTATTTATGTTTCCTTTGCAATCAGTGGAACTTGTAGTCAAGTAACTGTGAAGAGGATTGTAACTCTATGGCCAGTCAAGCAATTGGTTGTGGGCATGTTGATTCTTCCACACATGTAAAGACTAACCTACTCATTTCAATAGAAGGGACAGGTCCACTCATGTGGATTTTTCCTCTTCATTTCACTGAATAGTCAGCCTGCATAAATAAAAATCCACGTGAACACTGGAGGATATTATTATTAGTTCACGTTGGATAGGGTGTTTTTTAAAATCCTCTCATTCCATTCCATAACAGAGTAGTCAAGGTACTTAAAAAATTCAAATGGAACTATAGTATACAATATGTCCTGGGGCTATAATATGCATCCAATTCTGACTCTGATAAATATGTGAAGCCGGCATTTACTGATAGCAAAGTCACTTAAATAACTCAGGCGGAGTCCAGAGAGAAAAGAAATTCTGATGAGACTTGTTCTGAGAGAACAACAACACTGTATGATTTGAGGATAAAGGAACAGAGTGCTTTTGTCTTTCATCAGGCCTTGCACATAGCAGACATCCCACCCAAAATATAGAGGCAATGTCCCTCAGCGCTACGTGGCCAATCATTGCTGCCACCACCTTTCTTGGATAGCTTGCTTACTAATAAAAGAATGAACCTTTAAGTCACACATGGAATGAATGAATGAATGAATGAATCTTTATTTGCATCAGCCATAGCTATAAAACAAAATGCAGTATACAGATGATAAAGGTAAAAAGTTGATTATATAAAATACATTTTGGGGGTTTGGATCAATAGTTTAATAATGGATCTTATTGTAATTGCCCCAGTTAAAAACCTTGCAACTTTTGCTGTCACCTGTTCATCTTGATCTGCCAAGAGAATGGACACTGTAACAGTGGTTGGGCGACCCGAAATGGACAATAATAGAGTGGTGATAACCTCGCTCCTCAAATTTTTGTAAAGAGTGCAGGCCAGAAGGACATGAACCACCAATTCAGTACTGCCATCTCCACAGGGACATAACTGTTTTTCCAGTGGGATTTTTTGGAATTGTCCCTCGAGAACAGCCAAAGGCAGTACAGTGGTTCCTCCATTTACGAACTTAATTGCTGTATTTTTCACTCTATAAGACGCACCAGACCACAAGACGCACCTAGTTTTTGGAGGAGGAAAACAAGAAAAAAAATATTCTGAATCTCAGAAACCAGAACAGCAAGAGGGATCGCTGCACAGTGTAAGCAGCGATCCCTCTTGCTGTTCTGGCTTCTGTGACAGCTGTGCAGCCTGCATTCGCTCCATAAGACATACACTACACACATTTACCCTAACTTTTTAGGAGGGAAAAAGTGAGTCTTATAGAACAAAAAATACGGTAGTTCCGGAAGCCCATTCTTCCACTGAAAATGTTCTTAAACTGAGGCGCGCTTTCCCCAGTGAGGCTTTCCACCACTGGTACCCTTCCACTGATCAGCTTCCATTCGTCTTCCGGGGCAAAGTTCACTAGCCGGAACACCTACTTCCAGTTTTGTGGAGTGCGTTGCCCAAATCGTTAATTAATAGGACTGTTCTTAGACCGAGGTACTATTGTATATCCAATCTTGCGAGAGTAAAAGTGTGTCTATATTTTAGAATGATTAAGTTTTGCAAATAGGGTGCCATAGATGAAATGTTTTCTGCTGTTACACTTCCAACTTTTATCACATTCACCCTTTGCCTTTTTGGGTATATATTAAAAGCTCATACATATGCAATCCTATTGTGTCTCATCCTAAGCCCTTCCAGGCTAGCACCAGCTCAACAGAAGTGAGGGTGAAGGATGCTGTTTGCATTCCTTCACTAGATTCGAGGCATAAAAATGCTTGGCAGCATATGGTGAAATAGGAACATAAGACACAGAAGCATGGATGAACTAGGGCTACAGCTTTATTAATAACAGATCTGCAACTGAAACAAAATAAAATAATAATAATAAAAATCCTTCCAGTAGCACCTTAGAGACCAACTTAATTAGTTATTGGTATGAGCTTTTGTGTGCATGCACACTTCTTCAGATACACTGAAACAGAAGTCACCAGACCCTTATATCTAGTGAGAGGGTGGGGAGGAGTATTACTCAGAAGGGTGGTGGGAATGGGTGATTGGCTGATAGGTGTGGTAAACCTGTTGACGACTGTTAATGACTGCAATTGGTCTTACAGGAAAAAGCAATGGGTGAGATGGCTAAAAATAGCTTTATCATGTATAATGAGATAAGAATCCAATGTGTCTATTCAGACCAGGTCTCGCCATGGTTTGGTAATAAGTTGCAATTTAGCAACTTCTCTTTCCAGTCTATTTCTAAAAAATCTTTTGTAATAAGACAGCTACTTTGAGATCTTGTATAGAATGACATGGGAGATTCAAGTGTTCTCCTACTGGTTTCTCTGTCTTGTGATTCCTGATATCAGATTTATGTCCATTTATCATTTGGCGTAGGGTTTGGCCTGTTTGTCCAATATAAAGATCTGCAACTGAGATTGTGCAGGGTGGAGCCTAATGCCAAACAGAAACAACCTGCCCTTGAGACTGGTAAGGGGTAGCTAGGCCTACCCCAGGTCCCCTGTTCAGAGTGTTGAAGGAAGCTTTCCTGAGACACAGCTCTGGGCTGATGACCTGGCCTCTTTGTTTTGTTGTTTAGTTGTTTAGTCATGTCCGACTCTTCATGACCCCATGGACCAGAGCACGCCAGGCACTTCTGTCTTCCACTGCCTCCCGCAGTTTTGTCAGACTCATGCTGGTAGCTTCGAGAACACTGTCCAACCATCTCATCCTCTGTCGTCCCCTTCTCCTTGTGCCCTCCATCTTTCCCAACATCAGGGTCATTTCCAGGGAGTCTTCTCTTCTCATGAGGTGGCCAAAGTATTGGAGCCTCAGCTTCACGATCTGTCCTTCCAGTGAGCACTCAGGGCTGATTTCCTTCAGAATGGATATGTTTGATCTTCTTGCAGTCCATGGGACTCTCAAGAGTCTCCTCCAGCACCATAATTCAAAAGTATCAATTCTTCGGCGATCAGCCTTCTTTATGGTTCAGCTCTCACTTCCATACATATATGGCCTCTTTGTAGCCATATATTATTTGGCCAAGCCAAGTTGGCCTGGAAGGGAACCTATGCACTGTCTCTCACCCAGGTCCCCTAAACCTGAAAGACAAGCCTTCCCCATTACCTTAAGGGTGCACACCAAATCATTCAGATATATATGTATGTGTGTATGTGTGCATTCTTAATTTTTCAAACATGAAATGATGTTATACAGTGCTCAACTTCTTGTAAGAAAATACAGAAAACAGGAACGATTGTGGAATATGGATATAAAATTTACAGCATGTTATGGTTTAAGAGAAAATTATATGAAAATGATATATCGTTGGTACCTAACACCAAGTAAACTGGCAGAAATGTATAAATCTAAACCAAACAAGTGTTGGAAATGTAAAGAAAAAGGAGATTCTTTTTATCATACGTGGTGGTCTTGTAGTAAGGTTAAAACTTACTGGGAAATGTTATACAATGAATTGAAAAGGATGTTCAAAATAACTTTTGTAAAAAAACCAGAAGTTTTTCTATCTATGCAACTACAGCAGCAGGACTGCTACTTGCCCCAAAGTGGAAAGAAGCAGAAGTCCTAGTAAAGGAAGAATGGATACAAAAACTTATGGAATATGCTGAAATACTTTGGCCACCTCATGAGAAGAGAAGACTCCCTGGAAAAGACCCTGATGTTGGTAAAGATGGAGGGCACAAGGAGAAGGGGGCGACAGAGGACGAGATGGTTGGACAGTGTTCTTGAAGCTACAGACATGAGCCTGACCAAACTGCGGGAGGCATTGGAAGACAGGAGTGCCTGGCGTGCTCTGGTCCATAGGGTCACGAAGAGTCGGACACGACTAAACGACTAAACAACAACAACATGCTGAAATGGCAAAATTTACCAGACGAATAAGAGGTCAAGATAAACTTTTTATAAAAGAATGGAAATGGTGTATTGAATATTTACAGATAAACTGAAAACAGATAAAAATATTAGCAGGATTATTGTATTATCCTGAACTTTCATAAGAGTATATATTTAAAGTAGATAATTAAATGAGCAAAATAAATAAATTTGGATATGCAGAAGATATGAAAACAATAAATTTAAGGTACCACAGAAAGAGGGGTGAAGGAAGTCAAACTTTGAAATGTTAAATTGATTGTAAAACTAATGAAACGTATAAACCTGAAAAGTATAACTAAAAACCTAAAAAAAGAAAATACACAAAACAATTACACCAAATGCTATAGTCTTATCAAATCTTTTGTTATTATGTTATGCATTTAAATATATAGTGTAAACTGCCCTGTGGTCTTCAGATGAAGGGAGGCGTAGAAAATTACTAAATAATAATAATAAATAACATATCAAGTAAGAACCTATGATCCCCTGGAATGTGTAGGGGAGGGGGGGTTACTGTGTTGTTTTTCATCTTTATTGTGTATTTTGTGATTTTATTTTGTGATTTTATGCTGTAACCACCCTGAGACTTGCAGGTATAGGGCAGTATTCAAAGTTAATTAATAATAATGTGCTCTACTGTTCTGATAGGCAGTATGCAATATCATTTCCT